>NC_067403.1:120976779-121293370 GCF_016432865.1 Antechinus flavipes | reverse complement strand
CATGAAGGTTGGATGAAGCAAGCACTTTGTAGCACTTAGAGCTTAGACAGGCATCAAAGGTGCCAAGATCATCCATTCCATTCTGGGCTATTACCAGTCATCCTGTCTGTTGGTGTGTCACTGGACTGAAGTGATTTTGGAAAAGAGAATAAAGCTAACCACTTTATGCAACTGCTTCACTTAAATGTAATTTATCCCAATCAAGACATCAATTTCATTGATGTCATTTGTCCTCTTTGAAAATGAAGGATAAACAACAACAACAATAATTCATAGTATTTCTGGCAAATCAATATGTGAAAAAATGAAAAGGATGAAAGCATAAGAAATAGCAAAGGCCCTGGGCATTTTGGTGGATGGAAAGTAGGCCACTTTAGTTGAGAACGTAGAGTACATATATGAAATAAAGCTAGAAAGGTAAGACAGTATCATATTGTGGAAGGTCTAAAATTTCTGGCAGAGGAATTTTGAATTTTGTTCAGTAGGACAGTAAAAGGATTTTGAATAGAATAGTGACATGACCAGATCTATTCATAAAGAAGATTAATCTGGCAACCTTATGGATGATGGATTAGAGAGGGAAGAGAGTAAGACAAAGATTGTGATTAGTGATAGAAAAAAAAGCTTATAATGGAAAGTGCTAAATCAATGTAATGGTTCAATGCAGAAAATGAGTTCTCCTCTATTTTAAGAAAAGATTTTGTTTAGTACATGTATTGTTTGCTTTTATTTTTTTCTCAGTTACATGTACTCAGAAATTTTTTAACATTAATTTGGATTAATGCTGAGTTCTAAATTCTTTCCTTCCTTCTCTTCCCTTCTTCCTGAGAAGGCAAGAAATTTGATACAGATCATACATGTGCAGTTATGCAAAACATTTTCATATTAGCCATGTTGCAAAAAAAAAATTCAGACCCCCAAAAAAGAATAAAGTTTTTAAAAGTATATTAAGCAACTTTAAAAAAATATATAGTTAAAAGCACTAGAGTTTTATGAGAGAACATAGACTTTAGAGTTGGAAGGAACTTCAGAAATCATCTAGTTCATTTTAAAAATGAGGAAAATGAGACTTAAAAAGGTTAAATAGAATGCCTAAGTTTACACAGTGAGTAAGTAGAAGAGCTAGTATTTAAATCTAGCCCTCTTAGCTCCAAATCCGTTAGTGTTCCTTCTCAACAATTCTTTTATAATTCAGCATCATACTCTTAACTGGAATCCTTTTTCTAAATCCTTGAAGGAAGGCATTTTAAAGGTCTTGAATATTCAGCTGCTCTATAAGATTTGGTCAAAGAGGAAAGCTATCTATTAATCCTTAGTAGTGCCTAGCATTTGGGTGATACTGCTGCCTTTGGAAAGAACCAGATTTGTATTTGAGAATGTCAGTAGTTTGCAAAACAGAAAGTACAGGGAACAAAAAAGCATTATGAGTAGTTGCCTTATTTTGTTTTATTCTTTTAAAGTGAAATGTATGATAGAGGTAATTATCTGTATAACTGAGGTAAGAAATCTAATACAGAATAAAGATAAGGGTGAAAAGGACAAGGAGTTTTAAGAAGGCTATTGGATTTGCCATCTCTTGCATGAACAGTTAATGGGTGACTCATTGAGATACTATCATATCAGATAGTCAATACTTATGGACTTTGTTAATTGATGCCAGTAGGGCTTATTCAATGAGAATGACTCAGAGATTCGGCAGATAGTTTGAAAAAAAAATAAGCAAAGACTTGCCTATATCTTGTAACTGATTCATAGTTGGACTGGCTCAGCTCCTTTCTTTCTTCAGAATTCTGTGATTATGTGATGAAAGAAAAGATGCTTATGTAAGCTTCCTTAGAGCTATACAGATAAAAAAAAGATGCTAAAGATTTATATATTCCTGTGCAGTGATAAAAGCTAAAAACTTAAGATTTCTTAAGATTTTAAGGGTCTCTATCTCTACCATCAAAGAAGAAGAGCATAGATTCTTTAAATTATAGAACATTCTTTATTCTTATTCCAGGCAAAACTCTAGAATAGATTATTAAAATGATATTTTTTTTGAACAATTTGAAAGGGAATCACTAAGCATCATCATGGGTATCATAAGAACAAGTTAGATGCATTCAGTCTCATTTCCTTTTTGGACAGATTTGCTAGACTCATGTGAAGACATGAGATAAATTATGTAACACAATCTATCTAGATTCAAAATTGGTTGAATAGATCTAAAGGGACATGCCATTGGCCTTGTTTTTATAAATGACACAATGGAGGAGGATTTGTAATAATTTAGTTACCCAATGTTAGATTCCAAGTGAATTTCCATTTTCCAGAAAGATGTGAATCTAAAGACCATGTCATAAAATAATAGAAGTTTAATAGCTGACTTCCAATATTTGAGGACTCATCCTGTGGAAGAAGAATTGTTTTTATTCTCTGCTTTTCCTGTGGGCATAACAAGAACTACCAACCAAATGGAAACTTCAGGGAAGCAGATGTGGTCTCAATATAATGTGCTTCCTAACAATTACAGCTGTCCTAAAGGAAGAGTTTCCTGTTACTTCAGGTGTTCAAGGACAGACCAGATGACCATTCATTTTCCAGGAATGGAATAGGGGAAATTCATGTTTTATACCAAGGTTGGATGATTTCTGAAGTTCCTTCAATTTTTTTCCTCAATTGTCCAAAGTCTTCTACTGTAAAGAGTAGACTAGTCATGTACCACTTGTATCAGAATCATTAAAAATAGGTAGCTCCATTTAATTAGAGTTCGAGACCATCAGTCTGGATTTTTTGGCTGAACTGAATGAATTTTCTGTGTTGCTTATCTTCTCATTCCTTTTACCCCAGGATACTTATAGCTTTATTGAAGATCTTATTAAAATTAAATTGTGTAGCATAATTCAATAGCTGACTACTGATAATTCAAAAAAAATCAAATAAATTTCTTTTAGGACTTCTGTACATTCACAGTGAAATAGATTGCTGAATTGCTATTTTTAGTTAATATAGACAGCAAAAACAAATAAATCATCTAGCTATTTTTGAACTGGATTATTCAAATGATTTCCTCAGTTCTTCACTTGGCTTTTCCTGTTTAACACAAACATTAACATATATTTGGCTTTAGTGACATAATGAGGCATATTTTCCATGTTTGGAAGACACAAAGAGTGATAGGATTAGAGATCCACTGTGATAGGAGTGGAATTATATAGACTTCCAGTAATTGTGTTTGGAGAACAGAATTCATCTTCATAGCTACTATTGATCATAACTTGAATCCTTTGTGTGGCACATACTTTGTGCAGAGCTGAAAGTCTGAACAATCATGATTTTCTTTCCTCTTTCCCTTTAACCTCCTCACCTTTAAATTCTTATTGGTAACCGTCTTTGAATATTCCTAGTATCTCATTAAAATTTATTCTTTGAAATTTTCCTTTTAACTTTAATAGTGTCTGTTGGTTATTTTTCTGGGCATTGAGCCCAGTTTTCTTTCTTTTTAAAAAATTTTAAGTATATTTTTTAATAAAGCTTTTTATTTTTAAAACATATGCACAGATATTGACAACATTGACCCTTGCATAGTCTTGTGTTTCAGATTTTCTTCTCTTTCCCCCCACCCCCTTACCTAGATGGCAAGCAATCCAACATATGTTAAACATGTTAAAATATATGTTAAATGCAATATGTATAAACTTATTTATACAATTCTCTTGCTGCGCAAGAAAAAGTAGATAAAAAGAGAAAGTAAATGAGTAAGAAAACAAAATACAAGTGAACAATAACAAAAAGAGTGAGAATGTTATGTTTTGATCCACATTCGTTCCCATAGTCCTCTCTCTGGGTGTTATTTTTATTTCATTAGTTTATCAGAAGTGTTCTTCAGCAACATAGAAGACATCTCAAGTATTATGCACATGGAAGAAAGATTCACTGTAGTGGAGTTCTCTTGTTACCTCCATTTGCAGAGGGCATTGTGTTTTGTATTCAGGTCTGGAACGCTACAGGCCCCTCCTATGTCAGAGCAATCAGCCTGACTACTCAGGAAAAGCCTAGAAGATCAAAAATTCCTATTGTTCAGATGATGACTTGAAATTGTATGGACTGTCTTTTGTGTAAATCTGTCAGTTTGAGTGAGATAGAAAAACCCAGTCTCAAAAAAAAAAAAAAAGAAAGAAAGAAAGAAAGAAAAAGGAAAAGGCAGAGAGGAAGAAAGAAGTGTAGATGAAATAATGGATAACAGATAGCTATGTGATGGATATAAGAGAGGTCCTCAATCTGATCTGATTTATACATTAAAGCTATGTATAGCAAGAAGATGGGCTAATTATGCTTTGATAGTGAGGGATAATGGATGGAATCCAGAACATACTAAAAACTTAGTGGGAGTGTTAGAATCTCAATGGACTGTTTATGGGAAAACATTAATGAGAATTGAAGTACAGGATGGAAAGGCATGCCTGAATGTATTACAGCTTACTTCATTTAGAGAAGTACCAGCAGAAGAGATCACAGACCCATTGAAGTGGTGCAGTTGGAAGAGCATTGGCAACCTAGAATGACAACCTGGGTTCAAATCCTGCCTCTGTCATTTAATACCTTTGTGATCTTGGACAAATCCCCTCCCTTCTCAGAAACTGTTTCTTCATTCCTCATTAATCAAATAGGAATAGGGTTGGATTACATGACACTTGAGGTCCCTTCTAGTTCAAAAATCTATGATCCTATTATTCTATAAATATTGAAGCAATTGACTCTTCCCCAATTATGTTTTTTTTTTTTTTGGTACATGTATTCACAGCAATTTTATTTATATTTTATGTATAGGACAACATGTCTGAGTGGTGAATTAAACTATTATGACTGTCTTTCCTATGTTTATACTTATTTTATAGAAAATGATAGTTTTTTCTTTTGGATAAAATGCTTCAATTTCACTAAAAGGAAGCAAGTGAGTTGCATTTGATAAATGCATATGTGCTATAAATTAAGTGGTATGCATTAAAACTATGCAATATCATTTTCTCTGTATTTTGATTTTATTCATAAAGGTAGTTATTGAGGAGTAATATAAGCATGATATAGTTCTATTCTCTTTTAAAAAAAATAATAGTTTTTTACTTTTCAAAATACATGCAAAGATAATTTTCATTATTCACCCTTGCAAAACCTTGTGTTCCAAATTTTTCTCCCTGACTCTTCACCTCCCACCTTCCCTGGACAGCAAGTAATTCAATATAGGTTAAATATTAGGTTAAACATGTACAGTTCTTCTAAACATATTTCCACATTTGTCATGCTGCGCAAGAAAAAACAGATCAAAAGGGGGAAAATGAGAAAGAAAAAAAAAACAACAAAAAAGTGAAAATACTATCCTTATAAATTCAGTCTTCATAGTCTTCTCTCTAGATGCAGAAGGCTCTTTTCATCACAAGTCTATTGGAATTGCCTTGAATCACCTCATTGTTGAAAAAGAGCCAAGTCCAATCTTATTGTTGCTGTATACAATGTTCTTTTGGTCTACTCACCTCACTTAGCATGAGTTCATGTAACTCTTTCCAGGCTTTTCTGAAATCAGCTCATCATTTATTAAAGAACAGTTATATTCCATTGCATTCATATACCTTAACTTATTTACTGTTCCTCAGTTGATGGGCATCCACTCAATTTCTAGTTCCTTGCCACTAGAAAAAGGGCTACTACAAATATTTTTGCACACATGGTTTGTTTTCCCTTTTTTTATAATCTCTTTGAGATACAAACCCAGTAAAGATTACAGTTATGTTTTTTAAGAGGTATTACTATAAATTATTACTATTTTAAAAAACCAAACTAAAAACAACAAAGTATATATATAATAGTTTAAATACTAAAGCCAAGGCAACTCCCATTTAATATAGTAAGGACCTTTCTTGTTAATATAATTAATTGGAATTATTCTCAAATGGAATGCCACCTATCAGCATTTAGTAAAATGCTATGGAATCTCAGGAAATAGTCCCTGAAAGAAAAATAAATTTAATAGGAGTGAGAAATACAAGCTGTCCATAAAACCATGGTAGCTTAAAGGTATAGCTGTACCTTTCAGATAACATAGTTATCTGAATGCTATGCTATGCTATGTTGTGCTAGTGATGGGTTTGGTGTTTGTGTCTTCCTCCTATGGAAAAAAAACATATAGGAAATTTTTCAGCAGTGTGAAGTTTTTCTTTTTGCCTGTCTGATTTAGCTTTGATGTCTTATTAGGATTTTTACTTGTCAGAGCATTTTAAAATCTATGTTCTCATTTCATTATTAGTTTTTTTCACTCTGTAAAAAAAGATAGAGCAAATCTAATAGCTGTTTTATAAATGAAGAGATAGGCACAGAGTCATCATGTGGCTTTTCTGATTCCTGAGTCTCTTTTGTTCATCTTAGTTCATTAGAAATTTCACTTTCTCAGATGACTAAAATATACCTGGTTAGTAGAAGAGATGTAACAAAAATTTAAATTTAATTTGCCTTCATTATTTTCTTTTTATAAGATCTTGATCTGTGATGGGATCCAAAGCCTTTCTAATAAAGTAATAGGACTCTAAAGGTTTGGGAGTTTTGAAATTCATCCAGTACCCGCTTCCACTGTTATTTGTTTCTTTAATATTCATTTATTCAGCAAATTTTTGTAAGCTCATAGTATGTGTATTATATACATGTACCTAGAGTGTGCCCTTTTTGCTGAATAAAGGATCCATAAACATTGGCCTAGTCAGTCATGGAGTTTTATCTTCCTCTCAATGCATAAAACTTTTCTTTCTATAGTCACCAGACCTCAACTTGAAGAGTTCCAGGGCAAAGGGAAACTCATTCCTTTTTATAGCAGCTTTTGTGTTTTTATGAGCTTTTGTGTTGCACACATGCTGTCTCCTCTTTCCCTTTCCAGCCCCAGTTTCACCCTTACACAAAATTCTGAATTCCCTGAACAACAGTGGCACTTAAGTTTTTATGGCATGGATCATTTTGGCAGTTTTGCAATAATGTTTTTAAATGCTTGCAGTAAAATACATGGGATTACAGAGGAAACACATTATATTGAAATAAATTTGATCAAAATAAATTTTTTTAAAGTTCATGGACTCCAAAATAAGAACCTCTGCTATAAAGAGTCTTATAAAGACTCATCCACTTCCAGAGATAGGGACAAATGTTTTATTTCTGCTCAGGAAACAGGAAGAATGGCAAGGTTTGGAATCTGGAGCTATTTCCCATAGATTCATCTCTGGAGAACCCTCAGTGGAGTTCAGTCTTGCTTTAATTTAATTACTACTTAAGGAGTTTCCAGAAATAGAGAGAACCATAGAATTTCAAAGTTTGAAGTTCCTAGAGATGGAACTTCTAGGATCCATCTAATGCAACCCCATATTTTAGTGACCCTAAAGTCAAAATCCAACTTCTCTCAGGTTAGTCTAACCTTTTTACTTTGAACTCTCTCCTCTTTATAGCACCCTCGATATTTCCATGCTCCCCCTGAATGGTTTTCATTATATAATTGAAACTAAAACTAGGGATTTCCATTTATAAACATGCAAGCTTTTGTGAAGTGTTACTCTAGAAATTACAATCAGCAGTTCACTATAAATGCTTAAAATAGAGATTCTCAATCTGGGTTCCTTATTGTTTTTGAATATTTTAATAATTGTATTTTAATATGATTTGTTATCTTTGTAAGCTTATGTAATTTATTTGATGCTTTTGAGAATGTTATTCTGAGAAGGGGTCCAGAGTCTTTATGAGGGTGCCAAAGGGGTTCATTAGACAAAAAGAGTAAGAACCCTTGGTCTTATTATTATTTTAATTAGTTAGCTACATCTCTGTGTTGCATGTTTAAGGTCATGCTTAAGAGGCAGAGACCATGATGAACGGAGGCAATGTGATAGATGTGTTATTCTAGATGACATCTCATGCTGGGCAGATGCTCAAGAGTGAACAAGTGTCAGTTGCCCTTTCTGGGGAAAAGAAATGGAAGTCTGTTATTAGTAGAATTGCATCTTCAAAAAATTGGGAAACCATTCATCTGAACTAGGTCTAGTTCACAAATAACCCACAACTTTTAAATTGCCAATATTTGCTTGCAACTCCCCAACAAAGGAATGAACGTGGGCTTATTATGTGAAATAAGCAAGGGGGCAGTACATTATTTTTCTAACTGTAAGTCTGATAAATTAGCACAGTCAACTGTGTATAATATGGCTGAGACAGCTCCTAATTAGCAGCAATAGAAACTTACATCGAAGGCTTGCAAATCTTAGATCCCCACAGTAATCCTGTTAACAGACAGGGCTTGAACTTGATTCTTTTGGACATAAGTAAAGTGACTTATTTTATCATGGTCTCTGCCTCTTAAACATGACCTTAAATATACGACACAGAGATGTAGCTAACAGTAATTAATATATATGTATGTATGTGTATATATATATTACTGAACACATGAATATAATTTGTGAAAAATTTAAGGGCAAGAACAAATTCAAAAATGATTTTTTAAAAATGCCTGCACCTTAGCAGACAGGTTCCAAAATGGGAGGGCAGTAGCATTATTTATTTCTTAATGGGGGCTATAGGATGATATTTGAGGGAGTATATGAGTTTGGATTTGGTATAGAATGTCTTCCAAACTGTGAGCCATTAAATTTTTTTTCTCCAATTACATGTAAAAATGATTTTTAACTTTTATTTTTAAAATTTTGAGTTCCAAATTCTTTCTCTCCCTTCCCTCTTCATTGAGAAAACAAATAATTTGATGTAGATTATACACATGCAGTTATATAAAAAAATTTTCCATATTAGTCATGTTGTAAAAGAAAACAGATCAAACAAAATCCAAGAGAAATAAGGTTTAAAAAGTATGCTTCTGCTCACTTCACTTTGTATCAATTCATATAAGTCTTTTCAGGTTTTTCTGAAAGCATCCTGCGCTTTAATTCTTATAGCATAATAATATTCCATCAGAATCATATACCATAACTTGTTCAGCCATTTCTTAGTTGATGAGCATCCTTCAAATTCCAATTCTTTGCTACTACAAAAAAGCCTCTTATAAATATTTGTGTACATAGAGGTTCTTCTCTTTCTTTTTCAAAAGTCTTTTTGGGAGACAGACCTCGTGGTGATATTTCCAGGTTAAAGAATAGGCATAGTTTTGTAGCTTTTTGGATATAGTTTCAGATTGCTCTCCAGAAAGGCGAGACCAGTTCACAGCTCCAACCAAGTACATTAGTATCCCAGTTTTTCCATATCCACACCAACATCCACAGCCAATTTGATGGGTATGAAGTGGTACCTCACAGTTGTTTTAATTGTATTTCTCTAATAAATGGTGATTTGGAGTAATTTTTCATATGATTATAGATAGCTTTGATTACTTCCTCTGAAAACTGCCTGTTCATATCCTTTGACAGTTTATCTGTCAATCAAGGAATAACTTGTATTCTTATAAATTTGATTACGTTCTCTAAATACTTGAGAAATGAGATCTTCATCAGAGAAATTTTTTTCAGTTACAATTATTGTATATTTTCCTCCATCCTATTTTCCCCCATTTATCCTTCTTTCTCTCTCCTTTCTCCTTTTCCCTTCCCAAAAGTATTTTCCTTCTGAATAGCGCGAACCCAATCTGTTCTCCCTTATATCAGTCCCTCATTCCTTTATTCCTTTCCCCTCCTATTCCCTGTTGGGGAAATCTAGAATTCTACACCCTATTTTGAATGTTATACCCTCTTTGAGTCATTTCCAATGAGATTAAGATTCAAGCACTATTACAACTCCATTTCCCCTCCATGGTTAAAAGCTCTTTCTTGCCTCTTTTATGTCAAGTAATTTACCCCCATTCCATCTCTCCCTTTTACCTTCTTTCAGTGCATCCCTCTTTCTTACCCCTTCATTCTATTTTTAGATGTTATTTTATTACATTTAGCTCACAATCATGCCCTCTATGTATATCCCTAACTGCCCTAATAATGACAAGGTTCTTAGGAGTTACAATTACCACTTTTCCATGTAGGAATATAAACAGTTTAATTTTATTTATTCCCTTGTGATTTCCCTTTCTGGTTTACCTTTTTATGCTTCTCTTGAGTCTTATATTTGAAATTCAGATCTTCTAATCAGATAGTCTTTTCATTGAAAATGCTTCAAAGACTTCTATTTTATTGAAACACTCCCCATCCCTATATCTTATCCTCCTATTCCCCACTGTCCAAGGATTATACTCAAATTTGCTGGGTAGGTGATTCTTGATTTAATCCTAGCTCTTTGAACTTCTGAAATATCAAGCTCTCTGATCCTTTAATGAAGAAGTGGCTAAATCTTGTGTTTTCCTGACTGCAGTGCTGTAATATTTGGATTGTTTCTGCTTGCAATATTATCTTCTTGATTTGGAAAGTCTGGAATCTGGCTATGGTATTTCTGGGAATTTTCATTTTGGGGTCACTTTCAGGAAGTGATCAGTAGATTCAATTTCTATTTTACTCTGTGGTTCTAGAATATCAAGACAGTTTTCCTTGACAATTAATTTCTTGAAATATGATGTCTAGACTCTTTTTTCATTATGCCTTTCAAGTAGTTCAATAATTCTTAAATTACATCTGCTGGATCTATTTTGCAGGTCAGTTGGTTTTCTAAGTAGACATTTCACATTTTCTTCTGTTTTTTTTCATTCTCTTAAATAGTTTTATTATTTCTTGATGTATTATATAATTCATTAGCTTCCACATGCCCAATTCTATTTTTTAAGAAATTATTTACTTCAGTGAATTTTTCAGTGCTTCATTTTCTATTAGTCAATGCTCTTTTAGAGAAGTTCTCTTCAGTGGGTTTTTGTGTCTCTTTTTACCATTTGGCCTATTTTGTGTTTTAAGGTATTATTTTTATCAGCTACCTAGATGTTGTTTTTTTTTTTTCCCATAATTTTCTTGCTTCACTGTCATCTACCTCTTCCATTTTCCCTCTACTTATCTTATTTGATTTTTAAAATCCTTTTTGAATTCTTCTAGAATTTTTTTTTGGGGGGAAAGAGTAGAGGAGCAGAGACCATTTATTTATATAATGATTTAATGTTTGAAGCTTTATATATGTAAATTTATTTGTTATTGATGCAGTTAGTGGCAGTGCCGAGAGATGTGGGAATCCTCTCTAGTCAAGGCAGGCTCAATGTGAAAAAATTCACAAACTCAAAATCTGAATGTGGCAAGAAAAGGGATTTTTATTGTTGGCTAAGAAGCCCAGCTTTGCTAGAAAGACAGACTTCTGAGTGGCCAGAGGTCCTGACAGAGAAATAATAAAAGGTTATAACTGAGAAGAGGGCATCTACACAGCGGGCAAGAATCCTGGTAGGCAGCTGTGCCATGAGGAGAGGTCTCTTGGCAAAGCATAATTCTACTTCAGACTTCTGCAAAGATTTGTCATAGGAAGTCTGGGGGTAGGGCTTCCATTGAATGAGATTCCTTCAATGTTGTCCCTGCTCCCAGGTCCAGATTTCCAGCTGAATGAAACCATTTAAGTTCCAGCTAAATAGGGAGAGTAGTCCTGGACTAATACTGCCTTGAAGGGTGGGTCTCTGTCAGAAGAGAGTTTCAGACTCACCCTAAAAGTCAAGGAGGACAGTTTCAGGTTCACCCCCATCACTATCACTACAAAAAAAAAAAGGTGAAGTAATACTTGTCTTCTAGAACCTTAGTTGCTCTCAGGAGATAGAAAGAGGCAAGATAAGACCAGGGCTCAGGGAAAAGATGAATGGTGATATATCCCAGTAGCCCCATTAGGTTTCCCATTTGGAAATTATTGAGACTTAACACATATTTTCTAAAAATAGTTGAAGGAAGTTCTATTGGCATAGGAAGTGTGAATTATTTAACCCAGTGTCTTGGACTCTTTCTTAAGTTATTTCTGTGCCTTCATCAAGAACATCCAGGTGGTTACTGATTTCTGTCGAAATCAATGTAAATCAGGGTAGTTTTTTTTTTTCTTTCTCAGAACAAAATTAATTTTAACCTAAAATAGTAATAGTGGATGCTTAGGGCTGCAGAATGAAAACTTCTTTCTAAAATTAGCCCTGTCAAAGAGCAGTACTGAAGTATTATTTTGTATTCTTTTTTGTTTTTTCTGTTAAGATCATGAGTCAAAGCTGCTATCACTCAATGGTTTGATTTTCACTCTTGTCATTGTTCTGAAAAACTTATTCTGTTAACTAAGTTAGGATGAGGAAAACCAGTTTTTGATTAGAATATTGAAAATAGAATGAAGTTCACATGACTGTCCATCCAAGATTTCTCCACTTCTTTCTAAAGACTGGCAGTTGTTCAAGTGACAGTTTAGATAACATTTCTCACCAGATTGTCATGTTTATTGGCTGACTTCAAAGTATATAACACTTAACTAAGCACTGAATAGATTACCTTGTGTATCAGAGACAAAGATATATTTCAAAAAAATCCTACTACTCTTAGTTATCAGGGTCAGGAAGGGTCCACAATTAGATTTAGATAAAATAATTTAGATGAATTAATATTTGTTTTGACTTCTACTCATCCTTCCTCCCTTCCCCCAATCTTCTTTATAGACCTTTTCCTCTTTTATATTGCTGTCATTTGTTGATTTGAGGAAGCAGATCAATCAGTTCATCCACAAGCATTTGCTTACTGTATTTACTCTATGGCAGTGAAAATACAAACTTAAAAATTAAAGTCCCTGCTTTATTCTATAGAAAGGAGATTCCCATTGTTTCTAAACTCTGTGCTCTCAAGTATTTCTTATTCACTCATTTTGGAAAGGGGCTGTCAATCAAAGAATGAGTATAAAATGGCCAGTAGTTATTTGATACCATGATTGGAGGATAGCCCACTTCTTGCCAAAATTTTGTTTTCATATATGAACCCATTGATATCAAACAGTAACCCTAATAATTCAGACTTGACACCGGACATTTCTGATTTTGAAAACTACAGTAAAACCAAATCAACTTGATCTGGGTGACTGTCCAATTTGTATGAAGAAAGCTCTGGTTTGAACCTTAGATCTGCTTTCAAGTCATTGTCTAGAACTACTCTTCCACTATACCTCTGTCAAATAGCCCACTTAACTATTCTCCAATCTTGTAGTTTGTCTGGAACTAGGTCTTGAGCCTAGTAAGTTGGTGTTTATAATATAATGTAATATAACATAACCCAGTATCATATTATATGATGTAGTATATAGCAAACAGACATTTGTTATATTCTATTATCTATATTTAATGCCTGGCTTTCCACTTTTATGAATTTTTTGAGTTTTACAACTTTTAAAACATTGAATAGACAATTTCTGCTTAACATTAATAATTTGTTGTTGTGATTTAGTTGTTTTCAATCATATCTGACTTTTTGTGACCCTATTTAGGATTTTTTCAGCAAAGATAATGGAATGGCTTGCCATTTCTTTCTTTTAATAACTCATTAATGACCTCCAAATGTCTACTGTATTTCTGAAATGAGTTCTCTTGGAAAAGAAAAAAATAAAATGTGAAAAACAATTCCACAGTTATATTAAAAATAAACTAAAAAAAAAACATTTCTTTTAATTCATTGTATAGCGTAAGGAGCACTGGATTACATGTCAGAATACCTGGGTTTGAATCTCCTCTTTGCCCTTTTCTATCTTGAACAAGTTTCTCCTTCTCTAAAGTAAGGAAGTTTGTCCTGGATGGAATCCCCTTGAGCTTCTAGATTTAGGAAACATTATGATTCTATGAATTGTTTTTGTCATCATTGTCTTTGATAAGCAAGTAATTAGCAAATAAGTGAATCTAAGAGAGAGATTATAAATATCACTTAAATTTTTATAAGTCAGATTTTGGAGAAAAAATGTGATCTATATTCAAAATAATTCAACTAATATAGAACATTATATTAACAAAATTCTTTATAGACATTGATTCATTTGCTCCCTATCATAATCTTCTGAGTACAAGCATTATCTCCTTTTATTTTAGAGGACATTGAATCTAATAAACTTTTTTAAGCTCATATTTTGGATGTGACTGTTGATCTTGTAATGCTGGAGAAACTGAGGAGAAAGATTAGAGAGTTTTAAATATTTTATTAATGGAAGAGTATAATTGACTGGACAGGACTCTCATCTCAAATTATCCAGTCAGACAGAGATAAAGATATACTGGGACCAAGGAATCCATGTTGGTCCCAAGGCTGGAGGAGAGTGTCACCTCAAAGAATCCAGCGGACAGCATCCAGCATCCAGCCGCCAGCCTCCAGCAATGAATGAAGGAACCCCAGCTTCTTAAATACCTTTTCTCTAAACAAAGGAAGGGGTAAGAATCGCGGGAAAACTTCTGTCAGGATGGGGGAGGCCATAAATCCTAAAAACCCAGAGACAGGATACACAGAAATAAAGATATCAGTGAGATATCTTGGAATATTTTAGAGGGATATTGTAAATTCTTGAGGACAGAAAAGAGTCAGGAGGTATATCTACTCTCTTGTTTGTCTTGCTAATTTATAACCTTAGAGCAAATGGTCCTCAGTCTTAGTGGCCCAGAGGGGAGTTTACAATTTAGGGGATTGAGACAGAACAGTTAAGGAAACTGAGACAAGGGAACCTAGTGCAGGGAATCTGAGTCAGGACAGTTAAAGAGAACTGTAGCATAACAATCTGTCCCCCCAATTCTGATCTTCTGATCCCTACCAAAGGATTCTTTTTATCCAGTAGGCAGGTATGTGATTCAGAGGAGAGAGTATTAAGCCTGGAAGCAGGAATAATTGGCTCAAATCTGATCTCAGATATCTATGAGGAGTGTGACCTTGAATAAGTCGCTTAATTTTTGCCTTAGTTTTCTTAACTATAAAAAGATAATATCAGTATCACCCAGAGTGGTAAAAACCAATTGAAATGATATTAATAAAGTGCTTAGCACAGTCCTTGACATTTAATAAATGTTTGTCCCTTCCTTCTCCACTTCTGTAAAGTGGGGATAATAATAGCACCTCACTGAATTGTTATGAGGATCAAATGAGACAATATTTATAAAAGCTTTTAGTACAGTGCTAGCCCATACTTAAAAGATGTCAGTTCCTTCCTCCTCCTCCTTTCCATTAATTACTTAAAGAGTACGTGTGCCATTGGTGAAGAGAAGCAAAGTTACCCTCAGGAGGAGGAGTTGAAGCCCACATGGTGAGTAAACCTAGAGGAAAGGAATTTCACTCATTCTTATCTGATATAAAAGGTAATTGTTCTATGAGAAGCACCCTGAATATGGGGCATATGCTAGTTATACTAGACATTTTTCCCTGAGGAAGGGTGTGGTAAAATGGCCAATCAATTTTTTATGGAGCTTTCTCTTGTTAATTTAGAAAGTTTGTGCAAACAAGGTTTCTTGGGGGTCTTTCATGCCCTTTCTAAAAATTTATACTTTTCATGTGAAAAATACTCGCAAATATACAATTCTTGAGATTGTGGTTATGAATGTTTTCTCCCCCATTCCTTCACATTCCTCATTTTTGCCAGCAGCTTTTTTTGGCCACCTATTTTATGTATATTCATATTGAACCTGGAGTTCACCAAAACCACTTGTTCTTTCTCACATGAAGTGTGGACTAGCCATGCTTCCTTATTGTTGACTTGTTGAATCCAGGTCTAGGCCTTCAGATTTGTTTCTATTAAATATCATCTTATCAAATTTTACCCATTGTTCAGCTTTTTAAAATACACTTGCAACTTTAATTGCAGAAAGAAAGGCCCTTGTGAGGATTGTGAATTTTTTTTAAAAAGGGTACTAAACTTTACATGACCTTTGACCCAGTAATACTACGACTAGACATATATACCAAAGAGGTCAAAGACAGAAGTAAAGATTCCATAACAGTATTTAAAGCATCACTTCTTCTTCCTCCTCCTCCTCCTCCTCCTCTTCCTCTTCTTCCTCCTCTTCCTTTTTTTCTTCTTCTTCCTCCTCCTCCTCTTCTGAGGCAATTAGGGTTAAGTGACTTGCCCAGGGTCACCCAGCTAGGGAGTGTTAAGTGTCTGAGGCCAGATTTGAACTCAGTTCTCCTGACTTCAGGACTGGTGCTCTATCCACTGCACCACACCTAGCTACCCCTCGCATCGATTTTTTCCTTTCTTTTTTTGTTATACTAGCTTGGAAGTGGAAGAGAAGTAGGTACCCATGGAAAGTAGTTGAATAAATTGTAGCATATGAATGTTATTGTCCTCCAGAATGATTTACCTGAAGTCTAAGAAACTTGGGAAAACTTGTATGAGCTGATTTAGGGAACCAAGTGAACAGGACTAAAATACCTGACCTATTTTTATTATACGCATTTGTATATATATTTTTACAAATAAATTTACTTTTGTTTTTATATCACTTTTTCTACTGTATCTTATGATAAAGAAATATGAGATACAGTAACTCAAGAAACATAAATACATAAATGTATACAATGTGTATACATTTAGAGGCATCTATACTCTAAATGTTCATATGGATTAATTGTACCCCACCTGTGATAGAAAACTTCTGAGCTTATATTGGTCTGGTCAGCCACCTTGTCCCTGACATAGTGATGTCATGTTGGTCCTCTTTGAGCAGAAAAGCAACACATATAATACTTTTTTTTTTTAAAGGTGGATTTTTCAAAAGCCAGCAATACTAATCAATACATTGAAATTTTCCTATCTTATTCTAAAGTCTTTTAATACAATGACCAGTTATGACTTTAGAGAACCAGTGGAAAGCAATAGACTATAATGTAGAATAAAGCAGTATTTTCCGACACGGCCAGTGAGTTGATTCGTTTTGCTTGATTTTGCATATTTATTACAAAGAAAGATTCTGTTAAAGGCAGAAAAGTCTTTGGAAATTAATATTTTTTAAAAGCATCAATAAAGCACTTAAAGAGGAAAAAAGAAGTGTGCTATACTTTTGCTGCACTGCAAAAGCATTATTAGGAGGAAATGCTTATAAAGGGAAAACTGTGCCTTTCTTTTCTCCATCTACCATATGGAAAAAATGCTTGAAATATGTCTTTGAGTGCATCTGTCTTAGAATTTGTGTTCTTTTCTCTCTGATTTTGCTGAATTGAAGAATCTAATGCCATCAGATCTTAAGAGTGGTTTCTAAAAATTTATAATTTCTATTATCTTATGGCTCATAGATTTATCAGATTTGAGAATGGAAGAGAGATTAGAGGTCATTCGGTAGGAGTGCCTTATTTTACAGATGAGGATATTGAAGTTCTGATGAAAGTTACTCAGATGGTGATTTGAACCTTGGTCCTTTGATTCCATCTAAATCTAATGCTCTTTCTTCTGTTTACTCTGCACTGCCTGATTATGAGAATTTAAGAATACATACTTTAAAAAAGACTGCTTGTTTTTTTACTTCTTGCCTTATTAGACTTTGTTGAAAAAATGGAAAAAAAAAAGATTCCTTTCTGGGAGTGGTGGGAAGGTGCTGAGAAATTCATTAGACCATAGGATTTAGAGTTGGAAGATTACTTTGAGATCATCTAGGTCACTCCCTTTATTTTACATCTGGGGAAGCTGAGAACACAAAAGTTAAATGATATATCCAGCATGACTTTAAGATTAATAATGGAATTGGGATTTGAACCTTAGTCAATTTTAATGTGTTATACACTAGAATATATATATATATATTCTAGTATTTATAATTTAGAACCTTAAAAACATATGCCTTATTTCCATTGGATATGTTAGTACTTAAGTTTAAAAAAACAACAACAAAACCCCAAACCACTCAACAATCTTCAAACAGCTGCACATTTTTATCTTTCCAATTGATACATTATGTTTGTTCTTTTTACTACTTTTTAGTTGAATATTTTTATTGTTGCTATATTTTGTCTCCCCCTCCCCCAAAAGAACGTAATAATAATAGGCAGAACACTGCATTTTGAGGCTGAGGATCTAAGTTCAAGTTTCAGATTTGCTACTTACTGCCTGGTACAATCTAGAAGAAACTAGGTGGTGTGACAGATAGAACTCTGAGCTTAGAATCAAGAAGATTTGACCTTAGATATGACTTTAGATTCTTCTTAGCCTTGTGACCATGGGGGGAACCTCTTAACTTCTGTCTGCCTCAATTTCCTCATGTTAAAAAATGGGTATGATAATAAAAGTCATCACCTGCTAGGGATGTTGTGAGAATCAAATGAGAATAATAGGCTCTTAATTTGTTTCTTTGCTTCCTTCTTCAAAAAAATCACTTTTCTTCTTTTGGCCTTAGTTTCCTTATCCTTAAAATGAGGGGATTGATTTATATTATTTTTTACATTTCTTTGAGTAACTAAATCCATAATTCCAGTGCTATGAGGCTATTGAATGGTACTGGACTAATTTTTGCTTTTTTACAATTTGGCATAGCTTAATAATAATAATTATAATAAATCATATATATATAATATATCATATATAATGATAATATATGATAAAACTAATATGGTAATACCAATAAGATTTTTTAAGGAGCACTCATAATAAAATTAAAATATTAAAGAGACTCATAGCATGACTTCTGTAAGGAAGGTAGCTGAATCATTGAGTTGCACTCAAGGTGTAGTTCCAAACTGATGGTTCTGTTGTGTCCTCCCCAATATATCACACACATACATAGAGAAAGTGACAGAGAGAGACTGAGAAACAGAAACTCAAAGAGACATAGAGATGGAGACAGAGACACAGAGAAATGGAAAGACAGAGAACAATTAGAGATTTCAAGAAAAACTTCTGATACAAAGTGATACTTAAACTGAACCTCAAACAAAGCTAAGGATTGAAGGAGCATAGACATGCATAGGGAGTACATTCTAGGCATGGTGGGAGGTGGGGACAATCTGAAGGAAACTATGAATATGAAAGGTAGAATGCTGAGTATAATTAAGGCTAGTAGGCTAGCATGGCTTTAACATGAATAATTCCCTTCATGCATGTGAAATATGCTAGGAAAGCCAGGTTGGATCTAACTTCTTGAAGGCTTTGAATTCCAGATTGAGTTTGCATTTTCTCCTAGAGCCATGGGGAACTCCTAAAGCTTTTGAAGCCAGGTGATGATATAGTCAATGATGCCAGATTTTAGAAGCATTATTTTGGCAGAAGATGGGCTAGAGAAGAGGCAGGGACTAAAAGGATGCTGTTGCAATAGGCCAGGCTAGATTTGATAAAAATTTGTATTATTATAGTGACTAAATGGGTGGAGCACAGGACGTCTATCTCCTGCCTCCTTAGGTTGAAGAGGGGAAGAAGACCTATTATAAAGTTCTTACAATAGTCTAGGAAAGAGACCATTTTTACCTTAACAAGAGTGATGCTCATATAAGTAGAGCAGTTTCACCATAAGATTGACCTGATCTGAGGACCTCTGCCTCTTCGATTACTATTTGTATTTCCTTCTTCAGTTTTTCATTTATTATTTTTTTGTCTGGTCATAAACTTCTCAAGGTTAAGGGCTATTTCATATACTATGGAGATTCTAATCTTTGCTCTGTATACTCTGCCTCTCTTAATTTAGATTAAAACTTTATTAGGGTTTTTAGCTGTGTTAGGATGATCTAAAAGGATTTTTATCCATCCTAAGATTTCTGGAACAGTCTTGACTTCTGTTCAACTTAACAAAACATTTCTAACTATTTGTCATAAGATTTACACTTCTCTTCAAACAACAACATTGTGAAATAAGTAATAAAGTAATAAATAAATAATAAAAATAAATTAGCCCTATTTTACAGATGATAAAGACTGAGGCTCAGAATTGTAATTGATTCACCCATGATCTGTGCTAGTAAGGATTCTAGTTGAGTCAAACCCAGCTTTCTTAAGTACAAATCCCCAGATCTTTCCTATACACCTGACTGGCATCCAATTACCTAAAGTGACTTCCCTCAGTTTTGGGGGGGAGGGGACCCTCTAGATACTGGGCAAGGATTGCTCTTCCTTCATCAAAATTAGTTTAGCATTTAAAACTTAGAACTGACTTGTTTATCTTTGCAGCTGGAATTGTCCTGAATAGTAATGATCCCTAGCAAGGAATGCTTATTTGTTTTCTTCAATAGAACACTAAGGTCTTGTGATTTCCTCTTTGTGGCCTAGTTTTAGCCATCTCATTTACTTTCATATCCCAACTAGACATCCCTCCCCCAAACCCCACCCTATGGGTCACTAAGGTACATAAGCAGTTCCAAAGGTGGAGGAACCAAAATCATAGGTTAAATGGCTTATTTTCTCTTTGCAGTATTATTTTTTTAAATGCTTGTCCTAATCTTTTTTTCTTTTTCCCCCCTCCTTGAATGGGATCTCTTATTTATTTTGGATTGGTAATACTCCATTTATACTAACAGATCCTTGCTCAACAATTTAGTTTTAGGAAGTCATCTGAGGCATTCATCACACCATCTCATGGATGGGAGAAGAGATCTGAATCCAGGTGTTCTTATCTCCAAAGCCACACTTCCTCATATCCTAGATGCCTTTTCTAAGTTCTTTATAGTCTTAATAAGGACTCACATTTCTATAACAGTTTTTTAAGGTTTGAGTACCCTAATTCCCATTTTATAGGTAAGAAAAATGAGGTTTAAAGGTATTAAGTGATTGACTTGTCACACAGCTAATATTAGAAGCAGTCTAGTAATCCAGGTTTTCTTACTACAAGCCCAGTGTTCTTTTTAATATTGCATAGAACCTTTCTTACATAAGGAGACAACTATCTGAACAAGTTTGGCTCTGGTATCAGGTCTGGAAACCATTTGTATATTCCAGTATTAATGGAGAGCCCCTAATAGTCTGTGTAGGTGTATTCTATTTCTGAGAGAATTTCTATTTTTATACATAAGTGCCAAGAGTTGAATTCTTTCTGCAAGAGTTAGATGTCTGAAATAGGACTTTAATATTTCAAAAGATTGATGATTTCACTGTACAGCAGTTAGTACTGTGCCAGCACGTAATAGGTATTTAATAAATGCTTGTTTCCTTCCTTTCTTCTCTATAGTGATAGAGAAGTTTTGATTGTCAAGTCATTGTTATATTTGCATTGATACTATTATTAATGATTTGTCAGATTCTTTCAAACGGTTGTTAATAGCTTGTAATTTTTCTGAGAATTATTTGATATTATCCTTTGCTTTTGGTATTGTGCATTTCTGTTGGTTGTTTCAGATGTCAAACACTTATTAGTGATATTTGATATAAAGGTTTTTCCTCCCAGTTAGCTACTTCCTTTTTCATTCTAAATGCATCAATTTTGTTTGTGCAAAAACTTCTTAATTTCATATAATTTCAAAATTATCCATTTTATCTCTTATAATTAATTCTATTTCTTATTGGTTAAGATTTTATCCATATGATTTGCTTATTTTTAAATTTTTTTTATAGTATCATGTTTAATATTCAGATTATTATTCATTTGGAATTTATTGTGGAATGTTATGTATAATATTGTCCTAAGCCAATTTCTACCAGTTCTAATTCCTTTCTGGGTAATTTATAATTTCGGATTTATCGAACACTGAATTATTAAATTCAATTCTTCTTCTTTGTCTAATCTATTTGATTGATTTTTCATTTTTAATCAGTACCACATTGTTTTGATTATTGGTGCAGCATAATATAATTTTATGTCTGGAAGTGCAGTCCTTTATTCATATTTTTATTCATGATTTTCCTTGATATTCTAGATCTTTTTGACCTCCAAATACTTAAAAAAAATTATTTCATCTAGCATTTTATAGTATCTTGTTGGTAGTTTGGTTGATATAGCATGAAATCTACAAATTAATTTTTCTGGTATTGTTATTTTTATTATGTTGTCATGAATCAGTCATGAGCACTGAATATTTCTTCACCATTTTAAATTGTTGTTTTAAAAAAGAATCACATGTAATTGGATCTATAAAGGTTTTGAGTGTGCTTTTAGTAGATTGATTTTCAAATATTTTATACAATTAACAGCTATTTTGAATGAGACTTTCTATTCTATTATTGCTGCCTGATTTTGATTATTATTTTTTTAGTTTTTTAGTCTGCAAATTTGCTGAAGCTATTATTTGACTCAATTTCTTTGCTGATCACCTAGATTTTTCTACGTATGTCAACATGTAATAAACAAAAAGGATAGTTTTCTTTATTCTTTACCTATATTGATACATTTCCTTCCCCTTCTCTCTCCCATCTTAATGTTTTTATTGCTAACATTTCTAGAACAATAATAAATAATACTAGGAAAAGGAGATATCCTTGCTTACTTATCATAGCATTTAGTTCTAGTTTTCTTTTTCTTTTTTGCTGTGATTTGTGTTTATATTGTTGTAGTCATTGTATATATTGCTTTCCTGGATCTGTATACTTCATTTTGTTATCAGTTCACATGTTTTTCATGTTTCTCTTTATTATCATGTTGTATAGCACAGTGTATGCTATAGCTTGCTTAGCCATTGTCTTGTTAGTAGAATACTTTGTCTCTAGTTTTTTGCTACTATAAAAAGAGCTCTTGTAAATATTTTGGTGTATTTAGGGTTTTTCTTTTTATTTTGGCTTCTTTGGGCAGTGAAACCTAACTCAAAAGATAGGGGATGTTTTAGTCACTTTCTTATCATAATTCCAAATTGCTTTCCAGGATCGTTTGGATCAATTCATGACTTGGAAAAAAGTTTTAGGAGCATTTTTCCTCATGATAATCCAGCTGAAAAACACTGAGTTTTTACATATTTTTGACAAGCCATGGGGGGGGGATGTGCAGTTGTTAAACTCTGGCAAAAAAATATCTCAACTTCTCAATAGTGTTGAGATATACCCACCATCTAACCATTACTGCCTGAAATAATATTCCACCCAAGAGTAATTTTGGCACATGGTCGGGTAGACCCCTAGTGTGTGAAGAGTAAAAATAGCTTATCTTTCCATTTTAGAATGTCAAATACAAGATTGTTCTGAGAAGGCAAGAAAGATACATTTGAGAATAAGAAAATTCAAAGTACATTTTTCATTAACCAAGATTCTTTTCCTGATTTTGTCACCAAATTAGGTGATGCTGATCTAATTATTTTTACTTCTTGTGTTTCAGTTAACTCATCTGTAAAATGGGGAGGTGAAGCAAAATAACCTGGGTTTGAATTCCCTCCTTCCAACATTTATTACCTATGTGGCAGTGTCACTTCACCTTTCTCATATTGTTTCCTCATTTAATAGGAATAATAATGTTTTCATTTAGTATCTTACAGATTTAATGTGAAGAAAATGTTTTATCAACTATAAACCAGAGTTATTTTAGATGATCTTTAAAGGTTCACATTTTTTGGTTCTAAGATTATAGAGAGATACTCATAATGCCTACATCTAGTTATTTTTAGAGAAAATGTGATTATTTTGGAATGGAAAGTGAATTCTGATGTAGGCTATAGGATTTCAGAAGAATAGGACTTTCTAGAGGTGTGAGTAAGATAAGATTTGAGAACTATTTCCCCCCTTTTTTTCTTTATATTTATAAAGATTTTTTCTGCCTTTTGACTAATAAAATGAGGAAGAGAGATTGTGGTAGACTAGAAAGAATATTGGTTCTGGAATCAGAGGACTTAAATTCCAATCACATCTGTCATTTTTATTATAATATATGTAACCTTAGACAAGTTTCTTCTTGGGTTTCCTACACTTTGAACGGAGGATGATCTCAAAGGTCTTTTTTAGTTTTGAATCTATGATCTTGAGTGTAAATGGTTTGACTGAAATTAAAAAATAATTCTCAATAGTATTTTATTTTCCCAAATACATGTAAAGATAGTTTTAAATATTCATTTTTGTAAGATTTTGTGTTACCATTTTTTCTCCTTCCCTTTCTTACTTCCCCACTCTCCAAGACAGCAAGTAATCTTATATAGGTTAAATATGTGAAATTCTTTTAAACATATTTCCATATTTGTCACGTGCAAGAAAAATCAGACCAAAATGGGAAAAAAAGCCATGAGAAAGAAAAAAACAACAAGAAAAATACTATACTTTGATCCATAGTTAGTCTTCATAGTTTGTCTTCATAGTTTTCTGTTTAGAGGTGATTGGCATTTTCCATCCCAAGTCTGTTGAATCCCAAGCCTTGAATCACCATGTTGTTGAGAAAAGATAAATCCATCACAGCTGATCATCACATAATCTTGCTATTACTATGTACAATGTTCTCTTAGTTCTGCACACTTCATTCAACATCAATTCATGTAAGTCTTTTTGGGATTTTCTGAAATTGGCTTGTTCATCACTTCTTATAGAGTAATAATATTCTATAACATTCATATGGTTTATAAAGGATACCCTAATGAGTATCCGCTCAATTTCCTTGCTACTACAAAAAGGACTGCTACAGACATTTTTGCCTCTTTTATGATCTCTTTGGGATATAGACCCAGTAGCAAGACTGCTAGATCAAAGGGTATACACAAAAACTACAGTATCTTGATCAGATATTCTTTTAGCTGCATTTGAAATGTGCTTTTCTCTTAAGTTCTTAGAATAAATAATATTCACAGCCACAGAGTTAATATTTAATGGTCCATAAATTTGTTGATGGAGCTATTTTCATCCTTAGTCTGGGAGATGCTAAATGATATATATGACATTAATATAATGCTAGCTTTACAAGCCAGGAAAATCACAAAGTAAGATCATGAAGCTAATATCTTTTCATTTCCATGTTAGGTCCATTTTCTCTTCACAGTAGCTTATAACAGAGGTATCAAACATGCAGTCCATGTATTGCTTGTAGCCCAGAAGATTCCTAAATGTGACCTGAACCAAATTAAATTATAATTGGAAAACATTTAACAAAATAAATAAAAATGCAGTAAAAGAGATAATATTACATTTAAAAAATAAGTCAATATGTGATCCTTATGTATGGTTTAATGTCCTCCCCTTTCTATTTTGAGTTTGACATCATTGGTCCATAAAGTCCCTTTCCACTCTAAAGTTAATGATTCTATTATTAGAAAAGTTATGGAATCACTGAGTTTGAAGTGTTCCCACCCCCCACCTCCCCATGGCAAGTAATCAAATATATGTTAAACATGGTTGAAATATGTTAAATCCAATATATGCATACATATTTATACAATTATCTTGCTGCACAAGAAAAATAAAATCAAATAGGAAAAAATGAGAAAAAATAAAATGCAAATGAACAACAACAAAAAGAGTAAAAATGCTATGTTATGAATCACACTCAGTTCTTATACTCCTCTCTCTGGGTATAGATGGCTCTCTTTGTCACAAGATCATTGGAACTGGTCTGAATCATCTCATTGTTGAAGAGCCATATCCAAAGGAAATGATCATCGTATACTCTTGATGTTGTCATGTACAATGATCTCCTGGTTCTGCTCATTTCACTTAGCATCAGTTCATGTAAGTTTCTCCAAGCCTCTCTGAAAACATCCTGCTGATGACGGTTTCTTACAGAACAATAATATTTCATAACATTCATATACCATAACTTATTCAGCCATTCTCCAACTGATGGGCATCCACTCAATTTCTAATTTCTTGCCACTAAAAAAAAGGGCTGCCACGAATATTTTTGCACATGTGGATCCCTTTTCCTCCTTTAACATCTCTTTGGGATATAAACCCAGTAAAAATACTGTTGGGTCAAAGGTTATGCACAGTTCGATAACTTTTGGGGCATAGTTCCAAATTGCTCTCCAGAATGACTGGATCTGTTCACAATTCCACCAAAAGTGTATCAGTGTCCCAGTTTTCCCACATCCCCTCCAACATTTATCATTATCTTTTCCTTTCATCTTAGCCAGTCTGAAAGGTGTGTAGTGGTTAGATTTACTTCTTTACAACTTTTGTCTATTGGTTTTGGTTTTGTCCTCTTATTCCAAAATAAGTTTCTTGAGAACAAGGACTGTCCTTTGCCTTTCTTTGTATCATCTGAACTCAACATGATGCCTAATTCCTAGTAGGTGCTTAACAAATGGGTGACTGACAATGATACCTCTTATTACCCCTCCCCCCTACAAAAGAAAGCATTCTTCCTTTCCTCTACTCTCTTCTACCAGAACTTTCATCCTCTAGGCCAGGGCTTTTTAACTTTTTCCACTTACAATCCTTTTTGCCTGAGGAATTTTTATGCAGTCCCAGGTATATAGATATATAAAAGAAATATAAAAATCAAATATTTATTGATAATAAATCATAAATTTGTGACCTTCATATTCAGGCATGTGATCCCATGTGGGGTCATGACCCACAGTTTAGGAAGCCTTACTCTAGGCCATGAATCTCCTGTCTCAAATAGGAATTCTCCGTATTTCCCCTTATTTTGATTCTTCCTCAATACTACAATTATCTGGATATCTGATTCAATTCATGCTTGAACAATGGGCTTTACTTCACTGGTGGTCATTGAAGAAACTGGATGAATTTGGTGGAAGAGCATCTATTTTACTATTTGATTATTTTAAATGGTTCTGTTATGTTATATATCAATCAAGAAATATTTTTAAAGCATTTATTCTATTTCAGACACTGTGTTGATACAAACCCAATCGTATTCTCCTGGTACTTATAGCCTAATGAGGGAAACAACATGTAAATGATTAGATTCTTATACGATAATTATAGAGTAGAGGAAAGTAGTTTGAAAGGAATGGGGGTGGGATGGGGAAAGGCATTAGCATCTGGGAAAACTTTAGATAGTTTGCTTCAGAAGGTGGAATTTGAATTGAGTCCCACAGGAAGCAGAGAAACCCCATTATCCTCTCTGGTCCTAAGTTTTCTGATGGGTAAAAGGAAGAATGTGACTTCATGAAATATTTTAAAAGAGATACCACACCAGATGTAGCCCACAATACTCCTGAGTCCTGCCCATTAGGGCAGAGGATTTAAGGCAGAAATTGCCAATGAAAAGGCAAGATGGAGGATGGAGTATTGCAAGGAAGTCACTGTACTTAAATCCCAGAATATATTTAGGGGAGTTGGGAATAAGGTAGAAGAAGACTGGCTTCTACCAATAATATAGTTCACAATCTATTCACACATTCTTATTCTGTGTGGTTCTTGCTTATTTTCTCCTCCCTATATTCCATAGATGTTCTACTCAAAGGGAGCCTTTCTGTAAATCAAAATTTCATAACCTTGGGTTTGTGAATTTAAAGGAAAAAAAAGCTCAATAAGTAAGTAAATAGATAAAATATGTGTATAGACATTATGTATATGTTACATTATACATATACACATATATTTCATATGTATGTATATCTTTATTATATATTATCAGTGTATGTCCGTTTATATGAAATGTCATGTATTTTATTTTATAGATTTAAAAATATTATTCTGAGAAGGGGCTCATAAGCTTCACTAAATTTCTAAAGAAGTACATGGCATAAGAGGGTCCTATTAATAATTTTATAGTCTACATTTTATAGATTGGGAAATGCAAACTCTTAAAAGTTAAGCAACTCTTTAAGGTCATATAGCTAATAAATATTAGAAGCAGTATTTGAATGCAAATCTTCCTGACTCTATCTCCACTTTTTTTTTGGGGGGGGGGTGCGGTGTAGCTGGTATGGGAAATAGAGTACTGGTTTTGGAATCAGGAAGATGCAAATTCATATCCTGCCTGAGAAACAATCCTCAACTTTAATGAGGTTAACTTTTTTCTATTTTTAAAGTTTTTTTTCCAATTCTAATTATTATTATTATTTTTATCATAGCTTTTTATTTACAAGTTATATGCATGGGTAATTTTACAGCACTGACAATTGCCAAACCTTTTGTTCCAATTTTTCCCTTCCTTCCCCGATGGGGTTAACTTTTGTAGAAAGCAGTGCATAAGTCAAAACTACTAATGCTGATACATTGGACTTATGAGACATAGGAAGATAGGTTTCCATGAGCACCAAAAAACTGTAATATTTTACTAGAGATTTCTGAAAACATCCTTTTCTGCATATAATTCTTTACAACAAAACATTAATTCTGATAATATGTACTTTTCTTAATGCAATAACTGTGAAATAACCCACAAAATAATTACACAAAATAAAATGAGTAGTAATCAAAATGTTTTATTTTGTAAAATTGTGTGACCTTTTGTCTCAATTAAAAAGACATTGATTTCAGAAACTTTTCATTGCACATGGAATCTACAGTACCATAAATACTATATAGCAAATAAAATTCTTAAAATTGAAACATTTTTTAACCTGAACCTTATATTGTCATTGTGTCAATTGGTGGTATGAGGGTGTTGTACTATATAAGATACTGTTGAAAAAAGTGTCTTTACCTTGGCCACCCTCTGAAAACTGAAGGAGAGGTTGCAGACTGCCAAGGTCTCAACATCAACTATGACACTGATGTTTATGATTGGTGAATGGTGTTGGAGATAGTCCATATACCAGTTTGAAATAATATGTGCTCTGTTTGAAATTCTTAATGGTCTTGGAGTATGGCTACTTCACAAACTTATGCCCATTGCATCTCTCATTTTTTCTTCTACTGCTCATGTGCACAGTTTCCAATGCAAAAGTGAAAATGATATTATTAGTAAATTACTAAATTACTAATAAAATCATGGGAATTCTTGAAGTTATGACAAATGCATGAATGTTGAAGATCAGTTGTATGATTCTGGGCTAGTCGCTTAATTTATGTCCAAATCCTTTTATTTATGTGCCAGAATCAAATGAGATAATCTTTTTAAAATTGTATTTTAATTTTTCAAACACATGCAAAGATAGTTTGAACATTCACCTTTGCAAAATCTTGTGTTCCAGATTTTTCTCCTTTCTTTCTTCTTGTGCAATTCGTCTGAACATATTTCCATATTCATCATGCTGCACAAGAAAAATAAGATTAAAAAGGGAAAAAAACATGAGAAAAAGGAAAAAAAAAACAAGTAAACACACAACACTATTGAAATCTGTGATAAGATGGGACTTTTAGGAACAGTATTGTTCCAACTATGCCATTTTTATTCTGTGGACTTTCACTTTCTATTAGTATTGTTTTCATTCTCTGGAGCATTTTCAATATACAAAGTTCTTATCATGCTCTGGGGCGAATATTTCATTCTGCTGTTTTAGGGGAAAAAAAGACAAATCAGTAACTAGGTGAGGGTGGAGAGAGCCCGTTACTAAAGATATGCAAAAAGCAAGTCTATTTAAGCTACTAATGTGATTTATTGTACCTTTGAGTTCATGGAAGTTCTGGCTAGCCATAAGCAAAGGGAATGTGTTCAATACAGAAAGTGAAACTATTGGGAATGCCAACATTTGGGGCTTTGGTCAAAACTTCATTCTATGTGTTCTGCCAAAGAATGTAGCGTTTCTAAGACTCCAGAGACAGGATGTCTTAAAAAATGTCAATCCGTCTGCAGATTTTATTCTTTTGACCTTTCATTTAGTGTTCCCTCAGGCAAAGAGTTCATGCAATACTTTTGGGGATCCAACCTTTGGTTTTTATAATTTCCCAATGTGCCATGCAATTATCAATAGTGCAGCATTAAGAGACGTGGTGAGGTTGAAAGAAGTTGGAAGCAAATCTTTTTTTTTTTTTTTTTTAAGGGATCACTCATATTATCCCATGAGAAGAAATGTACTTTGTCTCTGCAATTTCATGAGAGTTCCTTGTACCTCACTATATCATTGTTTATACTGATAGGCAGAATTCACAATTTAAAGGAATTATGGACTGTCACTTCTCACCTACATGGAAATGAAGCTATTTGCTTGGATATTTGATACTGAAATGGGTCTTCACTTAAAGGGTGTGTGTGTGTGTGGGGGGGGTGTATGTGTGTGTGTGTGGGTGTGAGTGTGCATGCATGCGTGTATATATGTATGTTCAGCAGTGCACAAATTCTTCCATGTTGTGTATTGCTGTTTGTGTGGAAAAAAGCCATAGTGTCTGGTTTAGTTGTAAATTGATGGCAGAATAATTTGTTAAACATGGCAGAGAAAATTGAGAACTTTCCAGACTTGAATTTGCTTGTTTAAATTGAGCTGTTTATATCCTCCTTATCTCCTGATAAATTAGTTTTCCAACCTAATGTTTTCCAGGAGAAAGAACCTTTTCTTTGTATGGGGGAGATACTTCTACAAGATGGGGGAATCCATTTTCAATCTCTCATTCTTGCTGATGAAGAAAACTTTCCCCTCCTGACATGTTTCCATTAGCCCTATATCCTTTCTTAAGTTGCTGCTTATGGGTCTCTTCTAAGTTGTGTAGCTTTTTCTTGAAAGACACTGACAGTTATTTGGTTCTGATGTTATATAGTAAATGATTGCTTAGTGCACTGTGTGTAGTTGGATTAGTTTGACTGCTATCACGTGAAACATGAAGAGGCAGTATGGTGTAATAAAATAGCTGGGGGCAAGAAATCAGAGAGGAGAGAAGGAGAGGAAGGGGGGATGAGATAAAAAGGGGAAAAAGAGAAGACGCAAGGGAGAGAGAGACAGCAAGGGAAGAAGAGAGAGGGAAGGAGGAAGAGAAAGAGAGAGAAAGACAGGGAGAGAGACAGAGTTTACACAATCATATTTTCAGGGCTGTGATATCACTTCTGTGTTTATTATTGAGATTCAGCTAGAAGAGGTCACCTACCAGTAGTGCAACAATGGAGAGACAGCACAATATAGAGGAACTACTACTAGACTCGGTCAGGAGATCTGAGTTCAAATCATCTCTCTGTCACATATTAACTGTGTGACTTGGGGAAAGTCATTTAATCTCTTTGAGTCTCAGTTTCTTCATCTTTAAAATAGATGTGGTAAAGTCTGCGTTGTTTTTTGTGTTGTGCTATGAGTTATTAGGAGGAAAACATCTTGTAAATTTTAAAGTGTTATGTAAACATGAGTGATTATTATTATATACATTTCAGTCTGTTGCTACCTAAGCATTTTTACCAGACTGACTTCTGTGAATCCATTGCTCTTTGATGAACCTCATCCTACAGGAGTTTGAGATCTGTATTATTTCGTGTATATTGGCAGAAATAGTGAACCATAAGTTGTATGGCTGTAGGCAACACCTAGAAAATGACATATTTGAATAAGGTTTATTATTAGGGAATTAACAAGATTCTACCAGGTCAGCATACCAGTTTGCTTTTTAGGATCCCTAAGATCCCTTGTCATCTCCTTTTCTGTCATAAGGTAACAGATATAGGAGAGTTTGGTCATTTGTTTTTTGATGACAACAGTGCTTTTTGGGGAATATGGCCCACTCTTTCCTTTAAAACCAAGATATTGAGAAGTCTGTCTGTGGAAGGGAGCAGTGAGAACAAGAAATAACAAATTCATGGGAAGCAGACGATGCTTTCACAAAATTTGGTAAATATCTTAAATCTACTGTCAGATAGCTTATGTTATCATAGAGAGACAAGAAGACAGCACTGGTCATCCATTTTCAAATCCTTCCTGTTATCTTAAACTTACTCAGAACAGATAACAGTTGTTATCTGCTGCCTCTTTTACTTTTATTCTATTATTTGTATCCATCTCTTCTTTTTATTTGTATTGCAACTATCCAAGTGTAGTCCTCTTTCCAGACTATGACAGTATCCTGTTGACCAATCTTCCTACTTCCTCAAATTCACAGTCCATATCCATGCCAAACTTATATTGTCACTCTGCTGTGCCAGACCTTTCATTGGCTCATTACTGCATATCAAATAGAATCTGGAATATTTCATCTGATATTTGAAGCCTTTCAAAACCTGGAAACCTACTCCTTTAGTCAGACTTACTTCACACAGTTGGTATAGATCTTTAGATTCCATAGGACACTTGAGAGGAATCTCAGATTTAAGTTGCACAGAAATTTAATTGTCAAATTTCAACCCTTCAGCAGCAGCATCTTATAAACTTATAAATAAGTAGAAAAAACCAAATCACATTTCAGAAAACACTAATTTTCTAAAATTCCACTAAAAATCCACAGCATTTCTCTTTGAAGATGGGAAATTTAAAAAGTTTGGATTGATTATGCCTATATATCAAACAATAAATAAACTGATAGTTGTTAGAATTGTGTTATCTGCCAAAAAATAGAGAAAATAAATGGTGGATTCTTATTACAAACAATTCCATAGTTTCTTGTAAAAAAAATTAGGAAGACTAGTTCTGGGCAAAGCCTTTGATATGGCAATCTGGTCTCAAGTATAACCTTAATAAGAAAAAATCAGATTTTAAAACAAAAAATGATTAGATAACAATACATTGTATTTTCAATTTTTCATGGAATCCTTTTGGATTCTTTTTTGGATCCTACATTTTTATAGAGTGACTTTGAGAAAATAATGACTAGAAATGTTAGTAGCACTGTTTGTAATAATAAAAAATAGGGAATGGCTGAATTCTGTAGTATAGGGATGTAATGGAAAATTATAGTATCATAAGGAATACAAAGAATTTAAATATGTGAAGACATATGTGAAATGGTACAAAGTGAATAAAGCAGATCCAGAAAAATAATAGACATACAGACTGTAGCAGCACTAATAAAGATAATTGGCAACAAAACTCAGCTTAAGTATAATGGAGAACATTGGTTTTACTAACTCATTATTAAAATGCATAATTCTTCCAGGGATAATATCTCTATCCCTCCTGTTTTGGTTCACTTATTTTCAGGTTTCATATTTAGTGGTTTGTTGTGTGTTTATGCTTGTCTCATATTAAAAAAAATGAATTGCATCATCTAATTCAGTCCTCTTATTATGCTGCTAGGAATGGCAAAGAAAGGAAAAAGAAGTTACTCAAAGTAATAAAACCAGTTAATGACAGCTCTGGGAAAAACAAAACAAAAGAAAATCTTGTCTCCTTCATCCTGATCCAGTCTAAATTGCATTGCTTTTTAGTATTTATCCTTCAAAATATTTCGTTTCAGACCAGCAAATATATTTGTTGAGAATATTTAAGTATTTCAGTATATTTCTGGCACATTAATTATATATTGACTTTTGCAGTTAGTATTAAAGTATATTGATGTTGAATTTTGATGGTTACATTCTAATCTAAAAATAGCTTTTCTGGTTTAATCAGTCATAAGTTATGCCAAATTACTACCTTCTCTTTTAAAAGTCACTTCAGTGATTCAAGTAAAAGGAAATGATCTCACTCACTAGATGCTTATCTTTTTACTTTCTATAAGCTGGAGGAAAAAAAAGCAAAACTTATTTGATAAAAGGAGATAAAGTGCCTGGCACATGAATGGTGGAAATTATACTGCATTGAATGACCCTTGTCCTTAATGGAAAATGAAGACTTTGTACTCTACAGTTTTTTTATCTCCATTTAAAAATCTTGATAGAGTGTCTTTTTATAGATCTGTTAATAAAGCCCCATCTTCATGAGTTCAAATACAGCTTCAGATAGTTACTATCTGTGTGAGCCTAGGCAAGTCACTTAACTCTGTTTGCCTCAGTTTCCTGTTTTATAAAATGAGGTAGAGAAGGAAATGGCAAAACCTGCTTCAGTATCTTTGCCAAGGAATGCCCAAATAGGGTCATGAAGAGTTGCATATTACTAATATGACTGAACAGCAACAAAGGATCCAAAAGCTTACTAGTGGGCATGGGTAAAGGGGCATTTGATGATATAAAAAAGGGTTTCATCTCTATCTCTGCCTTCATGCTTTTGGAACTGCAAAAAGTTTTATGTTACTAGAACATGCATGATCAACACACCTGCTCTTACGTTCTTTGCACTACCCTCACTAGTCACCAGTCCTGCTCACGCTTCTCCAGCAAAAAAAAATATGAACTGAGGCAGAAAAATATATACTATAATCTGGAAAAATGAGTTTCTTATGATCAAAATCCTAATTGAAGCATGGAAGCATCACCTTAGGGGGATTTCCCCCTATTGTTGTCCACTTGTCACACCGCATAGCAGACAGTTCAGTCAGTGCAAACTCTTCTAGATGCTGTGCAGCCTATTTGATGAATTCAAGCATTTGTGTGATTTGCATTAGTGACCTCATTTGCAACTAAGCACCTTCATGGTTATGTACAGTAAAGAAAATAATGTTATGTGGTAAAAAAGAGAAAAATAATATTATTTTTCTCTTTTTTTTAACCACATAACATTATTTTCTTTACTGTAAACTTGATAGTATTTTATTTTTTTCAATTATATGTAAAGATAGTCTTCAATATTCACTTTTTGAAGATTTTTGAGTTCCAAATTTTCCTACCCTGAACTATCATGAGAAATGGTTGTTTGCCCTATGAACCCAGGAGAGAGTGGAGTGATCACCATCTCATTTACTCACAAATTTAGCCACTTTTCATTGTGCACTTAAAATATACTTTAGCACTTTGTGGAGCAGATTCACAAACACTTTTAAGGATACTTTTCTTGGATCCATATGTAGTAGTTCTTTTTGTGGTAGCAAGGAATTAAAAATTGAGAGAAGACCTAACAATTGGGGAATGGTTGAACAAATTGTGATATAAGAATGTAAAGAAATACTATTGTTCTATAAGAAATCGCAAGTAGGAAGATTTCAGAAAAATTTGGAAAGACTAATATGAACTAATGCTGAGTGAAGTGAGCAGAACCAGGAGAATATTATATATAATAACAGCAATATTGTGTGATGACCAACTATAATAAATTTAGCTCTTCTCAACAATATAGTGATCTAAGACAGTTCCAATACACTTGTGATGGAAAATGTTATCCACATCCAGAGAAAGTACTATGGATATAGAATTCAGATCAAAGCATACTTATGTTCACTTTTTGTTTTTTTCTATGGTTTTTCCCTTTCTGATTTTTCTTTCACAACATAATTAATATCGCAATATATTTAAAATGATTTTACATGTATAACCTATATCAGACTGCTTAGTCTCTTGAGGAAAGGGAAAGGAAGGGACACAGGGAGGAAAATTTGGAACTCAAAAATCTTCAAAAAGTGAATATTGAAGACTATCTTTACATATAATTGAAAAAAATAAAATACTATCAAGTTTACAGTAAAGAAAATAATGTTATGTGTTAAAAAAAAAGAGAAAAATAATATTATTTTTCTCTTTTTTAAATTTACCTCTCCATTCCCCAGCCTTCCTGTCAGAGGAGAGTCGAAACTAAGAGATTTGGGAAGGTATTGGGGTTCCAAAACTGAGTTAAACAGCAAGATGAGATTTTAGGTGAGCTGCTTATCCTGGAAAGGACATCTTCTTCTTTGGTATTGAAACCAAGCAGAGAGGTGCCAGCTAAGAGGTACTATCTTTATTCTGGTAATATGGAGGACCATCACGGTTTACCACTTCTTCTGCTCCTGCATCCTGACATCCTCTAAACCTTAACATCTGCCCTGTCTCTAAGCCCTGTAAACTCCAGGGCACTATCATCTGACCTATCAATGTAACTTAAAAACTGTCTAGATTTTTGTCATCCACCCCGCTGCCTCAGAACCCTTAGGTCTTCTGGATATATATTTAATTATAGATTTTTATTTTCAAAATATATACATGAATAATTTTTGACATTCATCCCTAGAAAACGTTGTGTTCTAATTTTTCCCCTCCTTTCCACCCCCTCCCCAGTTGACAAAGTGATCCAATATATGCTAAACATGTGCAATTCCTTTATGCATATTTCCACAAATAAAATGCTGCACAAGAAAAATCAGATTCAAAAGAAAAAAATGAGGAAGAAAATAAAATGTAAGCAAACAACAACAAAAAGAGTGAAAATACTATGTTGTGGTTCACATTCAGTTCCTCTCACCGGGTACAGATGGCTTTCTTCATCACCAGACCATTGGAACTGGTCTGAATCACCTCATTGTTGATGAGAGCCACGTCTATCAGAATTAATCGTCATATAATCTTGTTGTTGCCATATATAATGATCTCCTGGCTCTGTTCATTTCACTTAGCATCTTCTGAATATTTTCACTCATCCCATAGTTGAAACTCTCTTTTATATCTTGTCTCTTTCAACTGGAGTGTGCACTTCTTGAGGGGGGAGACTGGTTTCTTTTCTCTGATGCTCCCTATGCTTGATACATAGTAAACACTTAATACATTTTAATTCATACAGCTAAGGAATTTTTATGGGTAACTCTAAAAGGATTTGTGAACAGGGAAGTGATGTTCTCAAACATTGATTTAGAAAGATTAATTTACCAGTCATGTGCAAGAAAAATGGAAAAGAAATGACTGTAGGGAGCTGTTACAGTGTTTACACATGAGATAATATGGGGTTGAATTAAGGCAATAGAAATGAGAACAAGGTAAGGATTCATGAGAGACTTTATAAAAAAAAAGATAGAACTTGGTGCCTAATTTCCAGCTTGCTAGATTGCATGCTATAATAGACATAATAGGTCTGATACAATAAGTTCATTTGGTCAGAAAATGCTATTTGTGCACAGAAAATAGTGTGGATGAATCAGCAAATAGCTCTACTCAAGATGCCTTAATTTAATAGTGTTATCTTATTTATGAAAGGTAAAAACATAGGATTTGGAATTGAAGGGAACCTAAAACTTTTCTTAGTCTTGCTTCTCATTTTAAATAGGAGGAACCAGACACACAGAAGTATCAAATAACTTTTGAGGTTGCACAGTTAATAAGTAGAAAAGGCAGCATCTGAATCCAAGACTTTTGGCTCCAAATTTTTCTGTTCCACCACATTTCCACTTATTTTCCAACACATTAAACTTCACTTGACATTTCAAATTAAATCAGTTCAAAGCATATCATCACTATACTTTTATTCACTTAACTCCCAAAGTTGTGAGAATCAAAGAAGATAACATGTATAAAACTTTGCAAACTTTAAGGTTCTATATAAATTCTAATGATTTATTATCATTGTTATTATTGATAATAGTAGTACCAAAATATCATTTCAGTGAATAAACACTTATTAGTAGAAACAAAAATATCATTCAGTTAGTTAAAAGGTAAAAGATGAAGTCCCTCAAAGAGCTTATATACTCTTCCTTACAGAGCTCTTAACATGAAACTCAGTAGCAAGAGACACTAATTTTCACATATGGCTAATGGTTTTGTTTATGTGTGGGTTTGTTTATGTTATGGGTTATGTATCAAGCATACACACAAGGGAGCTTTTTTTTTTTTTTAAATGAGAGGGACTGTTGGGAGGACAAAAGTGGGCTAGTGATAGCAGTGCTGGGGGAAAAATAGAAGAAATATTAGAGGGTAATGAAACATTTTTTGCATGCCAGAAGATAAGAGAAAATATCTTTAGAACAAAATAAAGACAAATGGAACAGTTTTTACAACAGATTGAATTTATTATTTAATTATTTTATTATTATTTAAAAAAGAATCTAGGTAGATGTAATGAAGACTTGCAGATTTCTATCCAATTTTATTATTTTGTTCTTTATATTTGTTGATAAGTATAGATTAAGAAACATTTCAGAATTAAATAAAATTAAGTCTAAATAACAAATGAAAATATTTCATATAGTGTTGCTATGGAGTATTTATTTCCCTCCTCAAGACTTCCACACTTTTCCCCTTTCTCCTTTAACTCTTATTTAACTGGGAAAACTAAAGCTGAAACAAGCTCTTCTTCCCATTTTCTTTTCAGAACTCCGATATAATATTCCACACTCTCTTCTCTTCTTCCCCAAACTCTGACAAATTATTGGCTCTTCACCTTGAGCACAGATTTGGCCCTATAGCTCTGGTATTCAGTCTTCTAGGATAAAATGTAAACCCTGTTTCCCTTTGAAAGTCCTTCACAATCTGGCCTCATCAGATCTTTCCAGTTTCATTGGACATTTCTCCTCTTCTCACATGGCTTAGGCCAATACAAGGTAGTTTGGGGGAATGTTGAATAGACCTATTGGTTTGAAGTGGTTGGTTTTGGAATAGATTAATGAAAAAGAATGCTACAAAAATAAGCTTGAGCCACAAATTTAGCATGTGAGGGATAATCTCCACTAAAAATTGGTTTAATATAACCTTTTAAATGGTTTCATAGTAGACTTTTAAGCTTAGTACGTATTTATTGAGATCCTTTATAAGAAGAGAAGCAGGTGTCCTTGATAATATTATTGGGAATCCAGGATGTCAAATGCTATAAATCTCTTATCTGAAACCAACTCTTACATTTAGACTTGAAAATTGGTTTCATGAAAAGGAATGAACAAATGACAAAGCATTTATTAAATATCTGCCCTATCATGTGATAGACAGGAGTAGACAGGAGTAGTGAAAGACAACACTTTCTTCTCTAAAGTTACTTACATTCCGATGGAGGAAACCACAAACAAAAAGGAACAATATCCAGGGAAGGGTATTTTGGTTTAGAGAGTTACCAGTTGCTGTTACAGAGATGTGGGTGTATAGCTGTATGAGATGTCAGTTATATTCTGGTGTGGAACCAGGTAGTGATTTAGATGATTTTGTGTTCCTTTATTTATCAATTTAGTTTAATCCTAAAGGCAGCCGAATGAGTTAACTTTTTGTAAGGGAAAGGGAAGAAAATTACCTGAAGTATGTTAATCTTATTTATCTTCTACATTGAATCTGGTGAAAAGCAAATCAAGCTTCATCTTTGCCTTTACTTCTTGGATAATAAAACCCACACATCTACTTGATTTGTGATTTCATCAATGTGGGAACTTCACCTAATGATGCAGATTACAATTCATTCGCTGCTTATGCGTTCTGTGCAAATCTTTTCCACGTCTTCTAAGAAATCTGCAATAGGGGGTTCACTTAATGTGCTTGGGACCTTCCTCTCATTCCTGTGACTTCGAGTGGATACTAACAAAGCATGAGGGCCATCCAGTAGTTATTTCACACATTTTCTATATGAATGATTCATCTTTGTTTTTTATACATCTCTATGATGACTTTCTTAATACATCTCTGCTCTTTCATCATTTCTTGCCTATTATGTGTTACAAGCATGCTCATTTTTACCCTGTGTGGAGACAGGATGAATGAGAGAATGCACAGAAATCAAGAATGCACTTTTAATTGTAAATACTCACTAGTTATTGAAAGTAGATCAGGAAAGGCTTCCTGGAAAGGAATTTAGAAGGGAACTTTGGAGAGAAGAATTGTGTTGACTGATTGAAGGGAATTTCTAGGTATAAAATAATTTGAAGTTAAAATAGGATTAAAGAGAAAAAGGAACATAGGGAATGCTTGATTAAAGCCAAAAGGATGATGGGGGGGGGAGTAGAATGTGATGAAAACAGGGACAGAATGTTAGAGAACATGGAAAGTGGACATAAAATTTTTATATAGGATACATAAATGAATTAAGGAAAAATAGCATTTATGTAGTACCTACCATATATGTTCCAGGTAGTATGCTAAGTGCTGGGAATAAAAATACCAAGAGACATTCCTTGATCTCAAAGTATATTTGTATTGTAATAGAGGAAACTCTCTTTCTTTTTCTCTAAAATGCATGAGTATGTGTATATACATACACATACATATTTATATATAAACACACGTATGTATAAATATACATATACATATACAAGCATATATGAAACCAAAAGAGAATGATACATAGATATGTGTCAATATATTTATGTAGAGATTGATATAGGAAAGATATATCTATAGATATTGACATATCAACATATATATATTATATACATATTGATAATTCAGTCTCTATCTCTATTTTGTTACTTATATATTGATTTCTGTCCATCTCTTTCTCTTCCTTCCATATCTGTTTATGGGATGAAGAAAGAAAGGAATATTGGTCTGGGGATATACAGGGCTTATAAGTGGATTAATAGGTCCAAAAGTTGCCATGCTTTTTCTGGTAGCAATCATCAGGTTGATTTGGCTGCTATTCCCAGAATAAAAGGAAAAACAACAACAACAACAACACAACAACAACAATAACAGGGGAAGAGGTGACAAAGGAGAGGCCAGGGGCAGATAACAATTTGTCCAGGTAGATTCAAGTCTCCAAGAAGATGACTAGTCAGGATTTGGCCTGGAATTGACTAGATTCATTATTTAGGAGTATTTTATATACTCTCTTGTTCCTATATAGTGGCAAGTCAGTGAAGGGACATGTGAGAATTATGTGTGTGTGTGTATATATATATATATATATATATATATATATATATATACACACATATATATATATATATATATATATATTAACTCAGTAGATAAAATATTGGTCCAGGAGTCAGGAAGGCCAGAGTTCAAATGTGACCTCAGACACTTAAATAACTCTGTGACCTTGGGCAAGTAACTTAATTTCTATTTGTTTTAATCCACTGAAGAAGGAAATAGCAAACCTCTTTGCTGAGAAAACCCCATGTATGGCATTGGTCTACTGTGGTCTGTGGAGTCAGAAAGAGGCAAATGTGACTGAATGACTAAACAACAACAAAATTCATATATCAAAAAGAAATGGAATGATTGTAAAGACTTCAAATAGTTCAGGAACAAAAACTAGTGATGGAAGGGATATAGGATACAATTCTTTCATTTTATGGAGAAGGAAACCAAAGTCAGGGGAGGTTTCTTGTTCAAGCTTACACAGCTAGTATCAGAGGTGAAATCTGGGTTTAGATTCTTTGACCTTAGACAGAGAATACTTTTCATAATAGCAAAGTTGCTTCTCAACCCAATTATGTTTTTAATGGTCATCTCATTCTTGGAAGTGTGGAATGGGGATATTTAAAAAATATTGTTTGGTTGACTGATTATCTAGTGTAAAACACATGCTAAGTGTCTGAAATTATATCTGTGTGATGATGGGTATGTCTCAAGAGATATGAATAGATTGGTTCAAGGAGATTTTTTTTGCTATCTAGGCATTTATCCTTAGGGGAATTGAGTTGGCAATTTCACCTGACAGTTGATATAAAATGAACCAGAAGGAACTCTCCCCTCTCCCAGGCAAGGAAGAGATGCATTTTGAGCATGAAGTGAAAGATAAATGAATACCTCCAAGATAAAGAGCCTAAATTTACCCCTCCCCCCCCAATTGTACATTTGAAGACAGAGGTAGAGATCAAAGAAGAATGCAGAACTTTCTTGTGTTAACTGTGAATCCTACTGCAAAACCATCTAATGTGATCTTTTTTCCTTCTTTAAAAAGGGAATTATGCCGGTGGAAAGGATGCGAATGCGCCCATGGCTGGAAGAACAAATAAACTCTAATACAATACCAGGGCTAAAGTGGTTAAGTAAGGTAAGCTGGTTGTTTCTCTGTATGTGGGAGGGTGTATGTGTTTGTGTGAGCTTATTATACATATGGTCAGATGAAAATCAGAGGAAGCTTGATATCCACATTCTCAGATAAGTGATAAAGTCAAATGCTTGCCTATTTCAAACACAGAAATTTAGACATATATGACTTGCTGTGATTGTTTTTTTTTTTTAAAACTAATTTGAGCTTCTTAGCCTTGGGATGACATTTTTATTAATTTGTGTTTCTTTATAGCTTAGATGCAGTGATTCTCAAAGTATGGCCTAGAGAATCCTGGAACCCTTTTAGAGCATCTACAAATTCAAAAATAGTTTTTATTTCCAATATGATAAATGTCTTTAAATATAACCCAGATAAACAAAACTGCTTTGGAGAGATCCTCAATAATTTTTAATAGGATAAAGATACTGAAAACAAAAGTTTGAGAACCACTGGCTTAGACACTTTCCCTCCCTTTTTGCATTTCTTATCATCCTTCTGATGCTCCTTTTCTTCATGTCCTTTACTACCCGAGTATACTTCTTGAGACAGAAAAGATGATGAAGGGCTTCTGTAGGATTTCAAAGTAGCGAGAGACCTTAAGATTTCTTCAGAATTTTATAGCTTAAATTAGCACTAACTTAAATAACATTGGACAATGTTATTTTAACAGTAAGGAAACTGAGACCCAGAGATAAAGCAACTCATTCAAAATGCTCAATGACAGAACAAATTCAATACCAATTTTCTGAATCTAAATCCAAGACTGTTTCCACCATATCATCCTACTTCACCATTGTAACCCTAGGAATGGTTTCTGCTTGAATTGAATGTAAGCCAGATTTGAAACAGGGCATCTTTTGCTTGGAGATAGTACTCTTCTTTGTGATTGTATGAAATAAAAAAATAATATTGGAACTAGGGCACATGGCCTTTGGTTCTATGATTTAAAAGGTACTTGAATCATATAAGCTTCTGACTTTGACCAGGAAGCATCCCCAACAGTAGATATTGCTAGTGGTATGCCACTGGTTAGTTCTGCTTCTGGTTAGGATGGGACCTTTCTTTTCCTGTTTTAAATGGCTAGGGACCTTTCCTTGTTAAGTTTTTAATAGCCTTAAGGTCACCCAATAGAGTATCATTTAGTGGTTTAATTAAGATAGTGCACTCATTATCCTAATTTTTATGATTAAAGAAGTTCTCAAAGACTTAGCATTATAGAATTTAGGAAACCTAGTGATCATCTTCATTTTACAGGTGAGAAAATAGAGATATACAAGGGTTTTGGATCACATAGATAGTGAATAGAAAAGCTGAGATTTCAATTCAAGGGCTTTGGGGAGGGGGGTTCCAGTTTAGTTAGTCACTAAGCATTTGTTGAAAACCTACTATATGCCAGGCACTGTGCTAAAAGTTTTTTAAACTTTAAGATCTGACTTAAAATCTGGTCTCACTTACTAGCTTTGTGACTTTGGGAAAGTCACCTAACCCTGCCTCAGTTTCCTCATCTGTATAATAGGGATAGTAATAGCACATGATTGTAAGGATGAAATGAGATAATATTTGTAAAATAAATGCTTATTCCTTTCCTTTTATCTAAAATTTAAAATTTTTATTTATTTATTTTATTCTTAAGAAACAAAACAAGCATTTCTGTAACCTCTAAGGTCTCTTCCATTCTAGTTCTATCATGCTACCTACAAGTCTTATTTCTTGGGAAGAGTGAAAGGCTTGGGGGGGAAGTGGGGCAGGACTGTGAATAATGCTGACATAAACAGGATATTATGAGCTTCTTTGTGGAGGCAAATTTTGTTTCTGTTACTGCCTTGTAAAATTGTGCGTATGTGTGTGGTGTATATATTTATGTATGTATATACATTTGTTATATCTATATATGTCTTTATATACATATACTTACATATATTTATATATAAATATAGAGAATATATATAAACCTTCATTTATCAGAAATCCATAGTTCCTTATGCAATCTTCTTGTTCTTTCTTCATATATTCAAATATTTGTCTTTGTTTATTATTAAAGTTCCAATAGAAATTTTTACCCCAAAAGTTGTCTTTTTTTGGGGGGGGGATGGTTTTCTTGGTAAAAATTCTGGAGTGCTTTGCCATTTCTTTCTTATTTTACAGATGAGGAAACTGAGTTAGAGAGGGTTAAGTGATTTGCTCAGGGATGCAAAGCTAGTAAATATCTGCATTTAGATATGAACTCAGGTCCTCCTTGATTCCAGGGCTGGTGCTCTATCCACTACACCATTTAGCTGCCCCTTGGATCAAGTCTTATTTCTCAGCTGGGTCACTATGGGTTAATCACTTTTGCTTCTGGCTCATTTTCCTTATCTGTAAAGTGAGAGGGCTAGATGGAGTGTAAAGTTCTTTTTGGTTGTCCCATTCTATGAGTCTGTGGATTTGGCCTCAGCCAGTCCCTAGAAAAAGGGTAGCAATTGCTAAAACAGGGTCTGTTATTACTCTATTATTCTGACCTCCTTGGGAGCTATTACAATGTGGAAGTGAGTTCAAGTCAATGAATATTTATTGAACACCTCCAATGGACAAGGTACCATGACTCATAGTGGAACTCTGTCTGTGTGTGCAGATGGCTTGATGGACTCTACCCAAGGGCATAGAGTCATTTAGGGATGTTCAGAACCATCCAATCAATCTGCTCTGATTATTCTGCTCTGACTATTTAGGCATGCAATTATTAGGTTTCCTCAAACAGATTTGAACAGAATAAACAAAATAGTTAACCTGTTTGAAAGGAATTGCCAAATATTTAGTATTTCCTTTTAAAAACTAGGAGGAAGGTGACAGAATGTATTCCCTTCCAGGGGTGTTCATTCTCTTTAGTTTTAGGTCGAGTTAAATGACTGTTAAATGAAGGATTCTTTTTTTAAACACTTGCATGGAACCCATCTGTTCTGTATCCAGATGGACAAGTTTCTGCTTAGGGTTTGTATGAGACCCACAGAGTAGCAGAGGTACAAATAATGGTCATTTTTGCTCTGAGGGATGCTAGGTACTCCAAGGTAGACTGGTTCTGGTCTCACAGAACCTGTGAGCCACAGAAAGTGGCTTTCTCCAGCCCTAGTGGGCAATGAATAGAATCCTGGCCCAGAGTCAGGAAGACCTGAGTTTATATAGGATCTTAGTCACTTAAACTCGATTTATTGTAAAATGGACATAATAATAGCACCATCTCCCAGGATGGTAGTGAGAACATACTTATAAAATGCCTGGCACACAGTAAGTACTTAATTAATTTTTGTTTCTTCTCTGATGTCATGTAAAAGCTTTAAACATTAGTATTTGCACTAGAAACTTGGATGGGTTGACTCCCAATCCTACAATTTGTAGAAGTCCTTTTTCCCTCTCTTCCCCTCTCCCCATTACCAAAAAAACATATTTTTCTCTGAAATTGCCTCTAATTTACCTCGTATGGAAGTCTTATTTTTGTACATAATTGTTTTCATTTCCTCTGGAGGGCAGGACCAGTGCTTACCTTTCTTTGCATACCTACCACTTACCATAGTGTCTTAACAATAGGTGCTTAATAAGTGCTTTTTTTGCCCTGACTCTTTCATGAATAGCAACAGCACCACTCACCTGTAGAATCATCTACCCTCTTTAGCATCATTACTTTTAAATATGAGAGTGAATTATAGTGACCTGGACTAAAGTTCATGCTGATTGGATTATTTTTTCCTTTAAAATAAACCACAATCTTCTCCAAACTTTTTTTTTAAACAGTTAGAATCATAGACTCTTTTAAAGTAAGAATTATTAGCTCTTAACACTGAAAGATTGATTAGATCTCGAGCTATAAAAGGAACCTTAGGGGCTAGCTCATCTAAACTCCCCATTTTACAAGACAAGGAAACCGATTCCCAGAGAAATTAAATGACTTGTCCAGGGTCTTTCTAATTATCCAGATGAAGAAACTGAGGTTCAGCAAAGACATGACTTGATCAAAGTTCCTTAATCAGTTCTCCTTTTGTAAACTTAAATATTTCATGAATAGTCACAGAGGGAGAGTGCTGGAACTGTGGTTGAAGACTAAGCATAAGTTCACTACGAGGAATGAATACATTAAATATTAATGCTCTTATTTGTTTTTTATTTTTTGGCTCTTTGATATTTTGCCCCAGTGGAAATAACTTCTTTAAAGATCAGACATCACTTCATGGCATCATGCTTTGGATATTGGTCTTCATGTTAGCAGTTTAATAGGAACAAACTCCCCAAAGAACCTCTTGTCCACACATGTGGTTTTCCATATTTCATTCATTTCTCTCATTGTCACGGTATCACTGTTCTTGCCAAAGTACATAGAACAAATTCTTTTGAAAGTTGGCACCTATAATAAACATGATATCTTTAGGCACTGGGTGTTTGGGGCCAATTCTGGTACATACACACAAAAAGAATAAATCTTTTCATGAAACCTTCTTTAATCTCTCTCCTCTCTGTTTCTGTCTGTCTGTAAATGTTTTTAAAAATACCACGGGCAGATTAGCCCTCTCTTTTCTACATTAAAATCTGTTTCTCATAATTGTGCATTTTCCTTTCGAAATATATGGACTTTAAATAAATAAATAAATGATCGATGCTTCTACCAAGGAATGGTTTGTGAAAACTTTGATAATTTTGATGCTTCTTTACCAACTGTTGTGATTTTTGAAGCAGTTTTAATTAGTTACTAGTTTTAGTAAATACTTTTAGTTAGAACTGTTTTGTCATGGAAAGATATACTCATGATGGGACAGCTTCTTCCTCAGAAAAAGTGCTCTTGATTTCACTTTGTGCTCACCATCATCTGATCCATTTAGTCTGGTATTCGAAATTCTTTTTTAAGGTTTTATTGATTTTTTTCTTTTACATTATAAATAATTGTATTTATTTCCCACATTATGAAAGGTCTCATAACAAAGTAAAACAACTAAGTAAAATTAAAGGTATGCAAAGTAAAAAGATATGCAACATTTCACATCTGGGACATTCCTGCTACTAATTCTCTACATTTTTTTTTTTTATTAAAAGAAATATTTTGACTCTCTTGCCTCTCCACTCCATTGGCCAAAAAAAAAAAAAAAAAAAAAGGAAAAACAAATTTCTTATAACAAATAATTTTAGTCCAAGAAAACAAATTCCCTCAGTAGCTGAACACAAAAGTAAATATGTCTCATTCTGCATTCTAAATCTATCATCTCATTGTCATGAATAGCATGTTTCATCATCAGTCCTCTGGAGTGATGAAGGTTCATCATATTGATCATAATTGTTATAACTTTCAAAGTTCTTTTTTTTTTGCAGGGTTGTTATTGAATAAATTGTTCTCTAAGTTCTATTTATTCTATTCTTAATCAGTTTCTAAAAGTCCTCAGAATTGTTTCTTATATGTGAATTGCTCACCTGGTTCTTCCTTTTCTCTGTGTCAGTTCATAAAAGTATTTTTATGTGTCTCAAATAATGTATTTTTTTATTTCTTACAGGATAATAGTATTCCATCAATTTCATATAAAATGATTTATTTATTTCTTCCTCAATTGATGGGCATCCCTTTAATTTCTAGTTTTTTTGCCCCATCATGAAGAGTTGTTATAAGTATTTTTGTATATATAGGAGCTTTTTCTCTTTCTTTTATATATAAACCTAGCAATGGTAAGTAGCTGGATCAAAATTACACTGTTAAATAACTTTTTCAGTATCATTTTATACTATTTGCCACAATGGTTGTGTCTAATCACAAATTTACCACCAGTACACCAATCTTCCTATTTTCCCAGAGCCCCTCCAGCATTTATGCTTTTCCTTTTGTCGTCTTTACCATTCTCATTAATGTGAAGTGGAATCTCAGAATTGCTTGACTTTGCATTTCTCTAATTTGTAGTGATTTGGAGCATTTTTTCCCCATAGGGTTGTAGATAGCCTGACTTTTTTCCCATGAGAACTACCTCTGCATCTCAGACCAATTATCTGTTGAGGAATGTCTGTCATAATACCTGACTAATAACTAATGCCTAACTCCTTCCCACCCTCCCTCCCTCCTTATTTATTCTATATCATCCTTTTATCCCCCTCTCTATCATATCAAGCCACCTACCCTATGTATCTATTCTTTATAAAACCATCCACCTATGTATCTATCTATCTATCTATCTACTCATTCCCTTCCCTATTTGACCATCTATCTATCCCATTTCTCTATCTTCTTTACTCATTTTTGTTAGGGATATAGGAGTTGAGTTTTAGATCTTCCTTATTCCATGTTCAGATAAAGCTGAGGACCTTGGTGGTTTTTTTTTTCCTTTTTATGCTTTATCTTTCAAAGGGACACCAAAATTATTCTCTCCTATGATCAGTCTTAGTTGAAGTCCTTTCATATGGATGCAAAAAAAGAAGAAAAACCTTGAAAAATCTATTTGAGGCCATTTCCTTGTGAAGAAAAATGAGAAACATTAAGGCCATTTTCTTCTACACTTAAAAAAAAATCAAAATACAATCTGAATGAAGGTTTTTCCCCCACTTTTTTTTGCACTAGAATTTTTTTAGTCCATAGTTTTTCCTGTTTATTTTTTTTCTCTTTCTTCTTAGAGCCAAAATCTATCAGTTTTACTTTAGTCCTTCGGCTGATTTTTCTCTGTTGGGATTACTTAAATTAAAATAAAGTTAAACTAAATTAAAACCATAATGAAAGGATATCGAAAAGAAGCAGATTCAATACATAGGATTTATTATACAACCAATATATGTGTGGCTTTTCTTATCTGTTCCCACTTTAACCATTATTTCTTTTTGCTCAGAGGGTTAGGGTTAGATTTTCATTTCTCCAGTCCATTGTCCTTGCAATCCATATAACCCAGAAGTACCTAAATCATGTTCCTAATGTACCATAATGATCATATCTCATCTTTATTAAAAAATATTCCAGGACTTCCCATTGAGTCTGGCATCCAAAGTCCTGCAAGCCTATCCAATTATTTTTTTTCCCCTACTACATTACTTTATTTATTCTGTAATCTGGTCAAAATGAACTTCTCACCATTCCCTGTTCTTATATTGCCTTTCTGGTCTCTGTGTTTCTGCTCATTCTATTTTTTATGCTTAGAGTAGCCTCTTTCATCTATTAAAATTACTTCTATTTGAGAGTCTTCTCCATGAATTCTTCATTGTTTTCAGCCCTGTACAGATTATCTGTCCTTCCCATTCTTATTCAGGTACATATTGGATTATATGGCTCCAGCAGTATCTTCTAACTAAATCTGAGACTTTATAATTTTATGATCTAAATTTCTTATAATATTGTATCTACCTTCTTTTTGTCCTTGTCATATTTATAAAAGATGTGTTAGATTGGTAGCTTCTAGAAGCAAGGGAATGCTATTTGTTTCATTTCTGAATTCCTCATGCTCAGTGGCTTGTGAAATAATGGGTTTTTAATAAATGAATTAATTTGTTGATCAATTTTAGTTTAATTCTATAAATACTTATTAAGCACTTTGTGTAAGGAACTGCTGATAAAAACATGTATTATAGATGCTGCTCTAAAGAGCAGCATTTAATAGTGGGAAATAAATACCTGTTATATCTTGAATGAGGGAAAGATGGAGGAAATAAACATTTCTTTAGCATCTACTACATGCCAGGCACCGTGCTAAATGCTTTAATGATGAATGGATGAAAAAATATATATTAAGCACTTACTAATTATGCATATGTATATTAAATATTTAATTATATATTAAGTCCTTTATATATATATATATATATATATATATATATATATACACACACACACACATACATACATACATATATATATATGTACATGTACAAAGTATATATGTCTATATAGTAAATATGTAATTAGTACTCAGGTGTATTCTCAGATATACATAGGATATATACAGATATAATAGGATGATCACAGATTTGCAATTGGAAACACCTTAGAAACAATGTAGTGTGGCCTCTGCATTTTGCAGTTGGGAAAACTTAAGTCCCAGTAATTTTACACAATTGATAACTATGGCAGAATTTATACCAAGGTATTCTGACTCCAAATCCAGGAGTCCACTATATCATGAGAAATAGAGTCTTCTAAGAAATATCATACTGTCTGACCTATGTATTCTTGAGCAATAATAATTGTAACATTTTTGAGTTTTGAAATTTATAATTTTATGTTCCCATTTTACAGATGAGTTTGAGAGAAGTGAAATAAATTATACAAGGTTATGTAGCTAGTAAAAATCAAAATGGAGATTTAAACCTGTCTTCTAATAAAAAGATTTATGCATTTTCTACTACTTAACTTTTTCACAGAATTTCAGGAGTATACTATAGGATTCATAACAGGCAACTGTGGTGTAATAGACAGTGAGTTTACCTTAAAGCTAAAAAGACTGATACACAACGTTGTGTGACCCTGGACTGGGTACTATAACAAAGTAATTGTTATTGGGTAATCAGTGAGTTGTGTCTAACTCTTTGTGACCTCATTTGTAATTTTCCTAGCAAAGATATTGGAGTGGTTTGTCATTTCTTTCTGTACCTCATTTTATAGATAAAGAAACTAAACAGGGTATCTGAGGCTGGATTTGAACTTAGGTCCTTCTGACTCTAGTATCTACTGCACAATTAGGCTGCCCTAATTGCTTAGTGGTCTAGACTATTCTCAAAAAACCTAAACTGAAGAGAATGGTCTGATTTGAAATAGTAGTAGATAGTGTTCTTCTCTTTAGGAACTGCCAGTACTCATGAAATTACAGATCTGGTATAAAAAAAATACTGTCCCAATATTGACACAAAACAAAGCATTCTAATCTGTAATATGAGTAGGTTGGACTCAGTGGCCTCTAAAGTTCCTTCCAGCTCTAAATTTAAAATCCTGTGGTTTAGGTTAATCTTTTTTGAAGATGTGGATGTCACTGAAGAGGTTCTGTTATCTTTGGGGGGATTCATGCATTTGGCCCCAACATGAACAGTAAATTGGAATATTCATATAACTTTTCCAGAATTCCTTTCCTCTTTGGATGTCCTCCTTGATAATGGTGGACACATCTTGGCAAATCAGTGCTCTCTTGGATACTGTTAATCACAGTCTCATTGAACAAAATCATTTCTGGAAATATCCCTTAAGTATTCTTCCATGATCTCATTAACACATACTCAGATACACCTTTATGAATGAGATAACCAATTTTGATATTTTGTTCTACCAAGTAAAATGCTTTTTTGGGCAACCAAATGAATAAGATTTCATATTCATATATTTTTATGTCTCAGTAATAAGAGTATAAATAATCTTGTGTTTTTTTCCCTTTCTACTATTATACTACTTAATAATCAATCTGCTCCTTCCTCCTACCCACCTCTAAAAGCTGAGGTTCAGATGTTCAGATGAACATTAGGTGGGGTGGTGGTTGAATATCAAGAGTTGAAAACTAATGAAAGGTAGTTTCAGTCATCGAAAGAAGGTTCTGAAAACACAGAAGTTGGAGGCCATGACAATCCTATTTAGATTCCAATACTAATTAAGGTTTTGACTATCGTTTGAACATCATTAATTGAGCACCTCCTGTGTATATTAAAGGAATGGTGAGACAGGAAAGAGGGAACATGAGCCACTGCTAATATAAGAGTGAATTGGGAGCATATCTAAGCTTGATTATAGATCCATAATCTACTTGATGCTCACAGTGGGAATTACTAATTAATTCTTTAAAAAAATTACTTAATTAAAAAAATCTAAATTTAAATATCAAATGAAATAATAGACATTGTAGAATGAATGGATTGGACATGAATTCTTCATTATATCAATTTTCTTCAATTGAAATTTAAAAATAATAAAAGAATGTTTATACTGTATTGAAAATTCAAGATCCATCTATTAAAGGCTATTTTCATAGTAAACTGCCTCCAAGTTATCTGATACAGGTAGAGTAGGTTTGAGCCCAGGGAATTTGCTTGAATTTCCTCTATAAATGATTGTTTGGATTCACTGATTCTCCTAAGCCCTTTTCAACTCGAAATCTAATGATCTTATTACCTCCTTTGACCTGGACACAAGGTTACATTAAAGGAAACATAAAGTTTATATAAATTTCTCCTGAAAGCTACATCATGAAGACTATAGCTAATTAAAACTTCCCTCTTTTCCCCTTTGGATTTCTTACATTGGTATGCAATGTATCAGGGTTTACTTATTTCTTCTCCCTTTGATAATTGTATCATCTGTGATATTTCCTATTCTTTTGTAGTCTTCTTTTTTTGAAAGTTTTCTTCTCTTTTTTTTTTCCTTTTTTATTATTGATTTATTTAAAATAGCTTTTTATTTACAAGTTATGTGCATAGGTAATTTTACAGCATTGACAATTGCCAAACTTTTTGTTCCAATTTTTCCCCTCCTTCCCCCACCCCCTCCCCTAGATGGCAGGATGACCAATACATGTTAAATATATTAAAGTATAAATTAAATACAAAATAAGTATACATGACCAAACTGTTATTTTGCTGTACAAAAAGAATCGGACTCTGAAATATTGTACAATTAATCTGTGAAGGAAATCAAAAATGCAGGCGGGCAAAAATATAGGATTGGGAATTCAATGTAATGGGTTCTTAGTCATCTCCCAGAATTCTTTCCCTGGGTATAGCTGATTCAGTTCATTACTGCTCCATTGGAACTGATTTGGTTCATCTCATTGCTGAAGATGGACAAGTCCATCAGAATTGATTATCATTGTTGAGGTATATAATGATCTCCTGGTCTTGCTTATTCCACTCAGCATCAATTTGTGTAAGTCTCTCCAGGCCTTTCTGAAATCATTCTGCTGGTCATTTCTTACTGAACAATAATATTCCATAATATTCATATACCACAATTTATTCAGCCATTCTCCAATTGATGGGTATCTACTCACTTTCCAGTTTCTAAACACAACAAAGAGGGCTGCCACAAACATTCTTGCACATATAAGTCCCTTTCCCTTCTTTAAGATCTCTTTGGGATATAAGTCCAGTAGCAACACTGCTGGATCAAAGGGTATGCACAGTTTGATAAAAAAGTTTTCTTCTCTTTGATCTATCTTTGAAAGTTGATCCCTTTAAAATTGTGTCACTTCTAGCATTGGTGTTTCTCTATTCCTTAGTTGCTCTTCCTGATTCATTTTCTTGAATTCTCCATCGGATGCTAAGATGTTTGAGTCCAATTGGGATTGATCCACTGTTACCAGTAATTAGAATAGATTATCATAGAAATAATAGCAAATGTAGTGCAATTCATTTCTATTTGTTGTCCTACTTTTGGTTTTCATTTTTAACTACTCTTGGAAAGATAGAGCTTAGTTGGGCCCCATGCCACATTTCCTACAGGTTCTGGGGACAAATTGATGCAATAGATTGAAATTCTGGTCATCTTACAGTAATGTGTGCAAAAGAAAAGGAAAAGAAACATAGAGAAGACTGAAAATCAAAGAATCCAAAAACCATTTGCATTTGACTTTGAAGTACATTCCATTCTATGAGACATGCATTTGGTATCCACTTAGCAGTGATCCTCTCCTGAAATGTCCTTGTAATATGTGTTCTGGGCCTTGTATGTGTTTAGAAAAGTATGGAGTAGTGTTTTGGTTGCCAGGAGTCATTCAGAGAAACAATAATAGATTCTCAGAAAAATAGACAACTAGTTATGATTTTAGTATAGTGTTCAAATTGTGGACCAAAATTGATGGCTGTAGTTCTCCTTTACTTTAATTTCCAGGAGAAGAAGATTTTTCAGATCCCTTGGATGCATGCTGCACGACATGGGTGGGATGTTGAGAAAGATGCTCCTCTCTTTAGGAACTGGGCAATTCACACAGGTATGAAAACACCCTTTATTTTCTGGGGTGTGTGACCAGGGGGATGCCATGCTATGTTCCCCATTATCATTATAAGTTACAAAATATCTTGATTTTGGTCTCATGCAAATATCTGTGAATAATGCATTGCTATAATCCCAGACAACTTATGGGGCACATGTTTCATCACCCAGAAGGAATGCCATATTTAATCCTTATAAAAGTATCCTTGTAAAGAGACTTCATATAGTCTCCAGTGCTGAAGTACCTTGGTCACATTCAACAGTTGTCTGTCAGAAGGCCATCCATTTTGGCCAATGATGTTAAATTTAACTTGGATTTCTGGGGAAAAAAATTATCAGAGATTTTCCACATCTTCTGCACTCCTGATTGGTTACAATCCCAAGGCAGTCATATGTAGGCAGTTAGGTGGTATAGTAGATAAAACGGTGGGCTTAAAGTCAGGAAGACTTGAGTTCAAATCCCCCTTTCCCCTGACATTTATTAGCAGTGTGACCCTGGGCAAATCATTTACCTTTTTCATCCTCAGTTTCCTCATATGTAAAATGGAGATGCAATAGTACCTACCTCACAGGGTTGTTGTGAGGATCCAACAAAATTATCTATATGTTGTGTTTTGCAAACCTTAAAACTCTTTCTAAATACTAGATATTATTAATTATTTAATTTTTGTTTGTGTTTCTTTCCAACTTGCTACTACATTAGGAAAACATCAACCAGGAGTAGATAAACCAGATCCAAAAACATGGAAAGCAAATTTTCGATGTGCTATGAACTCCTTGCCTGATATTGAAGAAGTGAAGGATAAAAGTATAAAGAAAGGAAATAATGCCTTCAGGGTCTATAGGATGCTGCCCTTATCTGAAAGACCTTCTAAAAAAGGTAGAGAAAACTCTTTGGGGGATTGGGGATGGTCCCCTTACATCTTTCCCCTCAAGCTCAATATAAACAGTATAGCTTTTCTTTCATAACCTTTCCAAATATAAAACACCTTCATGCTCTTAACTGGCAGATGTAAAATTACCTCTATTTTATCTCCCTGCACACGGATGAAAGAATCTGGTCCTATGAGAATTGCCAAACCTGTTCAACACAAGGGAAATGTTTGGACTTGCTTACTTTTTTGGATTATAATAAAATTATCTTTTGTCATTACAGGAAAGAAAACAAAGACAGATAAAGAAGACAGAGTGAAGCACATTAAGGTAATTTTTGGCTATTAATGTGAGTCATTTTAATGAATCTTTTTCATGAACACAAGTAACTGGAATGTCTAGTGAATTTCTATTTTTGTATTTTTCTTGTGTCATGAAATGTGGGTTCATAGCCTGGCTGTAGACCAAAGATGAATCATTTTTATTTCTCTGAGACTTAATTTTCCTCATCTTTAAAATGGGCATGATAATACTTGTATTGTTGTGAAGGAAAATGCTTTGTAAATCTCAAAGTATCATAAAAATATTTTTAAATAGATAGCTGTAGATTTGAATATGCACATATCTTTTGTTTACTTAAAATCAATAGCAGAATTTTGGATTTATTATCAAACTATTTCAAGTCATAGATTCACTGTAAGAAAAATTAACACCTCCTTCCTTTGGAATTTTTACCTCCTTTGCCACTCCTCTGTCCTTTTACCAGCAGGAATGCTTGGAATCACTATATTCTGACAAACAACCTGCTTCTTTCTGATAATGACCAGTATGTCTCTGGATAGAATTCTACAGTATTGAGTGCCCCTACCAATTAAATAAATAAATCTTTAGGTTAAAAAGAAAATATGGGCTCAAACACTGATTATACATTGCCTGGCCTTGTCAGATATGATGCTTTAATCCCCTCACACTTTCTAGTAGCCAAATACTCCTTAAAGATCTTATGATGAGTTTAATGTCTAAGAAAGATTGTACCTTTTAGCTATAAATGTGAGTCAGCAGGGGTTATCTAATGTAATTAAAAAATTTTACAGATAAGGACACTGAAGGCAAGACACTGAAGACAATTTGCCCCAAATTACTGTCAATTATTGGATGAGCTTAACTAGACCTTTTAATACCTAGTTCAGTGTTTCTTTTAGTTTTTTTCCCCCTTTAGGATGCATAAAAAAATTTTTTTTTATATAAGATCTGTAATTTCATCAGCATAGGATAATACCCAATTAAGAACTGACTTCCTCTCCCAATGAGGATAAGTATCTGCTCTTGTAAGCAAACATACAGTCCTTTAGGGGTTTCTTGGGTATACAACCACCATGTGTCAAAACCAGGATTTGAATTCAGATCTTGCTTCAAAGATACCTTTGAATCTGCTGCACTGCCCTGCTTGTATTAGGAAACTTTAAAAACCACATGGTTATTATCAAGCAAAAATAGCTGGAAAAGGTCCAATTTAATTAATGGGAAAAAATGGGGAAAACTTATTTTAGATGTGAAATTAAAAGTGTTAAAAGCCATTTGAGTTTAGTGAAAAATTTATACTAAGTTGCTAAAATTATGCTACTTTTATAATGACAAAAAAACTGAGGTTGGGTAAGAAAGATAAATATTCTGCCTAAGAAAGCTGCTTGAAAAAATCTCTTGTGTTACAGATGAAGAAACTGAGGCACAGCAAAGTTAAGCAAGTCAACTATGGTGAAACAGGTTTAAAAAAGGAGTTGAGTCCTGATTCAAACTAAATATAGTGCTTTTCTTACTGTACCACAAGTTCCCTTTGGAAGGAGGTGAAAATTATACATGTATTCAAGGAAAATTAGAAAGAGAGTCTTCTTATACTATTCTGGTGAAGCTCTGTGTGACAGACTTGACCAAACCTGCGTTGAAGGTCCTCTTATTGTAGGTTCAAATACAACAAAATTCCTGTGTAATAAAAAATCAGACCCCTCTTCAAAGATTATGCAATGGGATTTGACTTGGACATATTTCTATTCTATTTTTCATAGTCTTCATTCCAAAGTTGTCTAAAATTTTAAATGAAGGTATGATAACTTACCTTCATTCTAAATATTAAAACACCTAAACTGATAAAGTATTTAATACTGGGTATACTGGGTAATTGTGACATATTATTATTTTGTGGTGAAGAAGGAGATTGGTATTATTAAAGTTAAAAAAAAAAGTAAATAAAGTAAAAAAAAAGTGTTAAAATAAATAATCCTAACTTCTTCAGAGTAAATTATGAGATTATAATTAGCAGCCACTCAGTAAGTCTGGGCCATGCCTTAGGACTTTTATCCGGTTTGCTAATTACTTACCATTCAAGTCACTCAACACACGTGGTAGCACTCTTCCTTTGTACAGAATATAAGCCTAGTAACTTGTCATTGAGACTGATTGAGGCTTTGTTAGGTCTGTAAGAAGGGAAGACACAGGCTAAGAATAAAAGAAGCACTAGAATTTTTCAGTGCAATAAAAAATCAACTATTATGTATCTGAGTACTTGCTGGGCACTTAGCACAGTACTGAGTTTCATCATAGGTAGGAGCACTGGACCTTACTTCAAATCCAGTCTCAGACACTTATGTTGTGTGACACTGGGCAAGTCACTTAATTTCCCTTGGCTTCAGTTTCTTCATTTGTAAAATATGGATAATAATAGCACAGGATGGATAATAAATATAAAGCAATTTTCAGTCCTTAAACTATCTAAATGCTCACTAGTATCATACAATAAGGTTTAAGTCATGGTATTGGCCTTGAAAAGAGCTTGCATTTTAGTTGGTGAATCGAGATTAACACAAATGACATAGTGATAAGGAGTGTAAGATAGCCCATAGGAGTTGGTATAATACTACATAAAATATGGGTGCTAAGTAAAGAGAACTTTAAATGTGAACTAAAAGTGGTAAATATCTTGTAGTTATCATTGAGATTTGGTGAGATTTATGTTCATGACTTAGCAAGGTAGAAATCTTGTTCAAAAGAAACATCATTTAACTTGATAGAAACTTGAGGGCAGTGGCCTGATAGATCATTGTGGTGAAGATGGGAAAAAGTGTTAATATTGTGGCACCATACTGCCAGGCAGGTGGAGATCAGTGGTCAAAGTTGTTGTGAAAGGGTAAGAGAAACTAGATGTGAGAACTTCCTAGTTACCTTCCAATTCTTAGATTCTTTGTTTGAATGAAATAGGAGTCATTGAATGTTTTTGAATAGAGGTTTATTTGTGATCACTTAATCTGATGGTAGTATGTAAGAAAAATTGGAGGGGACAGATTGAGTTCAGGGAAGTCAGTTGAATCCATCATCTACTCAGAAAGCATTTATTAATTATCTGTTTTGTAACAGACACCATGCTAGGCACTGGGATGACAAATAAAAAAAATAATCAATCTTTTTCTTGAGGAGGTTATATTCTCGTAGATAAATACATAAAAACCTACAAGCATATGCAGAATAAATACAGAGTTTTCAATACAAGGTAGTTATTAGGGAAGAAAAGCAAGAGCAGCTGAGGAGGATTAGGAGGAAAGGCTTGATGCTTGAGCTGAGTCTTTTTTTTTTTTTTTTTGAGCTGAGTCTTGAAGGGAAGATGAGATTCTAGGAGGCAGGGATGAGGAAGGGAGTACATTCCAGATAGATACCCAGTGCAAAGACTTTTAACTGGAGGATGGGGTGGTATGTGTGAGGAGCAGAGATAAAATCACTTTTCTCAAATCATTAGATTGAAAAGATGGCATCTATGGCTTTAGAAATATTGTTTGAGGTGACATCCAATTAGAACCAGAAAGGATGCAGGAATGATAAATATCTTATTGCTTGCATTCTCAAGGGTTGTGGGGGGAATGTAGGAAAGGAGATAATTTGGAATTGAAAAAGTTTTTTAAAGTTGTTTAAAGAAAGAAAGAAAAAAGTAGGACATTAGAGTTGAAGCCACGAAAGTAGGTAAGATCTTCAAATTGGAGATGCTCTCACATCATTCACTTCATTTTTTAACAGATATATTGAATGAATATTAACATTCATATTTTACATATGAGAAGACTGAAGTTTAGAACTTAAATAATTTGCCAAAGGTCACAGAGCTAGTAAGTGGAGGAACTGAAGGTATAACTCAGGTCTTTTGGCTCTGTTCTCTTTAGATTTAATTTCATTTATCAAACATTTTTTTCAGTATATGCTATCTGCAAAACACGGTAGGTATGGGGTACATAAGGACAAAAACGAGCTATTGTCCTCTTTCCCCTAGGATTGTACAATCCATGAGAAAATATACCATGTATACAGATACATAAGTTCCTTTGGGTAGAGAATGGCATGACTATGGTCATTTTCTTCCTATTAGGTCATATTGCCTTTCCAGATTTATGACTTTCCTTTTCCTTCCTCTTTCCTTCTTTTCTTTTTCATGTTTCTTCCTTCTTTCTCATTGCTTTAACTGACAGCGCCTCCTTTTAGCCAAAGTGGCCTTATCTCTGTTCCTCACAAACAACATTCTATGATTTTGCGCTGCTATTCTCCATGCCTGAAAGATACTCATCCCCTGCTTCCCAGAATCCCCTCTTTTCTTCAAGACTCCACTCAGGTTTCACTTTCTACATAAAATCTTTTCTGATCTCCCCAACTGTTCTTGCTTTGCCTCCCAAACTGCTGTTTTGTATTGGATGAATTTGTTTTTATTCTCTTCATATTTATTCTGCATATACATACATATGTATATGTACTTCTTTTTTCTTCACCATTAGAATGTTCTAAGTACCTCAAGAGAAAGGATTTTTCTTTTGATTTTTTTCCTCCACTCTCCCTTTTCTCTCTTCCTTAATGCTTCCCCTCTTGTGTCTTCCCCATTTCTCCTTTCTTTACCTCTTCCCTTCTTACTTCTTCCTTCTCTATCTCTTTTCTCTGCACCTCTCTTGTCCCGTTCCCTCTCTTCATCTCTTGTTCAATTCCTACATTTTAGTTACCTGAAATTAATGAAATGTTAAGTCAAAATGATTCAGTATGCAAAGATTCAAGTATTTCATAGAACATATGAAAAATATATTCTATCATCTTGAGGCAGTCTTCTTGGGAGTACACATTGTGGGGTAGATTAAACTCCTATTTAACCTTAAGCTCATGAACCAATTGGTCAGAATCTATTTTAACTATTTAATTCATTTTCAACTTTTGCTCATTTCTATCTTGAAAAAATAGATATTTGAAAGTCAACAACAAATATCTGTCTCATAATACTGTATCCCCCTTACGGTACTTTCAAAACACAAAATACCATGCTCAGTTATTTTGACAAATGACTGCTCTTTTCAGAATTTGTTCCATGATGCTTTTTCTTATGTGTTACACAATTATCATAGTGGGAGGAAAACCTTCAAATTTACCTGGGAGCACAATTTTCTAGCCAATACTTCTGAAAACCAAATACCGACTCAGAATGGATTTTCCCCGAAGTCCTCCTTTTAGGTCCTGTCATAACACTTATTGTGACTCTGAATTTTAAGAGATCAGGTCAGCAGAGCACAAACTTTGGCAGTTCCTTCTTTAGCTAAAACTATAAGGGCAGACCAGCCAATATATTTCTCACTGAGGACTAGTATAGTTAAGTTTTCAAAAAGACTGGGTCATCACCAAAAAATTGACCTACATGTGATGAATTGTTTGATCTTGAGCAGACAGTAAATAATGGCTGTCTACTGAGGTATGGAGTGGGGTTATAGGCAGAAGGCAGAAGGAGCTGTCTACTGAGGTATGGAGTGAGGTTATAGGCAGAAGGCAGAAGGAGCAACCATACAAATGAAGGACAACCATACAAAAGGATAAGTCCTGAATGGACTTATGGATTCTTTGATGTATTGACCTAATTTTAGGTATGGTGGTCAAGGGGTAGCTCAAGTGGAACATATTATAACTTAAGCAAGGAAGGAGGAAAGCAAAACAAGAAATCCCAACATTACTAAATCTTATAAAAATTTAGTGATGTTGGGATTTCTTGTTTTGCTTTCCTCCTTCCAAACCTACTTTGAAGCATGAAGCCCATGCTATATTTCCCAAATTGATCAAAACATCAGAGATGGCCTTAGAAAACAGCAAATCGCATCTCAGAGAAATACTCTGCATTTAATTTTGTTTCTAGTTTGGGGGCCATAGATAGAGACAGGTCTCTTTATGTAGTATAAACTCTTAAAAAGATGGCATGTCACTAACAATATAGAGTGGTAAAAGGATTATTGGACTTGAGAGGATAAGTCCTGAATTTGAATCTTGATTCTACTTCTATTTAGACAAGTCAGTTTCCAAGTCAATTAACATTTATTAAGTGCCTACTATGTTCCAGGCACTGTGATAAATGCTAGGTTTCTTACCTAGTTTGTTTCCTTATCTGTAAAATGGGAATGATACCCCTTCTACTATCCCTCTCATAAGATTTTTGTGAGAAATGAACCCCTTATCAGAATTTAAAAGTGTTATATGATTATAACTTATTATTAGGGTTTAAGAATCAGAAAGTGTGAATCCATATTTATTTAAATTAATGATTCTGGGTAAATAGCTAAACTTTTCTGAGTGTGTTTCTCCATCTGTAAATCAGTAGTCAGGACTTATCTGGTAGGACTATTATGGGGGGGTGGAAGGGAAATATATGTTGTAAGCCTTATTAAACCTCAAGGGGCTATTTAATGTGGGTGATTATTCTATTTTAGAGGAAAAAGTGCCTCGAATTCTGAGGAGCATTTCTCATAGTCTTTTTGATTTATGTATTTCTGCTTAGACTGACTATTATTAACTTTAGAAGCTGATTTTTGCCATGTAAATGGGTCATAGGCACTAACATAATTTCACAGTTTGAACATAAATGAGGAAAGATGAGAAAGCTAGTCATTCACTGACTTAGACCCATCCTGACTTATGGAAGCAAGGAGTAGCATCAACTAGATTAAAATAATCCTAACATTAAAGAAATCTGGCAGATAGTAGAATTTGAGCTAAGAAAATAGGGTGGGGGAGAGGGTAAGGACATGTTCTCAACTCTTTTTTTTTCCCCCCTTTTCTTCCTAGCAAGAACCAGTTGAGTCATCTTTTGGGCTTAGTAATGGAATAAGTGAGCTTTCTCCAGAATACGCGGTCCTGACTTCAACTATAAAAAATGAAGTGGATAGCACGATAAACATCATAGGTAAAATGGTTTTGACATTGCATTTTTACACATGTAATATATAAGCCTGGACAGTACATTCTTCCAGCCCCAGAATGGAGGGATCTGACTTAGTGAAAGGGGAAGCTTGAGATAACATAATCTTCTCTTCCTTATACAAATATTCCCATTTCCTTCCACACATCCTCATCCGGTTTAATTTCTTAGTGCTTTTACTGTCCCAGGCCCTGTGTGATGGTGAACAAAATATACCATATGTGTGGTCTGAAGGGGGTGAATTAGTATCAGCAATGTACAGTTATAGAAGTCTTCATGGTTTAATAGTAGATTTATGTGAACATGACACATTTTGTATAAGGAACTCCTCTTGTAAGAAGTGAGTTTATTTGGTAGAGGGGGAATTAAATGATAGAACAGCTACAGGTTCAATCTGTAGAAAAAGCTAAATAAAAATAAATAAAATAAAATAAAATAAAAATGTAACAACTACTTTCCTCTTTAATCTCATACTCACATGCAGTTATAGTTTGATATTTTTTGGATTTTTGAATTCTGTAATATTAAATACATTTTCACAAGTCAATAATTATCTATTTTTTAAATTGAAAGTTTCAAATATTAAATTCTTGTCCATAAGTCAAGAATTATTATCTATATTTTAAAATTGAAAGTTTCAAGGCTCAGAGAATTTCAGGATTCAAACCTATTTCATTTGCATTTTCCAAGTCACCAGAGGAACTATTCTTAATTGCACTTTGTTTAGAGACCTGTTCAATGGTGCCATTTTACATAAGAATATGATACAAAGAAGAATATTCCTGATTTTTCCCTACATCATGTATGTATCATGTACTGAGCAAAGAGTCAAAGCATTTTATTCATTTTGTGGATGAAAAAATTGAGACACAACTCTTAAATTATGATAGTTATCCTGGGCTGGTAGGTCATGGAAGATTTCCAAAGTAGAATTCTAATTTCCTTGTTCACCAATTCCAAATTTCCAAATTTACTGGATACCAAAATGAGATTCAATAAATTATATGGTAGGGAGGAAATCAGTTTTTCTGATTTATTTTAAAGGCATCCCACAAAGAAACATCCTGGGCTATCTCTATGGGACAATTTAGGATTACAGATTTATATGTCTAGAGCTGGAGGAAACCTCAACAGCTTTCTAATCTAAGGCATGTGGTGGTGCAGTGGATAAAGCACTCAATCCAGAGTCAAGAAGATCTGAGTTTAAAGATGGCCTCAGATACTTGCTGGCTATGTGATCTAGACAAGTCATTTTACTTTACTTTTATTTTATTTTATTATGGGGACAGTAAAGATTATTGTGAGGATCAAATGAGAGCATATATATATATATATATAATTTACATACGTATATGTTTTTGATTAAAAAAAATAAAGCCCTTATCACAGTGTCTGGCAAGTAGTAGGTATTATATACATTCTTATTCATTTCTCATGTAGTTTGATTTTTTTCATTTTAACATTTTGCAGATGTATTTTCACTTCTCCTTTTCAGGTGGGTAAATTCCTATAGGAATAGAGAATTGATGATTGTTATGAGATAATCGAGAGGAATGATAATTTATTTGCATAGCACTTTCTTTATATCAACTCTTTCCAGTAGATAATACGAGTTGTTATTATCCTCATTTAATAAATGAGGAAACCATTGCTTAGAGAGGCCTCCATTTAAGTGACACAGATAAAATGATACAATCAGTGATGTAGCCCAGATTTAAACCCAGATTTCCTAAATAAATGAGGAAACCATTGCTTAGAGAGGCCTCCATTTAAGTGACACAGATAAAATGATACAATCAGTGATGTAGCCCAGATTTAAACCCAGATCTCCTAACTCTGGATCTACACTCATATCATTACAGCACACTACTTCTTAGTAAATGATCAGAAACACAATGAAGTGGGTGGGACTGGTACCTTTCTGCTTTCCATTCTTTTGGAGGGGAAGGTCAGTCCCTCATGCAGTAAATTTTTACTTGGTAGATGGTGTGTAATTTTCCTTCATTTTCTTTCTTTCTTTCTTTCTTTTTTTTTTAAGGACATGATTTTTTTTTTTTTTTGGCCTTTGTAGATTTTTGACTAAGAGATTCCTTAACAACTATACATGTAGCAATCTACCTCTTGCCTCTCCCACCTCCTTCTTTTTAGTGTTATCTTTCTGGCTACTGAGTTCGTGTGGTTTATCCTTACCAGGCTGTCCCTGCCCTTGTTATCTTTTTACTTGCCTTTTCACTCCTTTCATTAGACAAACTCTCTTCCATGCCATTAAAGTATTTGGCTCTCATTAGCTTGTTTGGTTTTCCAAGTTTATGAAACTTGGAAATATTTATGAAGTGAATTCAATATTAGACAAAACCCCTAATCAAAAGAAATACAACTATAAGTGCATTTGCTTCATTATGTGTTAATTCTCCAAAGGAAAATTTTACTATAAAGTTTATTGTTCTGGGAAGGTTCTTTTTGTTTATATCTTTGTATTACTCTCATCCTGAGTAACACTTTTCACAGAAAGTGAATTAATAATTCATAATAATAATTAATAATAAGAATAAATTCTTCTTGTAGGTGAATGAATGAAGTATTGGTATGAATAGCAGGATTTATATGTAAAGAGTAATGAACCATTCCCAACCTCTGTGCCAAAGATTTCACGCAGGAGTCGGTTGTCTGACTGTAAATACCTGCAATACAATAACAAAACAACAACAACAACAAAACAAGATGTTTCAGTGTGAGTTAGGATGTCTTTTGCCCCATCTTTGAGTCATTCAAAGTGTAATCCAAGATAAAATGTCAGCTCCTTGAAGGAAGGATTTCTCTTGCTTTGTGTGTCTCTCTCTGTCTCTGTCTCTATGTCTATCTCTTTGTTTCTGTGTTCCTCTTTCTTTTCCTCTTTTGTCTCTGTCTCTCTCTCACTGATACTTCCCACTTCCTGCCATTTCACTCTTTGTCTCTGTTTCTTTCTATCTCTGCTTCTCACTATCTCCCTCTGTCTTTTTCTCTCTCTTTTCTTTTTCTGTCTCCCTCATTTTTATTCCCTTTTCTCCTGTCTTCATTATCTGTGTGTGTCTCTCCCTCTTTGTTTCTGTCTCCCTCCTTCTCTTTCTCTTCCTCCTCCTCTCTCTCTCTCTTTTAGTCTGTCCCTCTGTCTTCCCCCCACACCTCTGTCTTTCATGCTGTCTCTGTTTCTCTACCTTCCTTTTCATCTCTCTTTCTGTCTCTGTCTCTGTCTCTGTCTCGTCTGTGTCTGTCTGTCTGTCTCTCTCTCTCTTTCCATTTAGCACAGTTCCTGACACTGATTTATTTATTCATTCAGATTTAGTAACACACATACACATAATATGTACTACATACCCACACAATTTTGAGGAACTCAGGTAATGTGACAAAATTAAGAACAAATAAATGATCATACTTTGCATTTTTATAGGGTTTAAAGCATTTTCACAGAATTATCTCTTTTTTATCCTTCACTAATAACCTCTCTCTTGGAGTTAAAACTCTTCTAATTATGTTGAAGACAATTTTTTAAAGTAACTTACTCTAGTAACTTATTCTTAGAATGCTAGAATTTGGAGGCAGAAGAATTAGGTTCAAATCCCATTGTGCTGTTTACTAGATAAATGAGTTTTAGCAACTCATTTAACTCATGTTCTTATATAAAATGATGGGCTGGACTTAGAAGACTTCTGAATTTTCTTCTATATTCTAAAAGCTTCCTACTAAGCAAATCTGTACAGAAAGACAGCCTTTCTTGAGCAGTAATGAGCTCCTTCTTACTACACTCAGATAACCTGAGGTCACTTTCATCTCTTAGCTATTGTGAGCACTGTCTTAACAGATGTCTGGCATGATTTATTTGTGATGTATTTTTATCCTTGTACCATTCATGGGAGAAAAGACAAGTCCAAATCCACCTTTAAACAGATTTTAAAAGCTCACTAAGTTCTGTGTTATCACACTTATCTGAAGGATGTAGAGAATGTGATATAACTGTGTCTGTTGATTATGCTCCCTTATTCTCCAAACCAGGGTCAAATATATTTTCTTAAATGACCCATGGTCTTCTATGTCCAAGCAACCAAGGAGAAGGGATTGCCTCTGAGTATGGAGAACAAAATTTCAATTTATTTATTTTTTGTGTGAAGTGTAACAATTACAGAGAAAACTTGTTCACAGCAAAGCCTAGGAAAAATGTTTGTTTTTTGAAACAACTCCTTTTCTAAGTTAAGCCCTGGATGACTTTTTTTTTTTTTTTTTTTGAGGAAGGGGAAGTAGGAGGACAAACTGTTCTGAAACCACCCAACTGGCATCTTGCCCAATATAGCAGCTCTCTTGTTGAGCCATGCTCAAATTCTCCCTGGTTTGGTGTAAAAATTCTGCAGGTGTGAAGGTGAAAAGTTAAGAACATTTTATCTGACTTTGATTAGACTGTGCTGTATGGCACCATTGTGTTACAGAGATAACAGGAAGCCTTATTTACTGCTCAGTAAGAAGAAAGTTTGAAATGCAACAAGGGAGATTATTCATTATTTTTTTGATGCCTGCCCCCCACATGAAAGTGATTACTTTCTCAAATTTCTTTATACAATTTTGCTTGAACAAATCTCACACTCCATTGTAAAGATCTTTATTTGTGAACGTTTTCTCTTCTAATGAGGTTATAAACTTCTTAAGAACAAGATGATGTATATGTGAACTGCACACGTGCATGCCTATGTTATACACATACACTTAAAATATCCCAATGAATCTATGATCTCATTGATTCAGAAAGTTCCTCAAATATTGGAACTCTCAACCCACTCATATTTGCCCACTTTTTTATGAACTATTGTCCACATTCTCCCAAAGGTGTATATATCCTAAGGTAAATACCTCTGATGATCATACAGCCCTTTGTTCTATGCCTCCCTGAATGTTTATTATCAGAGAGTAACTGAAAATGGCTTTTCTATTGCTGTATCTTCCAAGGAATCACCTGAATAATTTTGATATATGAATATTATTGGGGAGGAGTATAAAAGAGAATTTAGTGGGCCATCAACTTAGTCTGTTTAGAGATGGTTTTATGCTTATCTTTTACAAATGGTATAAGAATGGTCAATGAACCCTATTAGCTATTATACTCCCTTACATTACCTTTCCCCTTGAAAGCTTGTAAAGGTGGCATTTTGTTTTGTTTAATCAAATTTTTTTTTATAATCAAAAGACACATTTATATCACATTCTCTATATCCCTTAGATAACTGCAAAATAAAGATATCAAGTATCAATGATCACTTATGAAAACCTGCCTATTCTCTACTAAAATCCTCATCAGTAATATCCTTGATTAGAATACAGATGACTTTCATAAAGTGCATGAGTGCCCATGTGCTCATGAGCAAAATGTGCTCATATGTATGTATGTGTTTGCATATATTTTTACACATATTGTATATCCATCTATATAAAACTTTTAACATATACACACATATATACATACATATATGTATAGTTTTATATAAAATTTTAGGTTTATGAAATCTATATAAAACTTTAGATTTACAGAGGATAAAAACCCTGTGAAATCAGTAGTGAAAATATTATTAAGCTCATTTTATAAGTAAGCAAACCAAGTTAGAGAGAAGTTAAATGTTGAAGTTAGGAATCAATAATTCTTAGTCTCCTAACTCATTTTCATATCCCCAATACTTATCATAGAGCCATGTGCATAGTAGGAAATTAATGTTTATTAAATTTGCTCCTTGAAATGGAAAAAAGAAATATCCATTGAGCATACGTGAAGCTGATAGAACCCTGGACTTTATTTTTGATTCTTTCTGAATTTTCTAGGCTGTCTAAATGGCCATACAGTATTCCTTTTCTATCAGCCAAATAATGTCAATTTGAATTGTGTATTAGAATGATTTTTGTTAGCTAGTAATTATTAGGATTCCCTTTGAGTCCTTTCTCATAGTAGTTGTATGATTTTAGATAAGCTACTTAAGCCTCTAAGGTATCAGGTTATTTCATTGAGAAATGGAAAAATGGGAATAGAAATTAGTTCTTCCCTCTCCTCAATATGGAAAACCTGATCTCACAAGAGAAGACAAGGTCAATTATGGATTCCCTTCTCATATTTGACCTTCCAGGGATGAAAAAAAGAGAGACTTAATTAACTAGCTCTTTAGAGCTCAGTCAGCATTGTAACTCTAGAACAAATATCTTTAATCAAAGGCATAACCTGTGGAAAGATTTTGAATGGGGGGGCATAACCATTCCTGGACACAGTTGGGCAGTTGGGTTTTGTCTCTTGCCCACCCCCCTCAATTATTATCCTTTTCTTTCCCATAGGGATCCCCAATTCCCCAGAGTAACCTCTCATCCTGCCCACTAAAGCATCATACTACTGTGATTTGTGAGAGCTGAGATATTTAGAGCTATTGTTTCTCCATTCCCCCTTTCCCGCTCCTCTTTCTCTCTCTCTTTCACTTATATTTCATTTTTATCTGTTTACGACTGATGAGAAATTCATTGGAAGGATTGACTTTGGGCAGAAAGCCTGGTCTTAGAGATAAAGTATACATTTTTAACCTTAAGTTGCTGTATCATCCTTGATAAACTAGGAACTCAGTGGAGTTTGACTGTTATTTTAAGAAGTTATTTTTGTCAAAAACAAATGATAAATTAGTCTTTCTTTAAATAATAACACTAGACATTTAGAGAGTGTGTGAAGTTCTTTCCTCACAATAATTCTTTGAGGTAGGATGTTGTCAATAATATTATCCCCATTTTAGAGATGAAGAAACTGAGTCACAAAGAGTTTAAATGACATACTCAGCTTCTCACAGCTAAAATGCATCTTTGCCAGGAGTCAAATGCTAGCTGTCTAACCCTAAGACAAATGTTTATATAAGAGATTGAACATGTTCAATGAAAATGGCTCATTAACTAAGCTCCCAGTTCTATTCTCTCATTATGATGATAGCTTTGCTTATTATCTAGGCTTCAACCCTACTCACAAAGTCACTATATTCCTTCCCAGTGCCAGCCTTCTTTCTTTAAAGATGAACAAGAGCCTTTGCTGCTGCCTGCATCTTTCTGATGAAACACTTGGGTTAAAGATAACTTTTTACTGAACAAAGGTCAGAACACAACTACAATTGGACAAACCAAACAAATCAGGAGCTGGATCTGTGAACTCACTGATTTTATTACTAGTCCTGATCCAGGTCACATTAGTAGATGGTTTTATTTATATATATATATTATATATATATATATTATATATATATATATATATATATATGTATATATATACACATATATATATATGTTTATGTTTATGTATATATGTGTGTATACGCATATACACACATAAATACATACATATAGGGAGGGGTGTGTGTGTGTGTGTGTGTGTGTGTGTGTGTGTGTGTGTGACAGAGAGAGAGAGAGAGAGAGAGAGAGTGTGTGCATGATACTTGTGTCTTCAGAAGTCATTTGCTTATTCATTAAACTGACTCATTGTAATAATAATTACAATAATAATTGTAGACATTTAGTAAGCTGGGACTCTTGCAATAGGCTACATTCCACAGACTAAGAACTACGTCATAGGCTATTTGTCCTCTATGGACTTTTATTGGTTGGTCAAGGATCTCTTCTAAAATATCTATGACCTTCACGTGAAGATTTCCTGTGATGGGGAACTCAAAACTGTTTGGGACATTCATTCCATTTTCTCTTTGAGCTATGAAAATGCCCTTAGTCTCCTCTCCTGTGAAAAAGAGATAGACTGCATATTTTTCTCTTGTTATATAGCCCTACATTGAAATGAAGACATTCAACACTAATTAATGAATTTAAGTGAATGGCACTAACTAGCCCTTTTAAAATAGCATTATTATTGTTATCGGTTATTTTCAATGACTCCATTGGGAGTTTACTTGGCAAAGATATTGGAGTAGTTTGTCATTTCCTTCTCTAGTTAATTTTACACATGAAGAAACTGAGGCAAACAGTGTTAAGTGACTTGCTTGGGAATCACAGTTAAGAAAGTGTCTGAAACTGGATTTGAATTCAGATCTTCTTGACTCCAGACCCCTGTATGATATTTGTTACTCCATTTGGCTATCATTTTTCTTTCATTCCTCTTTGAGGTAACATGGTACTATGGAAGATAGCTTAATTTGGGGCTAAATGACCTTTGTTCAGATCCCAACTTTTCTTATTATCTGTGTGGCCTTAGGAAATCCCTTCATTCTTGGGACTTGTTTTCCTCATTTAGAAAAATGAGAACATTGGACTAGCTGGCTTCTGAGATCCCTTCCAAGTTCTAAATCTACGATTCTTTCATCTTTAGGAAATGAAGGAATGGAAACATTGTTTATATTACATGCAACATATTGGTGAGGTTTTCATAGAACTTCTATGTATATTAACAGATGCAGCTTGGGGAAAAGGGGAAAAAATACTGGATTGGTAGATGAGAGACCTACACTCTAGTCACTTCTAGCTGTACCCATTCACTGGCTGATTTTATAGTGAAGGTTTGGGTGTGTAGTCTTTTCAATGAGGGGTTGGATTAAATTTTATCTGAGGTTCTTTCCAGCTCTAAAGGGATGTTAATATACTTGCTTATGGTCATACAACTGGTGTGGAATGATGGAACTACAATTAGAATCTAGGCCTTATAATTCTCACAATGTTTCTTTCTTTGTGAGACACAATCATAGTTTTAATTTTGATATCCTTATGGACTCTCCCAAAAGTTGTTGTATAACAACATAGAAATACAAAGTTTACCTTATTATTAAGTATATGTATTTGGACAAATTATCTTTGTACCTTCCATTTTATCAATTTGTGATAGTACTAAAGAGGCCAAGAGGATGGGACTTGAGGACAGTGAAATATCCAGTCCTGCTCTTTAAGAACGGCTCTTTAAATTGGCATTTAGGGGAAGGATAAATTAGGGAGGAAAAAGAATAGATTCAAGGGGACAAATTAGGGGAGAAATATTGAGAATCTCCATTAGGATATAACTTGCATAGGTAGAGAGAAAAAAGGGATGAAGTCTAGAGAGATTTTGAGGAGGTCAACTCAAAAAGATTTGGTAACTAATTGGATCGATATGTGACAAGTGAGAATGGAGAATCAAGTGACTCCCAGTGATGCCATACTTTGTGCTTAGAAGAATGGTGATGCCCTCAATAGAAATGAATGAGTAAGATGGTGTTAATAGGGGAAAGAGAATGAATTCTATTTAAAAATATTTCATTTGATATGCTTATGCAGATAGAGTTGTCAAGAAACAGTTCAAAATTCAGAACTGGAGCTCAGGAAAGATATTAGAGCTGAATATATGCCATAGACTACATCTGTAAGCCCAAACCCAAGTCTTAAAAACATTTTAATTGCAATGGGGAACAAACACTATGCAAACAGAAAAGCATATTCTCCATAGTATTAGAAAAGCAGTTGACATAGTAACCAAAAAACAAAAAAATTCAAATCTCAATTAAGTTCATCAATAGAGTAATTATTGTTTCCTTCAGTGAATTACATTACAAATGACATTTTTTGAACAGTCATATATTGGATAGCATATTTCCAACTTTGCTTGAATGTAAAAAGAAAGTCTACAGCTCTACTACTTTTGAGGAGCTACTTAGTGCAGTCCACTGATTCTAAGAAATCAAAATATAGACCATGTGTTCACAATGTCAAGAGAAAAAAATGGATCTCTAGCACATTAAATGAATGTTCAGTGATGAACTTGTAGGAAGACATGGTTGGGCAATCCTCAGTAGACTGTGATTTGCATTTTGGAAGGGCTCAGTGTGATCAATGCTCCATTTTAATATACTCTATTAGGACCATGATGGAGTATGGGGTACTTAGCGAGAACATATTGATTGATGATCTACTTGTATGTGGTAGCATATGTCACATATCTTTACAAGATGGTGGTAAGCTTTACCTTCTGAAGATGGTTATCATGTAAAATCAACTACTGCTAATAAAATAAGTTATCCTTTTAGAAATTTAATTAGTGAGGGTTGGAGACTATTTGGTAAAGTAGACTGAGTCCTATAATTGGAATCACAGAATTTTAAGAACTGACTCAGTGATAAACCAATTTAGCCCATTTTATCAAGGCACGTGTTTCCCACACTTACTAGCTTCATGTTCAGGAGCCCATTGCTTACTGTCTTTGTTCCTTGGTTTCCTCATTTGAACATTGGGGTAACAACCCTCAAACTACCTGTTTTGTAATTGTGGAATGTATTTGGAACCAAAGTAGTCAATTAGTCTTGTAGAACAGTATGCTTACAAAGCAGGTGCTTACTTGGTGGTTAGAGAAGGTGATATAAGGACACTCTGAATGTGTCTCTGAAGAACTTTGAAATTGATTCTGTGACATAGGAGACACTGATACAGGACTGCTCAACATGGCATTCCCACATCAAAGCAGGTGCTGTGTTCTATGAGTGAAGCAAAATTGCATTAGCTTGAAAGAAATGTGAGATGTACAAATCAGATGTTCATGTGAAGTATTTGCAGCCTATTTGTAGTAGAGTATTCCAAGCTCATTGGTCTGATGAGACACCTGACACACTGTATCTTGACTCCAACATATAATGTCTTTGAGAACAGACAACAACAATTAGTAGACCTTTATTAAGCACCTACTATATGCCAGGCACTAAAAGAAAGGTAAAAGACAATCTCTACTCTTAAGGAGCTTACAGTTTAATGGGGAGACAACATGCAAACAACTATGTACAAGCATATCATATACAGGATAAGCTGGGGATACTATCATTAAAGGGGATCAAGAAAAGCTTCTTGTAGAAAGAAGAATTTTAGCTGGGGCTTGAAGGAAACTAGGGAAACCAGAAGAGGGAAATGAGAAAGGAGAATATCTACTAGGTGCCATATAAATGTGAATCATTATGATTTCTTCTTAGTAACTTTTTGGAGGTTTCATTCATATGAATGTTTTCTTTTATCACAGGTTGTGAAAACCTGTGGTTTTGCCTTCCTTGAACTTCACTCTGTCTTTTCTAATTCTTGCAATACCTTTTTTATAATGTCAGAAAAGAAATTGCTATCATGGAGCCCAGAATCCCAAGAAGGTGAAACACTAGCAGTTTTATGTGAGGGACAGAGAACAAGCTTTCAGAGGAATTCAGGGTGGTGGTTGTTGTTTTAAATTAATTTCTATTAACTTCTTAAATATACTTTAGCATAATAAACCAGCAATTTAAGACTTTGTGGTGGTAGTTTTTTTTTTCCAACTTCCCTCTTTGTCCTTTAATGCTTTTTAAGATATTTATGTAACAGTATAAGAAGGAAAGAAGAAAGGAAAGAAAGAAAAAAGGAAAGGAGGGAGGAAAGAAGGAAGGGAAGAAAGGGGAGAGAGAGAGAGAGAGAGGGGAAGTAGAAGGAAAGAATGAAGGAAGGAATTGAAAGTAGGATTCATTAAGTGTCCTTTATGTGCCAGGCACTATGCTAAGCACTTTGTAAACATTATTTCATTTTATTTTCACAACAATCTTGCAAGGGAGATGCTATTATTTTCATTTTAAGTTGAGGAAATGATGGCAGTGAAGTGTCCAACCCTAGTGTTCTATCCACTCCCCCATGTAGCTTCCTCTATTTTTATGTATGTTCACATCTATGTTATTTTAGAGGATGGAAGAGCCACATTTAGTTCCCTCACCTCCTACACTAGCCAGCTCAATGTTGTGCGTTCTAAATACTTTGTGATAGTAAAGATGAAGGAATTAATGCCCCTTCTAAAAGAGCTGAAAATACAGCCAAGAGCAGCATAGGCACTGGGAAAATCTGACTCATCCTTTCTGGTTTGTTGACATATAATTGGGAAGTATTCCAAAAGCTGCTTCAGCAAAGAAAAGGAAGATGTGTCCATCAAGGGGGTGTGTGTGAAGTAGCACACAGTCTTCGAGTAACTAACCTCCAAGAAATTAAATGGAAGTTGTTATTAGGTAGCCAGACTATAAGCTAAAATCACAAACACATTTTTTCCCACTCTGGCCCCTGAGGTGTTGGTCCTTGTCAGTACTGCAGATGAGAAAACCGAATTGAAGTAATTACCTCCCATATGCTTGGGCTTTTAAGCCCTGGAAACACTTAATAAAAAACAAAATGCTAGATCTCTAAGGCTCAGGCAGCATCTTCTACTGCCATCCTTCTCTGTGGTCCACTATAATACCAACTCTGAAATGAAAAGACTGTGATAGTTCTTGGATACTTCATCCATTCATTCAACAATGCTTATAAAACTACAGGCATATAGAACTTGATTAGAATTGGAGAGGAAAAGCTCAGTTTCATGGGGAAGAGAAGTCCTACATTATTAGATTGTGAGTTCCTTAATCAGCTGAGGTTCATTTGGTCTTCCTGGACTCTAACCTCAACTCCACAAACAGTCCACAAGGTGAAAGTTTCTCCAGTTCCTGCTGAGGGAGCTAGCTGGGAAGTGTTTGCATTCTACACGGTTCAATACCGGCCTGGGGGTCTTTCTTCAGATCTCCTTGGGTTGTACCAGGAGGATTTCTGTTCTGATTTTTTTTTTTTTTTTTACCAGTCTATCTTTGTTCTAAGGCTCAAATTTGTCCTTTTTTTTTTGGGGGGGGGGGGAATCTGGAGAGAGCTTGAAATTTGCCAACCTACTCCACCATTTTCCCAGAATCCTTCCTTAAAACTCTTAATCCCTTTTAACACTTAACCCCACTTAACCAATCTTAACCCATTCTTTACACTCTTGATCCCTTTTCATCCAAGAAATTTTTATGTGACCCCAGGTATATAAATCAAATATTTCCTGATAATAAATCATAAAGAAGTTTATTTTAAAACAATTCTTTGGTATATATAATTTTACTATTTATTAAAGATGAAAGCAAATTTGCATACTAATAAGGTGGATGTGCTTGCTTATTTTTACATAATTAAATCTTGGTAAAATCTTTGATACTTTTTAGTTTTCCAAAATTTTCACCCCTCACCCTCTTCATTCAGATACTTGATCCTATGTGGGGCTGTGACTCAGTTTAAGAAGCTTTGGTATAGACAATATAAGGGGTCAGCTATTGGCTTATTAAATAGAGCACTGGACCTGGAGTCAGGAAGACCCTAAATTCAAATTTGAACTAAGACACTTCTTAGCTGTGTGATCCTGGCCAACCTTAAACCTTTTGTTTGCTTTAATCCACTGAAGTATAAAATTGGCAGACCACTCCAGTATCTTTACCAAGAAAACAGAGTAGTGTCAATGGGTCACAAAGAGTTGTACACAACCAAATGATTGAGCAACAACAGCAGCAACAGACAGTAAGCATTAGGAAAGGCATTTTAAGTGAGCTCCAGTGATGTGAATAGGAATTGAATATAAGGAGAGGAAATAAGAGGACATTACAGGCTTGAACTGCTGTCATTATGAAGGCAAACCTGATAATGCAAATATTTGTATCCTGTTGTTATTAGAACTTCTGAGAATCAAACAGAAAGGAAATTTGAGTTTATGTGGATCAGGCTGAGCATTTAAAACTGGTTGATTTGGTTAAAGTGAAATGTTTATACCATATTTCAAAATGCTTCTCACATGACTCTTTTGAATTCTTTCTGCTAATTTCTTTCAGAGAATTTAGTCGAATATATATCAAGTCTAAGAGACTCCAAATCTTTTTTTTTTAATTTTTATTTAATAATTACTTTATATTGACAGAATCCATGTCAGGGTAATTTTTTTACAACATTATCCCTTGCACTCATTTCTGTTCCGATTTTTCCCCTCCCTCCCTCCACCCCCTGCCCTAGATGGCAAGCACTCCTATATATGTTAAATATGTTGCAGTATATCCTAGATACAATATATGTTTGCAGAACCGAACAATTCTGTTGTTACACAGGGAGAATTGGATTCAGAAGGTATAAATAACCCGGGAAGAAAAACAAAAATGCAGATAGTTCACATTCGTTTCCCAGTGTTCTTTCTTTGGGTGTAGCTGCTTCTGTCCGTCATTTATCCATTGAAACTCAGGTCTCTTTTCAAAGAAATCCACTTCCATCAAAATATGGAGACTCCAAATCTAAGAGAATTTGTTAGACATCATCTTCATTATTTAGACTGAGAGGGTTTGTGGTGGGGACATAGGAAGGAGAAAAAAATAATACCCGAGTTATTAAAGTGATAGGAATTATAAGTAAGAGAATTCTCCAAGTAGGCTACCTTCTGGATCACTTTCATCACTGAGACATTAGCTTCCTTCTCCTTATTTCTCCCTCTTAAATCAATCAATAAACATTTGTTAATCACCTACTATGTAAGTACCTACTGGAGATCTCGGGATACAATTATAAAAAATGAACATATAGCATAAAACCATCTCTAGTGAAGAAATTCCCCCCCCCCAGTTCCAAACTGTCTTTGAGGTTATAGCTTTGTGGGATTGTTTTCCCCCTCTTATCCCCTGCCTTTTCCCTTTTTCTTTGGACAAATAAATCTCTTGATGAAAATACATCTAACCTATTGAGTTCTAGGTCTTTGGATTTAGAAAGCCTAGACTCCAATCCCTATTTGACTGAGTTTCCTCCTCTTTAAAGTGGAGGTGATAATGCCCACAGTCTTTAAAATTCTGGGCCTGGAGCTAGGAGGCCTCATCTTCCTGAATTCAAATATGGCTTCAGACACTTGCTCAGGGTCAAGTAACTAATAAGTGTCTGAGGTCAGTTCCCTCATCTGTAAAATGAGCTGGAGAAGAAAATAGCCAACTATTCCAATGTCTTTGCCAAGAAAACCCCAATGGGTCATGAAGATTTGGACATGACTGAAACAGTTGAATGGAAAATACCCACAGCACTGACATGGTTGTGAGGAGAGGGTTTGTGAAAACATTTAAAATGCAATATTATTACAATACTATGCCCCTGTGCTTAACAGTGCCCCAGTCATTTTGTCCCTTCCCCTGCCTTTAGAGGCAGCATTCCACATAGTATGGAATCTCACATGTAGTATTTCACATAATTTTCCCTCTCCCTACCAACTCTCACCCAAGCTTTAGCTATAACTTTGTTATTTATTCCAACACATGAAGCCGTAAAGTACACAGAGCCTTGCTCAACAAATATTTATATATTAAATTAACTCTTTCTATTTCTGCCTAGACTTCTTAGTCTCCCACTGGTCTGTTAGGGCAAATATACCTCATACCCTTCCACCCATTTAACTGTCGTGGTTCCCTATTGGCTACAGGAACAAATACAGAATGCTGTGTTTGACATTCAGAGCACTTCATACCTAGTCCCCTCCTACTTTTCCAGTTTTCATACATGTTACTCCTTCACATGCACATTCAGTTTCCCTCACCATCCTCTCTGCTTGAAACATTCTCCCTCCTCCAACCCAACTATCGATCTTCTTAGTTTTCTACAATTCCCAACAAAAACCCCAACTTCTTCAGGAAGCCTTTCCCAATCTTTATTAATCTTAGTGTTTTCCTTCTTTTAATTACTTCTTACTTATCTTATATGTAGCTTGCTTCATATACATTCATTTACATGTTGTCTTTCCCAGTAGATTGTAAGCTCCTTGAGGACAAGAACTATCTTTTGCCTCTTTTTGTCTCCTCAGCACTTAGCATAGTGCCTGGCACTATTAGTATTCAATAAATGTTACTGAATGAATGAATGAAAGACTATTTAGGTGATGTCTCATGGAAAGAACACTTGAACTAATTGAGAATCTGGAGATCTGAACTTTAGTTCCAGTTCCAAAATTAATTAACTCTGTTACTGTGTTCAAGTCATTTCTTTGTTCTTCACTTTCTGAAGTTCTGAGCTGGAGATAATATCTACCCCACCAATCAAGTTAAAAGTCCTATTTATACAAATATAGGATATAATATTCTTGTTTATACTTTTGCTGTTTGAGGTAGAATGGAGTCAATTATCACTCATAAAAGAGGTGAGAACAAGCTTTATAGTAGAAAGAAAGAGGGGGAGAGTTAAGAGGGAGTGAGTGAATCTTATACTCATTGTCATTATATTCATATTAATTTATTATAAACACATGGGGATATTTTTCATCTTATCAAATACACAACAGTTTGGTTCAATGATGTTTACTTAGTGCCTGCTGTATACAGAACAGGAGGCCCAGGCCAGCTAGCTCATCATAACCTATCTAGTTACAAGACTTCATCATGCCTGAATGATGGGTGCCTTCCATCCCTTTCCTTCCCCTCCCCCATCCTTTGTCAGCATCTTTTCTGTATTGTCTCCCCCTCCCCTTCCCACAATCCTAATGATTGTGAACTTCTGGAAGGTAAGAACTGACTGGCCTTTCTTTGTTTTCTCAGAGATTTGCACAGCGTTTGACATATGGTACTTGCTTAATAAATGTTTATTGATTGACTAGGCACTGGGGGAAATACAAAATTTAGATAAGAAACAAACCCAGCCCTTATGTAGCTTACAGTCCAATCGGGGCAGAGGAAGACATGACACAGACCCAGGTAACTATAGAACAAACTAACACCTGAGTGCCTAAAATAGTACAAAAAGAGAGGTATCTATGATGGGGAGGGAGAGGTGGGTCATAAAGCACAGTGTCAGTGATCTTTAAAATGGTGGTACAAGTGTAGAGAACAGGCAGTCAGATCTTGGAGGGCTGAGGCCTAGAGAGATTATATAACTTCCCCTCATGGTGGTCTAGTAGAAACAGAACTGACTTGGAGTCCACAGGACTTGGCTTCAAATATTGCCTCTGACACTTAGTACATAAGCAAGTCGCTCAGTTTCCTTAGCTATAAAATAAAGGGGATGAATTCAGCAGAGATGTTTTTTCTTTATAGACCTATTATTATATGATTCATGGCAGAGCTGGGATTTAAATTGTTTCTTTGACTACATGTTTTGCTCATGCCATGCAGAGCCATCGTGGCTCTTGGGGATTGGGAGATTATGAGCCACTGCTTTGGAAGCTTCAGCTGAAAGCTCTGGATGCCCTTTCTGGCTTCACAGTAGATTGCAGGTACATTGATTGTTTCAGTATCCCAGAATAGCTGCCGTTGATATGAGAGAAGTCTTTTAGATTGAATGTTTTCACTAAAGTTCAGGAGCTTTTAACAAACAGACAAACCTATCTGGGTAAATGAATGATATATCTTTTCTTTGAAGTTGTAGGACAGTCACATCTTGACAGCAACATCGAGGACCAAGTCATTGTCACTAACCCACCTGACATATGCCAGGTTGTTGAGGTGACAACAGAAAGCGATGAACAGCCCGTCAGTATGAGCGAACTCTACCCGCTGCAGATATCCCCCATCTCTTCCTATGCAGGTAAGCCTTTCTTGGGATGGAATGTTGGAAGAAAACTCCTTCTTGGGCTGAACCATCACTTGATGGTGACTCCCTAGAGCCATCAGCATCTCCAAGTGGTGAATTTCTCTCTGGTCCACATAGATAAATGATCTGAATTCTGCCCAACTTCTTCAAAGCTACTAGTATTTAGATTATTTTTCCTTTCAAACATGAGATTTAGGTACCACAACACTCCTGATAGAAACAACAGTCACATCAGCCCTCTGTGGATGACTTGTAGGTAATAAGAATTTTCTGAGATTAGCTAGGCAGAGCAACCCTATTTTTATTATTACCGCATTCAGTTAAAAAAACAACAGTGAACACTTACTAAGTGCCTCCTCTGCGCTAGCAGGCATGGCATATAAAAGGCATATAAAAATAATTTCTGTCCTCAAGGAGCTTGTATTCTCCTGAATACAGTGTGCACAGAAAAATAAATAAATACAAAAACACATACAAAGTAATTGAGAGAGAGAGAGAGAGAGAGAGAGAGAGAGAGAGAGAAAGAAAGAGAGAGAGTGAGAAAAAGAGAGAGAGAGAAAGAGAGAGAGAGAGAGAGAGAGAGAGAGAGAGAAGAGAGAGAGAGAGAGAGAGAAATATGTCATTAAAAAGGTGGTAACTAAGCTGTTTAAGAGACAGAGAGGAGGAGGTACCACATAAGGTCAGAAATCCAGTAGGGTATCTCCATGATTAATTTTCAGCTCTACTTTTCTTTACGTCATTCCTTAAATGCCACTTTGTAATAATAGGAGATTAAGCCTTTTTCTAATTCTCTCAGGAATTGTCACATAATTGTAGGAATTAACTCATAGAATTATACAGGAGGAAAGTTTTATTTAATTGTTTTCTCCATCCTCATGGAAAAGAACTGTGACTATGTTATTATAAAGGTATTCTGTCTGTTTTGCCTGCCTCTCCTGACTCACCTTCTACCTGCTTTTCACATGATTCAATGTGACATTTCCATTTGAGAACACTCCTATGAAGCCCATGTTGTTCTTAGGTATAAATGATATAAATTTCAAATCCCAAAGAAACAGCCCATGTTCTACTCATTTAAGGATGGGTTAAGAAGCCCTTACTTCAGAAGTAAGATTACCATGTGGACTAATGAGCAAGTCCTTAGTCAACTCCAGTGGAGCCTATTTCTAGTATGGTCTCTAACCTGAGCTTGCAAACTGCCCAACAGAATGAATGAGAGGTGGGGAGATGTGATATAAAGGGTTGTTAACAAATCATACAATGCATAGAAAAATGGAAAACTATATCAATGTGCCTCTTACTATGGACTTTATATTGGTGGGAGAGGGATGAATACCTGTTCACAGGATCTTATTTCTGCTTTAAATGAGGCTTGGAGGCCATAACTAGCTTATTGTTGGTTGGGAGATAGATAGATACATAGAAAAACATGCAGATAGAAATGGAAAGATGGATAGAAAAAATGATAAATAAATAGAAAAAATGATAACTAGAATTGGAAAGATGGACAACAGATAGAAAAATGATAGATAGATAGATGGATGGATAGATAGACGGACACACAAAGAGAATTATTTATAATAATAAATAGTTCTTAAGCATTTGCTTTGTGCCAGTTACTGTGCTTAGCCCTAGGGATACAAATACAAGCAAGACAATCCCTGCCTTCAAAGAACTTGTATTCTAATGAGAAATAACACATAAAGGAGGAGGTAGAAAAGAATAGGGGAGGAGATCTGGTGTGAAGATGACCAGAAAGTGAGGAGACCTGGTTCTGAGCAAGATAAAATGAGCCTGGGTACCTAGGGGCAGAGTCCAAAGACTCTGTGTTTTTTTGTTTGTTTGTTTGTTTTTTGGGTAGGGGAAATGAAAATGCTGATCAGACCTTTTAACTGGTCCAATGATTGCACTGATATAAAGAGCTCCTAATGAGGAATTTCTTTTTCCCAATTCAGTAATCACCTACTCTACAACTTAGTTTTAGAGAATTACTTGGGAAATTGGAAGCTAAATGAAATATGGTCAGGGTCACCCAGCTAGTATATATTAAAAGTGGGGTGAGAGCTCTTGATCTTCCCAACTCTTAGTTGGGAACTCTTAGCTCTCAAGTGAGAAAGGATCTCCAGAAGCATCAAGAAACTCATGGAAGTTATGGGAGTTGATGAGGTCACCAAATGAAATAATATAGAGAGGAAAGAGAAGAGGACCCAGGGCAGAGTCTTTGGGAACCTCCATGGTTAGTGGGTATGATTTGGATAAAGTGTCTTAAATGAAAGAGATATAGTTATTTGCTGACCTTTAAGGCAATGTAGGCAAAGTAAAAGATTTTTAGCAACTTTGGAGTAAGAAGGTTCAGTTGAATGATGTGATCAAAAACCAGACTGCTAAGAGTCTGCAGAAGAAAGTAAGAGAAAGGGAAATGGAGGAACTTATTGTAGATGGACTTGTGAAGGACTTTAGGCACAAAAGGAAGGAAAGATATGGGATCCATGGTTGGATCAAGTGAGGTGGGTTTTTTTGAGGATAGAGGAAACACAGGCCTGTTAGTAGGCAATAGGGAAACAGCTGGGAGACAAGGAACAGTTGAAGATTAGTGAGAAAATAGCTGGTAAGTGGGAAGAAGCAGGGTAGAAAAAACAATATGGGATGGAATCATTTGTGCATTTGTGCATGTACAGGGCTTTGCCTTCGCAAGATTAAAGCACCTCCTCTTACTGTGAATCAATGGTAAAGGAGGAAAAAGTGGCAGAAGGCATCTGAGGGGAGAAGGAAGAGGAAGCTCTTAACTAATGGCCTCAGTTTTTTTTTTTTTTTTCAGTGAAATATGAGACAGTTATCCACTGAGAACGTGAGGGTGGGGAAGTTGGGAGACGTTTGAGGAGTAATGAAAAGCTTGGGAAAAGTCACTGTAATAAATGGGATAGTGAATTGATTAGAGACATGTGAAAAGATTGCTTTGACACAGTGAGAGTCCAGTTAAGATCATATAGCAAAAGTCTGCAGTTGAGGAAAGGAGAAAGGACAAGGTTTAAGATGAAATACGGTTTGTTAGCATAGCACATTGGAAGGGTTTGATAGCTTAAGAATGGGAGTTGGGTTGAAAGGGATAGAAATAAGGGAACAGTCAATAGGGGATGGAAAACAGGATTCAAACAATGGCAATGATTCTGACAACCAGAATAATAGAGATTGGGTAGAAATGAAAAGATGAGAATCTGTCAATCATTGAACAATGAGTTCAAGTGAGTTATCATTGTTAAAGGGTATTTATCCTGGCATCAGACAGGTAGGTACCCACCCAGACCCTATGTGATCAGTGAAGCTGCTTGCCTATCTCCTTTTTCTATTTTTAATTTCAGTGCTTGGTACTTGGTAAGCACGTAATAAATGCTTTTTCATCCATTCATTCAAAGATAATTATCTATTCTTAAGAAGTCTCCTTAATAATCGTGTTAAATTCCTATTATGGATGACAAATTGTGTTATGCACTTTGGGACATATGAAATATGGGAAAGATAAATAATCTCACCCCTTATGGAACATAACTGTCATGTAAGAAGACAAGAAAGATGCATCTTAATCTTGATACACAATAATTTAGGTTTAGTATGTTGAAATGGTGGAAACAAAGTTCTTTAAGGATTGAGTAACAAGGTCATTATTGATTGTGGGGATCAGGGAAGGCTTCATGGAATAGGTGGTATTTGAGTTGAATCTTAAGAATTTGAGCTGGCATGGCAAATGGCAACAAGAAATAGTTCAGACACAGGCACCAAAGTGAGCAAAGATAGAAGCCTGAGGAAGTACAGGGTGTGTATGGATCTGAATTCAGTTCAACAAACATTTATTTTAAACTCTGCAGAGAAATTATGTATTGCCTAATCGCTAATGTTGTGGTAAAGTAAGCACCATAAAAGAATATCCATCAGCTTTTATTTGCTGGGTGATATAATCAAACTTCTAGAAAATAGGAGGCATGTATGATGCAAAGGAGAAACCTCTTAAATGAAAGAGACATAGTTATTTGCTGACCTGTAAGGCAGTGTAGGCAGTTTTATATAAACTGTTTCAGTTGTTTTCTTCTGGGTAGGGTTAGACAGTCTTTTTTTTTTTTTTTTGAAGCAAAATGTCTCAAACTGATGCCTGTTAATCAGACATCATAGAAAAAGTGATGCAGGCAGTGAGAAGATAAGGCAGATAGGAAACCTTATAAAATTGTGACTAAATGTTTATATGTGTGTATATGTATGTATATATGTTACTATATAATATACATATACATCCATATATATACATACATACATATATATATTATACATATATATATATGTGTTTGTTTGTTTTGGGGATTGAACCTATGATTTCATTGGCTTAGGGAGTGCCTTTTAAGAAAATTGCTGCTGCCAATGCAGAATAACATCTGTTTTGAAACTTTTTAGACTTAGAGAGGTTTGGGGGAACCCTGAGAAGTTAAATGGGTGCCCATGGTCCCAGAGGCAGGATTTAAACCCAGGGCTTCTCATCTCCCAAGGTGTACTGTCTATCCATTGAACCATCAATATATATCAAGCAAAAGTTTATTTTAAAAATTCTCCACATTCTGTCCTCCTAAGTGATAATGTCACTGAGAATATTGAATAATTTATTTCCTTGAAGCTAGAAGTCATTTAGAGAGAACAAGGCAGTTTTTTAAAATGAGACTAAAATCAGGGCACCTAGGTGGCGCAGTGGTTAGAGCATCAACCAGCCTGAAGTCAGGAGGACCTGAGTTCAAATCTGGTTTCAGACACTTTAACTCTTCCTACCTGTGTGATCCTGGGCAAGTCACTTAACCTCAATTTCCTCAGGGGAAAGAAAAAAGAGGCTAAAGTCATCCGAAGAATATGATCTAAAAAGGAAAAGTTCATCATAAGAATTGTTAATTTTTTAGAGCGTGGTTGTAAAATGGGATAGCTCTTTTTTCTCCTTTGTATTTACCTGTTTTGATAGTATATATAAATCTTTATACATATATTATCATTGTAGGATATTTAAGCTAGGAGGGACCTTTGAAATCATTTAGCCTGACACCTTCACTTTATAGATGGTACCCTAGAAAGATTAAATTGTTTGTCTAAGGTGATACAAGTGGTATAATTCTACTTATTAGCTCTTTCAAATTATACTTTTAAAGTGCTCCCTATTTTTGCCACTGTGGTAATGATTGGAACAAAGTGATGGCAAGTGAAATAAACTCATTTTGAAGGAGAATTCCAGAGTTCAACTAATATTTATTAAGCACAACATTGTGATAGTTGCCATTACTGATGTCACAATTATATGTCATGATCCTACTTTTTGACAAGACATCATTGCAGAAAACTATTACACAGTCAAGGGAATAGTGTGAGTTTTGAGGGAAAAATTATCAGAGAAATCAAAGGAAGCTTCTTGGAGAAAGTGACATTTGAATTGGACTTTAAAGACAGGAGAGAAATATAACTGGTATAAGAAAAGGGAGAAAGGATATTCCAGGAACAAATATCAGCATGAATCAAAACATAGAGGCACAAAAGGACAAGGATATATAGCAAATACAGTGATAAATCTTCTTTTTCTTGGATGTGAACTATGTGCAGGAGAAGCTAGAAATGTTGACTAGTAGACAAGCAGGAAAACACACATAACTTTTGAGCAGAGAAGTGATATGTTCTGAAATACTTGTAAAGAGGTAACTAGGTGGATTCAGGAAAACTCTCTGCATGAGTTCAAATCCAGCCTCAGACACTAAGTGTATGATTCTATGCAAGTTACTTAACCTGTTGGCCTTAGTTTCCTTATTTGTGAAATGAGCTGGAGAAGGAAATGGCAAACCACTCGAGTATCTTTACCAAGAAAACTCCAAATGGGTTCATGAAAAGCTGGACACAATTGAAAAACAAATCAACAACACTCATGAGGAATGTAAGTCAAGAAGAGTAGATTGGAAGTGGAGGAAGTGGGCAGAAAGACTTATTAAGACTCTCAGTGATTTAAGTGAGCCCATTCTTTGTGATGGGAATAACTAGGAGATGACTTATAGGAGATATTATGGAGATCAATCTGTTAGGACTTGGTTGTTAATTAGAGATGAGAGGTGAGGGAGAGATAAAATTCCACACTAACAATGAGATTTTGCTCTTGGGAGATTGAATAAATGACTGTTAGGGAAGGGAGCTCCTTTTTTTTTTCTCTCTCTTGTCTTTATTGCCTTAGCATCTAGCTAGCACAGTGGGCAGCCAATAGTAGGCACCTTAAAAATGTTCATTGAATTGAATTGTGAGGTCAAAAGGAGAAGTAGGGGAAGCTTATATCGTTCAAGTTAGGGAAAGAGTTCAGGACTAAGAGGCAGAGATCTTGAGGTCATCTGCATGGAGGTGATAGTTGATGACATGGAAGTGAATGAGATTGCCCAAGAAGAGATTATACAGAGAGAAGTTGAGGGTTGAGGATGAAATCTTGCAGAGCTGGAAAGATGAAGAGTAGCAAATGCAACATTAGGGTTGAAAGCAATAAGGCAAAAGAACCTGGAGAGTGGGGTGTTTCAGAAACCAGGGGAAGTGGTTAACTGTGTCAGTTGCTACAAAGACCTCAAGGAAAGTGAAGATGATGACAGTATGATGATTAAGATATCACTGAGAGAGTAACTTCAGTATAGTGATGGATTGTGGTTGTTCAGTTGTTCAATTGTCTTTGACTCTTCACGATCCCAGTTAGGGTTTTCTTAACAAAGACATTTGAATGGTTAGCCATTTCTTCAGCTCATTTTACAGTTGATAAGACTAAGGCAAACAGGGTTAAATGACTTGCTTAGCGTCACACAAGCTTCTGAAGCCAGATTTGAACTCATTTCTTCCTAATTCCAGGTTTGGTGCTCTACTTTCTGTGCTTTGAGATGCAGATAAATGGATAATGAGAAAGTAAAGATGTAAATTTTCCAGGGAAACAAATTTTTTTAAAAAAAAATTTTATTGTTATTTTGTTTTTAGGTTACAAACATTTAAAGATTACTCCCAGTTTGTGAGCAGTTTCTTATAATAACTAAAGTAAAACAGCTAAATAAAAACAGTACAATGATCTCAAGACATGCAACATTTGTTATTATGGGACATTCCCCCATCTCTCTAGAAAAATCTTTCCCACTCACGAAATGACTCATTTTTTTAAAATAAAAATATTGTAATAAATATGTATAGTTAAGCAAAACAAATTTCCTAAAAGTACAAAAAAGATATCTCATCCTCTACCCTAAACCTATTACTTCTCTCTTATGGATTACATTTCATCACTAGTCCTCTAGAATGATGAAGGATCATTGGATTAATCATAATTCTACAGTTTTTAGAGTTGTCTGTTTTTACAGTGCAGTTGTTATTATTTAAATTCTTCTAGTTCTGCTCATTTCATTGTTCACCAGTTTACAAAAGTCTTCAAAGTTGTTCATTTTTTTTATAATATTGATATTTTATTTGAATTATTTTTCTGGTTCTACTTCCTTTATTCTGCATCAGGTCATATAAGTCTTTTCATGTCTTTTTGAAACAATACATTTCTTGATAGTCTGATGAATTCTATAACTTATTTAGCCAATCTTCAATTAATGGGCAGCCTCATAATTTTCAGATTTTGACATCACAAAAAGAGAAGCTATAAATATTTTTGTACCAATAGAATCTTTTTCTTCTTTCTTTGATCTCTTTTGGGAACAGGCTTAGCATGCTATAACTGAATCAGAGGGCATGCATTCATTGTTCAGTAACTTTTTGTGCATGATTGTAAATCACTTTCCAGAATGGTTGTATCCATTTACAAATCCACCAACAGTGCACCAATGTGCCTGTTTTCTCATAGTCTCTCCAGCAAGTCTCATTTCCCCTTTTTTTCTGTCATCTTTACTATTCTAATGGGTATGAGAGGGAATCTCGGAATTGCTGTAATTTGCAGTTCTGTAATAAGTGACTTGGAGCAGTTTTGTGACTTTTTAAAAGTTTTAAGAGACGTAGTTTGTGGGTAATTTAATCATTTTATTATAAGACTGGCATGTTATTAATAATGGCACTCTCAAATGCCAAAAATCTCTTATGGTGGTGAGTTTACAGTTTCTATGCTTTTGGTTAGCAATTAATGAGAAAATGAATATTACATTGAGAGGCGGGTTTTATGTTATAGTGAGAGCCCTTGAGGTACATGACATTGAGCACCCAAATCTTGGTCAAAGAGATTTATCAATTTCCATATCACTTATCTGACAAAAGGTAGAATTCACATTTTCCCAGATCTGTTTGAGTAAACAAAATGATCAGGAGTCTATCCATTTGCCTAAACCTAAAATTTTTTTATGTTTTTGTCTAGATCTTTGCCCAGGGTTTTCAACATATCAGTTGATTTCTGGGTGAGGAAGTAGAAAAAAGGAAATACTTTGAACTTAGTTCATTAACTAGTCATTAAATGCAAGAGGTAAATAATTATTTCTCTCCTTTTCATATGGTTATAGATAGCTTTTCCTTGAGAACTGCCTTCATCTCCTTAGACTTCCAAGAGGGATGATTGTTTCTTATAAATTTGTTTATTAAAGAAACTTGCTACAAAGATTTTCTTTGATCTCTTTCCTTTTAATGTTATTTTTATTAAATTTGTTTTTGAAAAAAAATCTCAATTTATGTAATCAAAATTTCATTTAATCTTCTGTATTCTTTTCTTATCAGTGTTTGGTCATGAATTTTTGAACTATTTGGCATTTTTTTTCAAGTTTCTCTTTTTTGTTTTTTATGTGACCTTTTACATCTAGGTTACATTATCTGGATACATTATCTTGATATTAGGTGTTAATTGTTGGTTTAAATCCAATCTTCTAAATTCTTCTTCTGAACAGATTTTCCAGCATTTTTTGTCAAATAGCCTTTATCATCCCAGTAGTTGAGTTAATTTGTGTTTATAAAATAGAATTGTAAGAATCTAGATCCATTTGATTCTTTCTGTTCTATGTCTAATCTGTTCCTTTGACGAATGTATTTATTTATTTATTTTGCTGAGGCAATTTTGTTAAGTGACTTGCCCAGGGTCACACAGCTAGGAAATGTTAAGTGTCTGAGGCCACATTTGAACTCAGGTCCTCCTGACTTAGGGGCTGGTCCTCTATCCACTGTTCTACCTCGCTGCCCTGAATCTCTTTATTTTTAAATAAAGTGCCAGATTGTTTTAATGACTACTGCTTTGTAGTATATGTGAGATATCTAGCATTGCTGGGCTCCTTTCTCCTCCCCTCCCCCATTTCTTTTCATTATTTTCTTGAGAATACTTACCTTTTAAATATACATTTCATTATTATTATTTTTAATTCTATAGATATTTTGATAAGCCTTTTAAAAATTAAATTAATTTAGATAATCTTTTCATTTTAAAAATTATATCTGCACATCTTATCCGTGAGTAGTTAATATTTTCCCATTTATTAAAGTCCATCTTTATTTCTGAAAACAGTTGATTTTAATTCTATATATATAATTCTCATGTTTGTCTTGGAAGGTCAGCCCCAAACATTTTGTACTGTCTGTAATGATTTTAAATGGAATTTCTTATTCTATCTCTTTACTAGATTATATTATTATTATTATAATATAGATATTCTGATGATTTCTATGGGTTTATTTTATATCTTATAAAGTAACTGAAGATATTTATTGCTTCAATTTATTTTTATTAGATCCTTTAAGTATATCATCATGTCTTTTGCAAAAAAGTGATAATTTTGTTTTTTCTTGACCTTGTTATTCTTTTGATATCTTTTCCTTGCCTTATTCCTATAGCCAGCATTTCTGTATATAGTGTAGCGTATGCAGTATAATGTTAAATAGGAGGAGTGACAACGAACATCCTTGTTTCATCCCTGAAATCATTGGAAAGGATTCTAATATGTGTATTTTACAAATAATAGTAGATTTTTCCTTTACATATGTTACTATTTGTCATTTTAAGCAAATATGTAATAATGAAATAAAGTAGTAAAAAAATACAAACCCCCTGAAGGTAGGAATTGCTTCTTTTCTTCCTTCTCTCCCTCTTCCTGTTCCGCCTCCTCTTTCCTGGAAGAAGGAAGAAACTGGAAACCAGTACAGTTGCCTGGCATGGAGTAGACACTTAAAAAAAAATACTTACTGAATTAAATTGGGAAGTCAAAAGGAGCAGATTTAGGGGGAAAGTTTAGATTAATTGAAGCTAGAAAGGAAATGAAAGCTCCATTTATTCCTCTATTTCCTAACAATTTTTAACTAAAATGTTGGTATATTTTGTAAAAAGACTTTTTTGCTTTAACTAAAAAATGTATGGTCATTGTTGATTTTTTTTATATTAATATGGTTCATTGAGTTTGTAATTTTCCTAATATGAAACCAACCCTGCATTTCTGTTATAACTCCAATCTGGTCATCATGTATAATCTTTATGATATGTTGTTTTAGGCTTTTTGCTTATATTTTATTTAAAATTTTTGCATATATGTTCATTAGAGAACATATATTAGGTCTATAGTTTTCTTTCTCTCTTTTGATTATCCCTGAGTGATGTATCAAGACCTTATCTATGTCATAGTGGGATTTGGTAGAATACTTTCTTTTTACAAACAAAGTATTTATTTTTGCAACAATGAATTCTTTGAGTGTTTGATAAAACTCACTTGGGAATTCATCTGACTTTTTTTTTTCCTTTGGAAGTTTCAATTAAGACTTGTTTAATTTCTATCTCTGGAATTGGGTTGTTAAATTCTCTTTTGTTTGTTAGTTTGGGCATTTTATATTTTTGTAAAAATTTATTTTATTTCTATTGGTTTTATTGGCATATAATTGGGGAAAGTGTATGAATAAACTTCAGTTCTTCATTTGTGTAATTCTCTTTTTAAAATTTTTAATACTGCTAATTTGACTTTCATCTTTTTATCTGTAATAAAATCAGCTTATTTGATTTAATGTGGTGAATTTTTCTTAAAATAACCACTTTAGTATTATTTAGTAATTTAATTCAAAAAAATTTAGAGATGAGGAAGCTGAGGTAGACAAGATAACGGTTAGTGACTTGCTTGGGATTACATAAAGTGTCTGAGGCCAGTTTTTTTTTTATTTCATGAAATTTCTTTTTTTTTTCCTGTTTTAATATTTTTATTTTCCCAAATTATATGAAATACACTTTTTAACTTTTGTTTTTAAAACTTTTGCTGTGGCTGATGTAGCAAATGATGTGGTACCAGGTGATGTGTTTTAGGAGAAGCGACCAAAAGTTGGGGTTTGGGCATATGATAAATTCACAATGTCCATTCTCTTTGGCAAAAGATAGGTTTATTTAGGAGAAGAGGTTACAGACAAAATGAAGAGATACAATAGACACCAGGAATGGTAAATATGAAAGAGTTGGGAGAGTTTAAGAAGAGGTTTTAATTAATTATGGATTAATGATGGAAAGGGCAAGTTCCTTAGTGGAACCCCATGAGGTTGAAGCATGCCCTTAGCTGGCAGGCTAAACTCTAAAAGGGATTTAGCACCCTAAAAGAGTTAGTAAGGAGGAGAAGTGGGGTTGAGAAGACAGACACGATAAGGCATGGTATAGTAAGGAGAGACGCCACGTGGCATGGGAGCATAAGTGGTGGCAGATTAGACCAAAGGAGTCATGGACCATAAGCAGATTTATAGGGAAAATTAACCCTCAGGGACTTGATGTATTTTGGATTTCAGATTGGATTACCTCCACAGAGGGTGAGACCCCAGAGCTAATGATCTCTTATCAGAGCCTTCTTCCTGCCTGCCCTAGGGAATAATTTTATCAATGTTCTAGTTTCTTTCTGCCAATCACACCCACCATTTAGAACCTCATCACTTTGAGTTCCAGATCTCTCCCTTCCCTCTCAGACTTCCACCTTGAGAAGACATATGTGAAGTTATGAAAAACAATTCCATAAAAGTCATGTTGCGAAAGAGAACATAGATCCTCCCCCCAAAAAACCTGAGGCTAGATTAATACTCAGGTCTTACTGACTCCAGACCCCAGCACTCTTTATCTACTGCATCACTTACCAGCCTATTTATTATATATTTAAATGTTGCTCTTCAAAGCACATTCACTCCCTGGGCACTTTGGAAGAAGGAATAAAATATTTTTTTGAGAAGTCTCCCTGTTTACTCACTTCTATTGCTTATACTATTAGCTCTCCTCTTGATATACATAATTAATTCTCTTTCAAGTTACATCATCTAGGAACTGTTCACACTGATGTATTGCTTCAAGTTTTACCATTTCTATTATGACAACCCTGTGAGGTAAATAGCACAGGTCTTATTATTCTCATTTCTTAGATGAAAACATTGAGGCTGAGAGAGGTTGTTTTATTTGCCTAAAGTCATACAGCTAGCAAGTATCAGAGTTGGAACTCAAACTCCAATCCTTCAAACTCTGTTTCCCTTTCCATTGTGCCACACTATCTCTTCCTTATTATTTCATTGATTGTGCAACATGACCCAAGTCAAAAAACTTCTTCACATTCTGTTCCATTTTCTATGTGTAGATGTGTATGTGTGTGTGTGTATGTGTGTATGTGTATAAAATAGACATCCCTATATCTACATAAGGACACGTACAAATGTGTTGTTAAATTCTAATGGAAAAGGAGTAGAAGATAATATTTGTGAAGGGCAAATGGAAATGGCACCAAGGAGGGAGGAGGGAAGGGTGAAACTTGAAGATATTTGGAAGAAGGAAGAAACTTGTCTTTGAACAGGAGGCTGCATTGTGAAAATGGAAAGAGGATCTTGAAATTTGGTCAGAGGTGCCAGGACACAACAAAGATTTGAGAACCAGAGAAGCAAAGGGCATTAAGTCACAAAATGAGGCCTTTTAAATTCTCCTTTTTCCCCTACTGCCGCCTTTACTCCTGCTGACTCAGTGCACAGGTCAGGCAAGTTACTTAATATTTCTTTTCCTCATTTATCTCCGTACAAAATAGTTATACTAACCCATGCTTCCAGGAAGGGTTTTTAGTGAGTTTTAGTGTGGGGATATGATAGGAGAGAGAAAGGAGAGACAGAGACAGAGAGATAGATAGATGGATGGATGGATGGATGAGTGGATGGATAGATGGATGGATGGATGGATGGATGGTCAACAGAGTAGGTAGAGGATAGAGATGGTGAGATGAATAGAAAGAGAGAATGATGGATAGATAGATGATGAACAGATAAATTCTGTGGATGGATAGAGGATAGGAACAGAGATGGATAAATAGATATAGATAAATGATATATAGTAGAGATAGGTTGATAATAAAAACAGATGATTAATAAGTTGTAGATAAATTATATATATATATATATAATCATTGTATTTGCTTTAATGTGGAAACCATTTCTACTAATGCTTTCTTGTCACTCCAGTCTTATAGATGAATCAGGTTAGCAGAGATGAATGTATGGAGTAGAAAAACATTAGGCATAGAATCATAAGATCTCAGAGTTAGAAAGGGACCTCAGTAGGCATTTTATCCAATCCATATATGAAAGGAATTCTTCTTATAACCTTACCAACAAGTGTAATTTCAGACTTTTCTTGAAGACCCCTCAAGGGAGAAGAAACTTTCACCTCTGAAGAAATTCCATCTCACTTTTGGATTGTTCTTATTTAACTGAATCAAACCCAAATCAAACTTCTTTGCCACTTACACTTGATTCATTATCTACTTAAGATCATTTGAGCTTCCGTCCCCAAAATATTTGCCTCATTGAACTTGTTAAAATCCTCATTCTTCTTTCCCCTCATACACTATTGTTTAGTAACAACTTTCCCCATCATATTCTTGCAAATATAGCACAAAAATTTATCACATGCTCTTTGCTTTGGGGTTGTTTTTTTTTGGGGGGGCGGAAGTGATTCAGGAGGTTCAGTGTGTTCTTTTTCCCCCTTTTTTTCAGTGTATTCTTTCAAAGACTATTTTACCATCTGGTTCTAGGATATCAGAGCAGTTTTTTTTTTTGATGGTTTCTTGAAAGATGTTATCCAACAGGCTCTTTTTTTGATCATGGCTTTCAGGTAGTCCAGTAATTCTTAGGTTATCTCTCCTGGATTTATTTTCCAGGTTGGTTGCTTTTCCAATGAGGTGTTTACATTGTCTTCTATTTTTTCATTTTTAAAAATTTTATTTGACTGATTCTTGATGTCTCATTGAGTCACTTACTTCCATTTGTCCAGTTCTAATTTTTATGAATTATTTTCTTAAGTTAGCTTTTTTTACTTCCTTTTTCATTTGTTTAGTGGATTCCCCCCACCCCCCATTTAACCAATTCTGTTTTAAGGGTTTTTTCCTTTAGTATCTGTGTGCACACACGTATTTCCTCTCCCATTTTGCTAAATCTATTTTTTAAGGCGTTGTTTTCTTCATTCAGTTTCTAGGCTTCCTTTTCCAAGCTGTTGACTCCCCCCCTCCCCATATTGAAGCTTTCATAATTCCTCTGCTTAGCTCTCATTTCTTTCCCCCATTTTTTTTTCTATCTCTCTTACTTGATTTAAAAAAATCCTTTTTGAGCTCTTCCAAGAGAAACTTTTGAGCTTGAGAGCAGTTCATATTCCCCTTTGATGTAGGCATTTTGTCATTGCTGTAATCCTCTGGGTTTGTGTTGTGATCGTTCTTGTTATTGTAGTAGCTTTCGATGATCAGGACTCTTTTTGCCTTTTTGCTTATTTTAAAAAGTTGAGCTCTGTTCCTAGGGCATAAGAGAGAGTGTACCAAGCTTTTCTTGCCGGGTGACTAGGGTCTCTCGCTGACTTTTCATGCTGGGGCCAGTGGCTTTTCCATTGAATTGGGTTGGCCTGGCATAGTTCTGATTGTTATGCTGGGATGCAGGGGCTTACAATTTGCTTTCTGTGATTGGGTTAGAGGTCTCACAGCTGGCCTTCTGAGTCACTGGCCTTCTGAATTGTGACAGAGTAGCCAATGCTACTTTACTTTGGCTAAGAGCCTCCCACTAGATTCCCCAGATCAACCCTCCCTGCGCAAGTGAGACAGACCTTTCCTGAAGTTCTTCCAAGATATCTTAAATTGGAAAATTGTTTCACTCCAAATGTTTATGTTCTGTCACTCCAAAATCCATTCAGAGGCTTTATTTAGCATTGATTCTGCAGAAAGTGGGGAGAGCTTAGGCAATGTCCTGACTTTTTTTCTGCCAACTTGGCACACACGTCGTTCCTCCCCCCCCCCCCCATCATATTCTTGTTGTAAATCTAGGACTATACATTTATCTCTATCTGTATTTTGTCTTGTTCCATTCTAAGCATTGTTCTAAACTGTCTAGATCTTTTTAGAACCTGCTCTATCTTGCATGTTATCTATCTCCCTCAGTCTTGAATCATTTACCTTCATTCAGTCTTTGATAAAAATGTTGAATACTTAAGAGCCAGAGATACTCTCTTGAAAATTACACTAAGCTATCGCCAAGTTGACATCCTGAGTACTCTTTAGGGCTGATTCCTTCAATCATTTTCAAATCCACATAATCAAATCCACAATTCCCCATCTTATCAGTAAAGAAATTATGAAAGACCATATCAAACTTTGGTAAAATTCAGGTATACTGTATATCTACAGCATCCCTCTACTCTTCCAATCTAGTTACCCTATCATAAAATAAAATGAGATGAGTTTGGCATGAGCTATGTCTAGCAACTAGCACAATATCTGATACATAATTAATATTTAATAAATATTTGTTGATTTAATTGATGGACTTGTTCTTGATAAAACCTTATTAATGATCACCGTTTCCCTTTCTGAAGGATGAGAAACCATTCCTTCCATGAAACGTTTTAGCATTTTTACCAGGAATTGAAGCTTCTTGGTTTATAGTTTTCAAACTCTATCCTCTTCTTTTTAAATTTTTTTTTTTTAAATCAGGGCAGCATTTGGTCCTCTTAAGTCTTGTGGCACATTTCCCATTCTTTGCACTTCCAGAAAACATTTATAGCCATTCAGCAGTCATATCTGCCAGTTCTTTCAGTACCCAAAGATAGAGTTCATCTGAGTCTGCTGACCTGAAAGTTCTCTTTTAGGATTTCTTCATTTATCTTGGGGCAAATGAGTACATCATTACTACTTAAATTTTCTCTTGATACTTATACTTTATATGGGGACATCAAATGAAACAACACAAGAATAATGATTGCATGAATATATATGCAAGAGATTTCACTATTCCTTATAAGATCAAAGAAAGGCATTAATAAACTTGGATCGGGGAACAATAAGCTATGGAGTTAAATTTTTACATAGTACAAATAACTTTTACAAAGTTAGAGAAGCAGAAGTGTACAAGACACGAGGGGGTTGAAAGGAATATTGCCACAGAAAGAGTAGACAACCCATATTGAGAAATAGCTGGAGATGAGGTGGGAAAAGTAAATATGAGCCCAAGTGCTCAGAAATCTCCTTACTTGTTCTTCTTGCTGCTAACTCACATTTTGCAGTAAAAAAGTATTTTGCTTAGAACAACATCACTGTAGTCTCAGCATAATTATACCCAAAAGGAAACAAAGATTCAGGGGTTAAATGACTTGTCTATTTTACCATACTTTGTTAGTGTCAGAGCTAGGATTCAAATCTAGGCCAAATCTGAGACTAGGTCTATTTCTACCATACAGTCAGTGAGCTCTTTTAAGGGCCACCTCTTGTGCCAGGGGCTGTGCCATTTCAAGAATACAAATGGTGGCAGAATGATCCCTACCTTCAAAGAAAACAGAATGTCAATCCCAATTTTGCTTGGAAAACAATATCTTCTTTGATTAGACTGTTGGCTCTAGCAACTGATATTCTCTGTGCAGAGGGGTAGGATGTTAGCTTGCTTACACATTATTCCTTTTAAGAAAGATAACCATTTTTTCTATGGTGTCTGAACCCAATAGTGTTGTAAATTGCAGGAATTATGGTCTTCTCTCTCTCTCTCTCTCTTTTTCTCTTTTTTTTATCTAACAGAAAGTGAAACAACAGACAGTGTGCCAAGTGATGAAGAAAGCACAGAGGTGAGTGTGGGTGGGTGTTGAACCCTAAGAGAGGTGCTTCGGGAAAAGTATTGCCAAAGACTATCTCGGTTTATTGTTAGAGAATGTTTTTTGTTGGAGGATAGGGAGAATGAAGTGAGAGTGGGGAGGTGTGTCAGAGGCTGGCTTCTGCATTCTGCTCTGATAAGGATCATTAATTTTAAAAGAAGGTCATTGGAATTAGCTGGAAAAAAAATTAGTAGAGAAAATAAAAAGGAGAGGAATAGTGCTTTTTAAAAAATGCATATCAAAAGAAAATTATAAAGTGAGAGGCCTATGTAAGTAGTCAGTCCCACAAGTAACCTTAAGTTATTAGTGGAAATGACATCTGGCCAGATCCATACAATCCAAATTCAATGTACAGTAGAGCTGAGTATTCTACATATAGCTTGATTTTCTCTTCTTTTCTGTGATCCAGGACCCAAGGCAGTTATTTTTGTGTTTTATCTTGATTCTGGCCCTGCTTCTTTGAGATTTTCCTCCTCCTGACAGTGATTACACAATGACAGGAAATGGCTATGATGATGATAGAGAGCCTTCTGATAAAACACGTGTGTGTGTGTGTGTGTGTGTGTGTGTGTGTGTGTGTGTAACAGAGAAACAGAGATGGAGAGAGATAGTGAGACAGACAGAGAGGAGAGCAGGCAGATCTAAAGGGAGGGTTTTGAAGCAAAGGGGAGGAACAGGGAAAGAGAGGGGAGAGAAGGGGGAAAGAAAGACAGAGAATGAGACATAAAGAGAGAAATGGAAGAAGTGGGGAGGAAAAGAAGAGAGAAAATATACTTTTCAAGGAAAGCAAAGGACAAAGTGTGATGTGCATATAAATTCTCGCTGATCATTCTGGGATCAAAAATCTCACCCTGTTTTTCTCAAAGACACATGGCTGGATCCCAGATTCATGCTTGGAAGACATTGCTGATTCCCTTGAACTAATTTGGAAGCCAACAGGAACACTGAAGCTGCCTGCTGAGAAATTTCTTATTTTATTTTCACTAAACTGAACCTGTGGCTCATCATAAGAGTCAAATTAAACATAGCATATTTAGTGTAATGAACATAAAACCCAATTAATTTCTTAATTTGGGGAAAGATAGAAGAATAGAGTCTCCAAATTGTTTTGTTACCATCTTTTTCTTCCTTTACATAATGGTCTTATCTTTGAGGAGTTAGTGTGGTCTATACTAGGAAAAGAATTCTTAACCTGGGGGCCTTGAGCATACATACAAACACATACATATATACAGAGAGAGATGTGTATGCATATATGTATATTGGTTTCTTTTGTAATCCTGTGTTATTTATATTGTATTTAAAAACATTCAGAGAAGGGGTCTATAGGTTTCATCAGATTACCAAAAGGGTTAAAACACAGAACAAATTAAGAAGTCTTTTTCTAAAGCTAGAGGACCTGTGTTCAGATGCTGCCTCTGACACTTACTAGCTGTGTGATGTTAGGCAGATCAGTTTATCTCTGTGCCAAGTTTTTGTTTTTTTCATCCAAAAAATGAAGGGGTTGTGCTAGAATGGTCTCTGAGGTCTCTTCCCACTCTAGAGCTCTATTTTTACAGTCAGAGAATGGGAACTGAGCTGGGGGAAATCCTTGCTTAAGTTACAAATAACCACACACATATTGGTTTTTTAAAATAGTTTTTATTTTTCCAAATACATGCAAAGATAGTTTTCAACATTCACTTTTTCAAAACCTTGTGTTTCAATTTTTTCTCCCTCTCTCTCCCCCTCCCCAGCTCTACAAGCAATCTGATATAGGTTAAAGGTGTAATTCTAAACATATTTTCATATTTGTCATGCTGCACAAGAAAAATCAGATCAAAAGAAAAAAAATGAAAAAGAAAAAATAAACAAAAAAATGAAAATGCTGTGCCTTGATTCACATTCAGTTTCCATAGTTCTTCTCTGGATGTGGATGGCACTTTCTATCACAAGTCTATTAGAATACACATTTAGTGTTTAGTGAAAAGTACTCTTTAGACTATTGCCAGGTCTGTGACTCTTAAAAAATGCAGTTAGTAAAACATATTTATTCTCAGAGGAATAAAACAATTTTAAATGTTTTATTTTAAAACAAAGCAATAAGCAATTTAAAACAAAGCACCTTTCTAAAGTGAAAAAACCTCTTAAAATTGTTCTTTTCTTTGAAAGGGACGGCAACATTGGCTGAAAAGGAACATTGAAGGCAAACAGTATCTAAGCAATATGGGGACAAGAAACAGCTACCTGCTGCCCAGCATGGCAACTTTTGTGACTTCCAACAAGCCGGATCTCCAGGTTACCATTAAGGAGGAAACTTTGCCTATGCCTTACAACAGCTCCTGGCCTCCCTTCCCTGATCTTCCCCTAATGTCTTCAGTCTCTCAGGCTCCTACCAGTAGTCGACCTGACCAGGAGACCCGGGCCAGTGTCATCAAGAAAACATCAGATATCACCCAGTCAAGAGTCAAGAGCTGTTAAGCCTTTGACTGTGAATTTTGGCCATGGCTGTTGGGGATTTCCTTGTTTTTGTTTTGTTTGCTTGTTTATATTTTATTTTTCTCTTTGAACACCTACTTTAGACAAATCGAAGGGGAAAAGCCTTGACAATAGAACATTAATTGCTATGTCCTACTCCAGTTCTGGAGCTTTTTTTTAAACTCAGGACCCCAGCCTATCAGTAAGTCTCTCTAAAGCCTGTTGGATTTCCCAGGACAGAACTTTGGGCCTGCTTTGTTCAAGTCTCAGGACTTCATAGGACCATCAATATCTCACATGGGGGCTGTGTCTCTCATAGTCAAGGCCAGGGCAAGATGGAAAGCATTGGAATGAAAGAGAAAATGTGAACTCGCTGGAATTTAAAAAAAAAAATTTTTTGTGTGTGAATATGTATATAATGCAGTACTAGCAATATTGCAGTCTGCTTTCTGCACCTTATCTGATGAAAGCACTTACAAATAGGCCTTTTTCATTATCTTGCTCTAAATTAATGGCACATTCAGAACCCCTCTTTTTCCTGTTCTCTTCTCCTCCAAAGGTATCCATACTACATGTCCATAAGGATGAGGGGGAAAGAATATTGATCTTCTGTACAGATGTCACGTTTTGAGACTGCTTTTTAAAAATTGTTTCTAATCTGCTATGCTTGAATGCCACGCGGTACAATAATAAACCTATCATGAGGATATTATGCAAATTCCCAGATTTGAAAAACATTCTAATTCTAACCAGAGCAAGCTTTTTTAATTTTTTATACAGGGGAATATTTTATTCAAGGTAAAAATTCTAAAGTGAATATAATTGTTTTTTATCTTTTCTACGGCAAATTTATAATTTTAAAATTCATTTTCTTGTTTATCAGCAATTATTACATCCTTGTGGCACATTTTTTTTTAATTTTGTAAAGGTGAAATAGCTTTTATGAGCTCGTGTAGCAATCAAATTATCCTGTGGATTGATAATAAATAAATATGATATAAAGTTAAATTTTTAATGAGCATCTTGCCTGGTTTTGTTTATAGTCTGCTTCAGAGCAGCATGGCATAGTACCTAAAGAGCCATCCTAAAAAGCCAGGAAGACCTGAGTTCAAATTTCATCCTTTATATATGCTTACTATGTGACTCTGGGCAAATTATTTAATCTCTCAATGTTCTAGCATCTCTTTAAGACAGAGCTCCTCAGTGTGTGTGTGTGTGTGTGTGTGTGTGTGTGTGTGTGTGGTGTGTGTGTGTGTGTGTGTGTGTGTGTGTGAGAGAGAGAGAGAGAGAGAGAGAGAGAGAGAGAGACAGAGACAGAGACAGAGATGCAATACCTTCTACAGTCTCATGAAACATACAGATTCCTCAATATATTTTTTATCAGAATTGAAAGAAATGCTAAATTTCAGATAGAGATAATTAAAAACAAAGATGCAATTTTTCATTCCCATCCATGCTTATGGACATTTGGAAATCTTTACAAGTACCCTTTTGTGTTTTGTGGAACCTAGGTTAAGAATTGCTGTGAGATTGTATGTTTGAGAGAAGGTGCCAATCTGAACTGGTAGAAGGAATTTCCTATTATAATTTATACCAAAAAATTGAGGGTCTGATTTCTAGCTCTATTTTAGGATTAGGAGATAATAATCTTAATATTAGCTAGTAACTTTTATGTAGCACTTTAAGACTTGCAAACTATTTTTGCTTATATAATCTCATTTAATCTTCAAAACAACCCTTTGAGGTATGTGCTGTGATTATGCTAATTTTGCAGATAAAGAAACTGAAGCACAGAAAGGTTAAGTGATTTGTTCCCGGTCACAAAAATAGTAACATCTGAGGCTGGATTTGAACTCAGTCTTCTTGATTCCACATCCAGTATGTTATCTACTTTGCTACCTAGTTATCTCTGCCCAACTCTGACAGAGAGCCAGGATTCTTAGGAGAAGTTGGTTTAAGGAACCTCAAGCCTTTTCCTTTAAGATAGACACCTATTAAATGGAACATGAAATGTTATAAGACAATGTCTGTTTTCTTCCAAAAGAGAAATTAGACCAAGAACTACTGTAGGGAATAATAATTCTCATCTACCTACCAGTGAGATTTTTGGTACTATTTGAACTGTAGAAAACCCACTGGTTTTTCAATGCCCCTGCCTCTTTGAAAGGCAGACTGCCAAAAAGCAAGACCTCAATCTACCTCTTCAAGCTTTAGATAATTTTAATCAAAAAATAAATAAGAAGAAACCAAAGTCCTGAATAGAATTTTTAAAAAACTAAATATAATTTTTCTGATGATTTTTGAATGGCAATGAAAAAGTATATAATATATATGTGTATATACACATATGTGTATGTACATATACATACATGAATATGTTGATATGTATACACACATATATTATGCATTGCATCTTTACAAAAATAATTTCCTGAAACATAAAACCTTTACAAACCATTGCTGAAAAGGAAAAAAAAAATCTATGCTTCCTTTATTGACCATAATACAATAAAAATTATATAAAGGGCCACTAAAAAGAATATTGAAAAGATTAAATAACTTAGTCCTTAAGAATTGTTAGTCAAAGAATAAGCCATAGAAATAATAGATCATTTCATTAAAGATAATTAAAAGGACAATAAAAAATAAAAGAAAAAATTCCAAAATTTGAGGAATAGTTAAAAGTCCTTAGGTGAAAAATGATGTCTTTGGATCATTAACAAGAAAGAGAATGAACCGATCAGTGAATCAGGATGCAATTAAAATACTAGAAACCTAAATTTTAAACTCCAATTATATACCAAAATAGAAATCTTAAAAATTAAAAAAGAAATGAACAAAATAGACAAAAAAATACCATTGAATAAGAACAAACAAATCTATGTCCTAGGGGGAAAAAGCAAACAAATAATAATTTGTATAAATTACTATCTTTTGCCCCCACTTCATGACAACAGAACCAAAAATTTGAACTAAATGGATATTTATAAAGAAAAATAGCATATCCAAATGAACAGAACAAGAGCAGAAATTTTAAAATCACAAATGAACTTTTTTTTTCTCTGAGGCATTTGGGGTTAAGTGACTTGCCCAGGGTCACACAACTAGGAAGTGTTATGTGTCTGAGGTCAGATTTGAATTCAGGTCCTCCTGACTTCAGGGCTGATGCTCTATCCATTGTGCCACCTAGCTGCTCCTACAAATGAACTTTTAAAGATAAAATTCTGGACCAAATGGATTCTTTCAAACATCCAAAGAATAAGCAATCCCAATGTTAAATAAATTACTTGCCAAAAAATTCAAAAGATGGGAATCCTAGCAAATTCCTTGTAGGTCTCAGATAAACTAGGGACGATCAAAACTAAAAAAAAGAAGCCAGAGCAAAGAGCATATGCAATTTAAAAAAATTAGCAAAGAGACTAAAACAATATATCACAAAGAGCATACACTATGATCAGGTTGGAGTCAAATTAAGTATACAATATTAGGAAAACTATAAAAACTATATGAACAAGGATAGTGTGACTTTTCCAGTAAGTTCAGAAAAAAAAACAAAAAACTTTTGACACAAATAACACCTATTTCTGAAAATCACTAGAAAAAATAAGGACAAATGGACCATTCCTTAACATGACAAATAGCACATATGTAAAGCAAAGAAGTACCATTATTTGTTATGGAAATAAACAAGAATCCTTTTCAATTATGTTGTCACCATTTCTATTTGATATAGTACTAGAAATATTGGCCATAGCATTGAGGCTAGAAAAAAGAAATTAAGGAATTTTTTTTAATACTCATAGGTCAAGAAAAAACAGAATTATAACTTTATGCAAATGATATATAGTTAAAAGAACCTTAAAGAGTCAACTAAAAATAAATTGAAGTATTGGTTAACTTTAAGAAAGGTGCAGGCTGTAAAATAAATTCAGAAAAATCAGCTTGCCTATTATAATACTATCCAACAGGAAGAGATAAGAGACATTCTATTTAAAATTATCACAGAATGTATATGATATTTGAGAATATCTTTTAAAGACATAAACAGGAACTATATAAATACAATTACAATTGTTCACAAAAGTATAGGATTATTAATCGAGTAGGATGAGCCAATATAATAAAAATGATAATGCTACTTTAATTTACTTATTAAATGCCATACCAGCCAAACTACCAAAAGATTACTTTATGAGACCTAGAAAATAATAATATTGAAATTCATGGGGAGAAGAAAAGGTAAAAAAAAAAAAAATCTCAAGAAAAATAATGAAAAGAAATGGGAATGAAGGAGCTAGCTCTGTCAGATCTCAAACTATATAATACAGAGCAGAAATTACTGAATTGAGAATTACTCAAACAATTTGATAATGGTTAAAAAACAGATCCATCAGAACAGATTAGGTTTCTGCATACAGAAACAAATGTATCTAGTATCTTAGTATCTGATAAACAAAAATAATTCAGTTATTAGGAGAAAGATCCATTATTTGACAAAAAGTCCTGGGAAAATTATATAATATGGCGAAATTAGGTGTAGACCAATATCGTACACCTATATCAGGATAAGTTCCAAAAGAGTATTTGACTTTGATATAAAAAAAAATGTTAAAGTGTAGATTTTAGCAGATCTTTGGATAGGAAGAAAGTTCATGAGATAGCAAAGAATAGAGAGAATTCTAAAAGAAAAAAAAATGGAAAATTTTAATTACATAAAATGAAAAAAGTTTTGAATAAGCAAATATAATAAAAATTAAAAGGGAAACAGTTATTTGAAGAAAAATACGTTGCAAAAAGTTTCTCTGATAAAGGTTTCATTTCCAAGATGTATAACAAATTATTCAAATTTAGAAGAAAAAAAAAAAACATTCTCAAATTAAGATGAACATGCAGTTCCCAGAACAAAAAACCCAAGCTACCTATAGCTTTGTGGGAAAAAAATAAATCTTCTAAATCATTAATAATTAAAGAAATGCAAGTTAAAGCAATTCTGAGATTCTATCTCGCACTGACCAGAGTGGGCAAAGATAACAGAAAAAAGAAATGTTGGCAGGGTTATGACAAGAGACAGGCATATTGATGCATTATGAGTGGTCCTATGAATGAATATAACCACTAGAGAAAATAATTTGGAAATATAATTTAAAGGTAACTAAAGAGTGTGTATGTATTTTTACCCAGTTAAAGCACTGAGAGAGAGTTAAAGAACTATACCCAAAAGAAATTTTTAAAAAAGAGGAAAACGTCTTTTATATTACAAAACTAATAGCTAGTTTTGTGGTAGGAAAACTGGAAAAAGCTGCCTATGATTTAGAAATAAGTTGTAGAATATGAATGTGATGGAGTATTGTACTGTCACTTATAAGGAAATGGCTGGTTTCAAAGAGAGAGCCTAAGAATTATATGGACTGATTGCAGAGTGAAGTAAGCAGAACTAGAGAATAATTTCTGTTAGAATATCATTATCACAAAAATGAATGTCTGAAGACTTATATAAACTGATGAAAAGTCAAATGAACACAACCAAGAGAACAATTTAAACATCTGCAATATGATTAAAAACAAATAACTTTGAAAGGTGTAAGAAACACAATCAATAGAATGACCATTCATGATTCCATAGGACCAAAGATGAAGAATGCTACTTATGATAGAGAGGTGATAGATTTAGGGTGAATTATGAGACACATATTTTCTATACAGACATCATGGGAATTTGTTTTGTTTGATAATGCATATTTGTTGTGAGAATTTCTTTTCAATGGAAGTAGGAGGGAAAGAAAATAGGTTTCTGTTCATTAAAAAATAGAGAAGCGATGCTATAGATGTAAAATGTTGCATACATTATCAGGTAAAGGCACTGTATTATTCATTTTACTTAGCTGTTTTTATCAGAAGAAATTTCTCATGATTTAATGTTTAAAAAAAAAAAAAGCAAAATTCAGGACACACCTGTGGACAAATTTAAGTAAATCTATTGTCTTCAATGGAGTGCTCTCCTCTTCCAGCCTAGCTTATAGATAGCAATAATTGCTCTGCACTGACATTCCCTCCAAAGTATTCTCTGCTAGGGTTGCTGAGCTAGAATTTCAAATCGTGATACATTCTTGTCTTATGTATGTGGGAGAGACTAACTAACCTTGGACCAATCAGTCAGGAACCAACTTTGAAAGTCTGATTGACTCATAAAGTCAGAAAAATAAAACCTGCCTCTCCCTCCCTCAGAGGAGTAAGGATGGAAGTAAATATACGTGTAAGGGTGGGCCTCTGACAGGGCACGGATGTTGAGGGAATTCATTTAAGGCACCTTTGTGGAAAGTACAAAGAGTTAATTAATAAATTTTTTTATCTAAGTTTGCATTGTTTGTAGATATGATTAGCAGTCTTTAAATTAGAAAAAGAAATTACTATTTCATTGGTTGGCTTCATGTGGTTGAGAGTTCTACCCAAGAATAGTCAATCTACTTTAAAGAGTAGTTTCTTTAAAGTCTTATATTGTTTTTCACTTAATTTCACTGATGTGAAGAGTTTAAAAATGAGTAAAGAATTCTCAGTCTGGTGTTGTCAAACTCAGATAGAGACAGAACCCTACAGGCCATGTATTGACTTAGAAAACCATAGTTTAACGTTATCTATGTTACATTGCATTTTTATTTATTTTGTTAAACTTTTCCTGATTACATTTTAATTTAGTTCCATCTAGGCATAATCCAAACACCTCTCCTTTAGTCCTTTAAGAATCATTTTCTATTCCAAAATTGAGGAGTCTAGTTCCTTATTAACCTCCTGTAGAGAAATACTGTCTGATTCTAATTATAGATTTATGGGATTGTTGTTCCAGAGCCTTAAAGGATAGCAGGAGGGAAGGAAATAAATATTTATAGTAGCCTGCTTTTTTTCAGGCCATCCAGTCCAGTTCCCCCACTTAACAGGTAAGTAAACTGAGGCCTAAGGAGATTGAATGACTTGTTCAAGGTCACACAAATAGCAAGCATCAGAGGGACATAATTTTCCTAAAGAACAAAATGGTAAAGCTGGATCCAAATATGTCACCTAAAAAAGAAAAAATGCAAAATGAATAAAACCTAGCTACTGCTCTGGAAATTTTGAGAAATGAATAAGCCTTGTGTGGTAGGTTTTAGTGGGCAAAATAGAGGAAGTCCAGGAAAAGCAGGCCCAGCTGCCCAGGGTTAAGAAGCTCCTCCCCATTCTCCTTTTTTGCTTCCTCTTTAATTTCACATACAAACGCAGGGCCTGGTTCCCTTCCTGTCAGTATCACAGTCAAAACAGACTCTAGATAAAATTCTTCTCTGATTATCTCTGGAATGATTTGCTCCCCACATTTCAGCAGCTGTGACCAGTCTTAGTAAACTGTTGGCAGAGAAAATATAATAAACATACACACAGGTGTGGGAATTTAGAAGCAGAATCAAAATAGTTTAAGGAAACTATTCCATTGCTGATGAGAACCTGAAAAACTGGCACAACTTTGAAAAGTATCAATGAAAAACAAAGAGATTTTTCTCCCTTCCAAAATGATGGTTTTCTACTAGTTTGGGGAAAATATGCCACAGGTATGTACTTCTGCTCAATCTTTGAACTTTAGGAAGGATTTAATGAGGGGGGAGGAAAGAGGGAGGTAGTTTCACTGATTCAATCCCAACTTGATCTCCATCAGTCAGAAAGTCATAGATCTCAAATTTCGAAAGAGACCTTAGAGATCATCCAGTCTATTGGACATATCATAGGTTAAGAGAAGTGAAATAAAGTGACTGAGATTAGAAAAATAATAACTATCAGGCAGTTTTGGAACTTAGATTCCTTGACTAAGGCCAATGCACTTTATGACAAACAAAAAGTTATATTTTTTTCCCATCAAAATTTATGGACTCTGAAATCTCTTCACCATTGTCTTATTTTTTCTTTTTTTAATTTTTAAAAATTTTATAATAACTTTGACAGTTCACCATTGTCTTATCTGCTACTATATGCATATACACATGTATGTGTATGTATGCATGTATAGATATATGCACCTAGATACATATACAAATGTGTCTATGTGTGCATGTGCATATTTAGCCATCACTTATCTCTAGTTATCTACACACCCATTTGTGGGTTTTTCTTTGCGCTGTTGTCATTTAAATGATCACTATTCTTCATATATACACAATAAGCATACTATACATTAAATCTTGGAGATTAAAATAAAAAAAAAAAAACATCCTTATTTTCAAGTAGTGGGAACCAGCTCTTGTGGACAGTTTAGTTTCAGGTTAAATGGGAAGGTGATCCTCAGGGCAGGGCAGCGTAGTGCATCTTTACCATCACATCCTTTATGAAAGCCATATTCTATTTCTGACATTGAACCGTTAAAAAAAAGAACACTAGTACCTTTTTTTTTTTTTAGGGGGGGCATCTTTGGTGTCTATGACTGCTGAGGAGGTGGGCAGGAGATTTCAGCACCCCCAGAGTCAGTTGTCAGGTTTCATCTTCACGAGTGTTGCTGTCGTTGACAATGGTTGTAATAATAGTGGTGGGGATTGATGGAGGCGGGAGGACAACAATTCCTGGGGCTTGGGTTTACCTGTCTGAGTCTTCAAGAAATAGAAAGACTAGTCCATGGCCCAAAAGTTGCTGTTTACATTCTGTCACGGTGGAATTTAATGGAGCTGAAGTGATATGGGTTGTTTATGGGTAAATGTCAAGGTTGATATTGTAGGTTAACAAAGAAAAACCAAATAAAGTGGAAATGAATTGCAAATTGCTTTATAGACATATTTCATTTGATCATTCCACTCCACCATGTGAGATCAATTTTTATTATTCCCATTTTATAGACAAGGAAACTGAGGCTGAGAGATATGATTTCACCAGATATACAGAAACATACTTTGTCTCACCCATGCACACATGGCTAAAGAGCACAACTAAGCTTCATTTTTTATTGATTAATTTAAAATTAATAAAACAAGCATTTCCTTAACACAGTATAATTAAAAGATGATTATATATGAAGCTGCAGCTCTATTATATATAATTTGCTATTTCTTTGTGAGGGAAGGAAAAAAAGTAATTCTCTCAGACAGCTTCTATTTTTTCATCTGAAAAATGAGGGAGTTGGACTAGGAGGTTCCTTCCATCTCTGTAATTCTAAGAGAAGAATTTTCATGTCTCTTCAATATCTCCTCACCATTGAGCAGCTTGGTCTTCCTGGCTCAGTTCTGATCTCTCTTCATGTCCCCTTATAAAAAAGGGACCCTCTGATCCTCTACAGTAAAAGGGAGCTTTTCAAGGAGATCTTTTATTCTGGCCAAATTAACTCTAACAACAGGTGCAGGGTTTCTGCGACAGTGCTCCTGAAAATAGTGACTGGCAGGAAGGAAGTGGTGAGGCCTTCGAGCTAGTTTTAGCATAAAAGTTAGTCTGTCCAAGAACCCTGGACATAGCCTCCAGGGCTGCAACATATTTCTTGACAAAAGAGTTTAGAGAGTTGTTTAACTACATTTCTTGAGGAAGGAAACATACTCACACACATACATACATACAGCATAAAGTCCAACATGTCTCTCTATGTCTCCTATTCTTTGCAGGTCTGGTCAGCTTCTCAACACCAGTCGCATAAACATGTTCAAACAAGGGCTGCTGTCTGGGTGGAATTTATCTTCCTGAGATTGTGCAACAGCAGCTTGTTTAGCCCCTCCTGAATAACATGAACAAAACCTCATACAAACTATACAAGGGCAGCCTGAGTGGTGGAAGTGGTTAGACAGAAAGATAAAACTGTCCCTATAGGTGCTCTAATTGGTTTGAAAATATTCTCTTCCTTGGATTCTTTTTTTTTTTTTTTTATTTCTGTTTCAGTTTCCAGTAAAATTTGCTTTCTGAAAGCGGCTTTTTCTAAATATAAACATTTGTCCATGATTCTCTTGCTCTGCTGCCAAGGGGCCAGAATCATGAATCTGCCCATCTGTGAGTATTAGAGGGGGAATTTCCAACCTCTAAAATGGCCTGCTCCATTTCAGACCCTCCAGAGTGAAGTCAATTCAGTTTAAAATAACAGACCCAGGGCTACAAAGACAAAAAATGTTTTCTTGTTCTCAGAGACTATCAGTTTGATAGTCTACGAATTCTTAGAAGCTATTTAAAATCCCTAGCTTTATTCATAGATTGGCTCCCCTCAACTTCTAGATCAGAGTTTCTTAATCTAAGGTCTATGAATCTGTTTTTTAAAACAATTTTGATTTTCCAATATATTTCCTATTTCAAAATAGTTGGTTTCCTTTGTAATTCTTTATATTTTATTTTATGCATTTAAAAGCATTCTGAAAAGAGGTCTATAAGTTTAAGCAGACTGCTGAAAGGGGTCCAGAACCCTACTTTATGTGAAGCTTTTCATGACCCTTCAGCTGTTTGTGCCTCTCCCTCCAAATATCTATCTATTTAAATATAAGTGTATAAATGAAACACATCTGCTTCATCTAGATCATAAGCTCCTTGGGGGCAGGGACTGTGTCATTTTTGTCTTTTCCACATAGCCGCCAGCACAGGATTTTTAATAAATGTTTGTTGTGTGCTTGCTTGATTCAGTGCCTCAGAAGGATTTTTGACCTTGGTTGATTTTGATGTTCCTTGTATCAACCCAACCAAATCAGCCTTTAATCTGTGGATGATTGGAGCTGAACAGAGCAGGCTAGAGCTAGAAGAATCAGAAATCAAACAAAAGTTTGATTTCAAAGTGAAGGAAATAGCTTTCAAAGAAGGACATATGTGCTGGGGCCTTGTCCCTAATGGCGAGACTCAAGGCAGTCTTAATACTTGCCAATGAGGGATAACAGCAACAGTGAAGCAAGTTGGATTCACAGCAGGGCTTCATGTGTGGAATGTGGGTACTTCTCAAAGTTTGTACAGTGCTTGTCCAAGCTCAGAGAAAATGTAGTGCTGGTCAAAGCAATATAATAATTATGTGGTTTTTGCAGAGGGTGAGATCATCCTGAGGATAAATACAAAGGATTGTTGTTATGTCAAACTCAAGGCATAGTCAAGGCTAGAAAACAGAATGTCTCCTAATAAATGGACAGGGCAGGGACTGTGTCACTTTTACTTTTGAGCCTAATCCCTAGTACAGGGCCTTGTGGTGGCTGTTGTTGCTTGCTTGATTAATTCCTTTTCTCAGATGGAGATGTGATCTCATTGCTATTTATGTTTCCTGCAATGATGAAGACACTATCACCTTCATAATTGCCCATCTTCTGTCACTCTTTCTATATATTCTCCTTAATTTGGGATTCACCCAATATATTCAGGGCCTTCATTGGTTTTTTCAGAAATCTGAAAAGTACTACTAATGGATCATATGGGCTAGTTACCTGTTACTCCACACCTTTATCACATACACAAAACATGTTAGTAATGATCATTAAAATAACAATGACATTTACATAGACAGGATTTGTAAAGCTCTTTATATAGGTTACTTCATTTGGTATATCTATCTATATATGTAGGAGGTAATAATATTATATACTATACTCTATCAGATTGGTGCTATTATTATCTCCATTTTACAATTGAGGAAATTGAAGCAAACAGGGTAAGTGACTTGCCTAGGATCATACAGCTAGAACATGTTTGAGATCAGATTTGAACTCAGGGAGGTGAATCTCCCTGACTCCAGGCTCAGCATTCTATGCACTATGGCACCACCTAGCTCTCCTATGTTTCCTTAGCTAGAGTTCAAATTCAGTGAGGGCAGAGCTGGAGTCCCTTGTACTCCTGAGCACAAAGTGTATGGTTCAGAGTATGACAAAATGTTAGAAGCTCAAAGAATATTAGAGATCATTGAGTTCAATCTCCCCTCCCCCACACTTTTTTTAAGAGGAGGAAATTGAAGATCACAGAAGGGAAATAACTTGCCCAAGATCACACATAGCAAGTGAGTGTTAGAACCAAATGTCTAACCCAGATCTTCTGGCTCCAGATTCAGAAAACATCTTTCGCTTATGGTGTTATTTCATTTTTTATTTTCATACTTAGACCCCACAGACCATGAAAAAAACCACACTATGGGCTAATAATAATTTTAATTAAAAATGTAAACATCACTCAAATTCTCAGCTAAAGCATGACCAGGACCCTGGGAATGAGAAGGAAAGCATGAACTACATGTAGTTCCTCATTTGCTGTACATAGGAGGTAATAATACTACATACTATTATATATGCCTTGTGGTTGTTTTAAAATATTATGGCTAGCTCCCAATTAAGAAATGGTCAAAGGATATGAATAGACAGAAGAAGAAATCCAAGTTATCAAATAGCCAGAAGAAAAAAATCGAAATCAGTAAAAATTAGAGAAATTCAAATTAAAATAACTCTGAAGTATGATCTCACTCCTATCAGGATAGCAAAGAAAAATAACAAATGCTGGATGTCTATGGGAAAATTCACATATTAATACACTGTTGAGGAATTTGAAGTGGTTTGGTCATTTCAAGTAAAAATTTGGAATTATACTAATCTGGATATAGTTTTTAATTGATACCCCAAAGACACTGAAGAAAAAGGAAAAAGATTCATTATATTATTGTTGTTCTGGCAAAGAACTGGAAACTAAAGAAGTATCCATCAAACTGGGGAATGGCTAAACAATTTCTGCTGTTAATGTAATAGAATACCATTATGATATAAGACATGATAACAGGGGATGACTTTAGGAAAACCTGGGAAGATTTGTGTGAATAGAAACAGAAGGAAGTGAAGTGCTATTAATATGCAAGAAAAACAATTATGGAACATTTTAGGAATTCTGATCAACAGGATGATCAAGCAAGAAGATATAACATATTACTCGCTAAACTGAGATTTTTAAAAAAAATTATATTTTTAAAAATTTTCAGAGATGGCCAAAGGGCAGAATTTGTTTTTCTTAAACACACATGTTTGTTATATAAGGGGTTTTGTTTTTCTTCCTTTTTCAGCTTGTGAGAGATGGGAGAAATGGGAAGCCGAGAATAAAGATTTTTTTAAAGCTTTTTATTTTCAAAACATATGCATGGGTAATTTTTCAACATTGACCCTTATGTTTCAGATTTTCCCCTCCATCCCCCTATCCCCTTCCCTAGATTGCAAGCAATCCAATATATGTTATACATGTTAAAATATATATTAAATCCACTATGTGTAAATATTTATACAATTCTCTTGCTGAACAAGAAAAATCAGATCAAAAAGGAAAGAAAATGAGTAAGAAAACAAAATGCAAGTGAACGACATCAAAAAGAGTGAGAATGTTAAGTTGTGATCCACATTCAGTTCCCACAGTTCTCTTTCTGAGTGTAGATGGCTCTCTTCATCACAAGATTATTGGAACTGGCATCTATCATCTCATTGTTGGAGTCACGTTCATCAGAATTGATTGTTGTATAATATCGATGTTGCCATGTACAATGGTCTCCTGGTTCTGCTCATTTCACTTAGCATCAGTTCATGTAAATCTTTCCAAGCCTCTCTAAAATCAGCCTCCTGATCATTTCTTATAGAACAATAACATTCATATACCATAACTTATTCAGCCATTCTCCAACTGATGGGCATCCACTCACTTTCTAGTTTCTTGCCATTATGAAAAGGACTGCCACAAACATTTTTGCACATGTGAGTCCCTTTCCTTCCTTTAAGATCTCTTCGGTATATCGGACCAGTAGAAACGCTGCTAGATCAAAGGGTATATACAGTTTGATAACTTTTTGAGCATAGTAGCAAATTGCTCTTCAGAATGGCTGCATTCATTCACAGTTCTACCAACAACGTATTAGTGTCCTAGTTTTTCCACATCCCCTCCAATATTCATCATTATCTTTCTGTCAGAGAATAAAGATTTAAATAAAATAAAATTTAGTTTTGAAAAATGAAAGAAAAATTCTTTAAAAAAAACAAGTATTTGAGCTGAAGGCTTGATTTAAAATAATGCAGCTCAAAATGAGTTTCTAGAAATTCTCACCACTGAAAAGAAATGTCAATCATTTTAGTTACCAATTGGAGCTTGCCAGAAATGTCAATTGCTTATGGTGTTATGGCTCCAGGAATATGGAATTGGAGCTGGATGTTTCTAGATTAGTAGAGCCAAAGAGGTGTAAAGAAATGGGAACTGATTTGAGTTATTATTTGCCCTTCATTTTTTTTTTTTTTGGTTGAGGCAATTGGGATTAAGTGACTTACCCAGGGTCACACAGGTAAAAAATGTTAAGTGTCTGAGTCCAGATATGAACTCAGATCCTCCTGACTTCAGGGCTAGTATTCTATCCACTACACCAACCAGCTGCCTCTGCCTTTCATTCTTGAAAAGGAGAAAGGACATCAGCAAGGTGATGACTTGATTTGCAAGTAAACTGGATTTAAATAAGGCAGAGCTGTGCAAAGTCATCAGCTTCATTCTCTCCTCTAGTCATTGGGAGTCCAGTGGCAAGATATGTCAAGACAATGGTAATGGCCCAACAGTTCCCATCTAGAATCGAATTATTGACCTTTGTAATTATACATCATTTCTTATTGAAGCTTTTCCTTTCCCCAGTACCCAATACTATACACTATGCTCTAGTTGCAATGAATTGAATGTGAGGTTCCATAGTTACTGTCTTAAGCACTTTACATCTCAATTGTTCAGTTATTGTGATGGAGGGAAGGAACACCAGGGTCAGTTCCAGAATCACAGATGCTCAGAGTCATCTAAGTTCTGCTTGAAGGTGTCTGCTGATGGGTGATCTCAGTACCCACAGAGGCATCCACTCCACTTTTCAATACCTGTAATCAACAGGAAGTGGATGGGATTTTTTGGTAATCAACAAATAATTATTCATTCCTTACCATGTTCTAGATTAATGCTAAGTACTGAGAAATCAAATACAAATGGGAAGAAAGATGGTCCCAGCCCTCAAAGAGTTTACATTTCAATGGAAGAAGATAACACAAAAAAGATGCTGAAAAATTGGGGATGGGACATGGTAGAAGTCTGAGCTGTAGCCTGTAGAGGAATGAGACATGGTTAGTCTAGGCATCCTCCTTAAATGGTGATTCTGAAAAGAGCCATCCAGTCAGAGAGGCCATATACTGAAGGCTACTTCCTGGAGAAGAATGATGCTGTAGGCTGTAGACCCAAAGAATGGCAGAGCAAATCCCAAATGCATTTTGGAGAGAAGGGAAGGAAATTATATATTTGCTGATTTTATGGCAAAGAGGAATGTAGAATGTCATCAGTTAAGTCTGGTCCTTTTAAAGTGTTGCTTCTGAATTGATTTTCATGGTAACTAGGATTATGAAAAGGTTGAAAGGAAATCCTTCACCAAGACCTGGTAGACACCTTCCACCTGATTCAGAAACGATCATACCCAATGGGAAACATTGGCAGAGAAGGCAAAGCAGCCAAGATCCAATTTCAATTTTTAAAAAAAAAAAGTGATCAGAACACTAGCTTCTCTGGAGCATCGGAGGCATGAGTTGTCCCAGAGACTCATGAATTCATTATCCAAGTCTGTCTTTCCTTTCTCCACGAATATTCTAGGGGTTTTTAGGGGGAGGAGGAAGGAGGGCAGGTGGGGAAATTTGGACAAATTGTTTGTTAGTCTCACTACGTCCTTGGAGATGCACCAAAATCAGATCAGACAAAACAACACTATGGACAACAACATGGTGGTGGGGAGTAGGGTGGGGAAGTGGGGTGTGGGAAAGGGAGAATTCTAGACCACAAAGCTAGTTTTATCTGCTTTCATTTATATGAAGATCATACCAGTCTGACTGAAGACAGAACAAAGCTGACTCAAATATCTTTTAAATCCAAAGTAGGGTCTCTGATGCTCAATTCTGAGACTAGTTTCAGTCAAACTCCTTCCATTTTGGGGACTAGAATTCATAGCATGTTTGTCTCTTTTTTGTTAGTAGTTAGTTAGTAGATTGAATGTCTATTGTTAACAAAGAAAAAAGGAAAGAGATTGTTTATCAGAGTCGGAAAGCACATTAGGGACCACCTAGATCAATCTGTACCTTTCTGAGAATAGATTCAATAACATCCTTATTAGGTAAGTATCTAGCCATGCCCTACCTAAAGAAGCTTGTTCTATTGTGGAGTAAATCTGATTGTCAAGAAGCTTTCCCTTGTATCTAATCAAAGCCTCTTTGTAGCTTCTGCTCACTGTTCATAGTTCTGCTTTTTGGGCTTGAGAAGAAAGAACTTTATCCCTTTTCCATAGACAGCTTTTGAAATACTTGAAAAATTATTTATTCAGTCTTATCTATAACTATGCTTAGCAATTGAGATATAAATTCAAGAGGGAATCCTGTCCCTGCACATAGAGAACATGCCTTCTAATGGAGGAGACAATACATATAGGGAAATGGTGATGGAAGAGAGGTGTTTTGAATTAGGAAATTACTAGCAGGGGTGAGCTGGAGCCAGCTCCCTTGTTAAATTTTGAGTGTGAGCATTTATATTTCAGAAATCAGCAGCTGCTACTGCTGGTTTGTCAGTTGTCTGGATTTAAGAAAGTTAATCAGAAAATATGAATAATGAAGATTAAAATTTTAAAGTATGTTCTCATACATTCTCCTCCACTCTAAAAGCCACTTGTTAAATATTTATCAGCACTGTTTATAGTAAGAATGGGGAATGTCTGACCCAATAATTTACTAAGGCAATTGTCAATGATAATGAGCTAAAAGCTAGGTACAACAACTTCCCACTGCTTAAGTTATATAAATTGACCATTTTGTATGGTCAATGAATGATATCATATGACATATCCACATGGCCATTGGTAGGAAAAAAAAAGGTTCTCCATCCCTGGCTTATAGGGGTAAGGAGTATTTCTTAGGAATGTATGTACCATGTTTTCCTGATAATAAGACACTGTCTTATTTTTTTGGACAGAAAAACACCAGAGGGCTTATTTTCAGGGAAGGGCTTATTTTAATGAACATTGAGAGCAATTTTAATAAACAGGTAAATGTGAACCAAAAATACCTTTATTCAATAATGATCATGTCATCTTCTTCAACAACATCGTCATAAGTGTCCATACCCTGAATTCCGTCCTGGATGTTTTGCGCCTCTATTTCCTTCAGAAGAAGTGGACCCAATCTGTCATGTCCAGCAATATAGCTCTCTTTAAATGAACATGTCTTGTCCAGGTAACCTTCTCGTAGTGCCTTGGCGACACAGCTGTCAGTAATTTTATCCCATGACTATCACCCAAGTCACGACTTCTTGCAGACAGGGCTTCACAAAGTTTCCACGCTGATTTCTTTCCATTCTATTTTCAATGTAGTCATTGCCTTCCATGTGCAAATGGTCCTTGAATGGTTTGTTTATTGCAATATCAAGGGTCTGGAGATAGGCAGTCATTCCTGCAGGAATCATTACTTGATCTATTCTTCTCTCTGCAAGGAAGTTCTTCATTTCTTTAGCGAGGTGAGTGCTGGCTGAGTCCCAGATTATCAGACCTCTTTGGTTACCTCGCATAACAAGTGGCAGCATTAAATCAACCTTATAACTTGTGTACACCAGGCTTTTTTGGTTTCAAGAATGTAAATGCCTGATACAAGTTCTATCTCATCTTTCTTGCCCTTACTGATGATTAGAGGTGTGGCTTTCTTTCCATCCAAATGAATTGCCAAAACACAGGTGACCCGTGCAGACAGAATAATAAAATTATGACCATCAGTCCTTCTTTTCACTCCATCATGCCCCTCAATAATGTTTTAACCCCATCATGCTCCCTGAGTGCTCCTTCTATCCTCCATGATGCCCCCTGAGTTCTTCTTTTATCCTCCATCATGCCCCCTCACTCCCGCTTACATACCAGGTTTTTATGTTGTCCTGCCTCAGCTCTCCTCTGCGGCGCTGCTCTCAATGGCGCCAACAAGCAAATCACTGGGGAAGAACAGGATGATGTGCTCACTGTTGCAGCTCTGATTGGATGCAGCTTGGAGCACGGCGTGCATTTCACCCAGGGGGGTGGGGAACGGTGCATACAGAGGGTACCGTAATGTAGCGTGTAGTGCAGGAGATCACCTTCACTACAGTAGCAATCTCAATAGGGTTTATTTTCGGGGGAGGGCTTATTTTAGAGGAATCATACACAGTAAGGGGAGGGCTTATTTTTGGGATAGGTCTTATTATCGGGGAAACACGGTAGGAGCAAAGATAATTGATTTGATGCTGGTTTAACAATTGGAAGAGGGGGAAGAACAGGGGTATCCATGATGACAATATAGTTATTGAGAAGATGGTTGGAGAATGAAAGGAAGGATGGTCTAGGCTAAGACTAGATGTAGTTGATTACTGAGGGTAGTGATTAGTCAGGACAGTAAGATGTCCAGAGTGCTTGTTTCTGGTGGGTTAAATCTTCCCAGGAACATTTTCCAGTGTGTGAGGCAAAGTAGTCATAAGCTATCTGGAGAATGAATACATCTATCACACACTGTCCATTAGTCTTTTCTTTTCCACATTAAATACTCCCTGTTCCTTAAACTAGTATGGCATGATCTCAATAACCTTCATTGTCCTGGGAACCTTCACTTGGCTGCCCTCCAGTTTATTAATGATCTTCTTATATTTGGCAGCTGAAACTCAATGCAACACATCAGAGCAGAAAGCAGAGGAACCATCACCTTCTTCATTATGAGCTCGGTATCTCTCAATACAACATAAGGTCACATCAGCATTTTTGTCTACCATTTTATATAGCTGACTCACAGTTTTAAGTCCTATTTTCTTCTGGAGGATGAATAGAAGACTTGAAGAGCTGGAGATTTCAATGACTTAAAATTGGCAGGAGATGGGAAACCCAAGTCATGGTATGATGGTAAATATTCAGCAGCCAGCTCTCCAGAGGAAAAAAATGTAGCAGAACATATTTTAAAAATTAACCTTCTTAGGGGTAGTAGATGGTACAGTGGCTAATATACTGGTTCTACATGCAGCAGTACTTGAGTTCAAATCCTCACCTCAGATATTTACCAAATTAGGTGACCCAGGTGACCCTGGGTAAGTTTAGATTGTATCTTCCTATCCCCCCATAATTTAATCTACTTTATTAAAATCACTTTTTCAAGTCTAGATAATAAAAAAAACCTCAATAAATCAGGCAATTTCCAATTTTCAACAATTGGTTCTGGTTAATTGGTATGAGAACACCTAGGAAATAATCAAATATAGAATAATAGCCTACCAGAACCCATAGAATCTTAGCAGTGACCTAGCTCCAGTGTCTCATTTTATAGATTAGGAATTTGAATTGAAATGATTTGATGAAAACTTCACAGATTTTTTAGTGGCAATTTATCAGAAGAATATAAGAATAATATAAATTTGAGCTAATGAGAATACGAGAGAATGGACATTAGTTTCATCCTATGAACCTTGTGGTATAAACCATACATATAATAATTATGACCCTCTGATCTTATAAGGCATCATCTTACTTATTAGCTCCAGATTAGATCCAGAAACACCCTAGAGAACTTACTAGTAGAGAGTATAGAACTCTGTTTTCCAGGAGAGTAATTTTTCATTAGGAAAGAAAGGGTCTGCTCTGACTTGGATCTCTCGAATTTCAACTTAAGGCTGCTCTTGAATGGTTACAAAAAAAGAACTAAACACAGATCCTGGCGTGACCTGAGATTTTAAGGATTCTTGGAGACAATGGGAATTTTTCTATTTACATATGAAAAATAACTAGTAATATCAATAAATGTGAATAAAGTCAATTTGGATTATTGATAAAATGTTAATGGGTTTTATTCTTTTGAGAATATCAATTTGGTTCCTAAATTTATAGCTCCTAATTTTTTTTTAAAGTCAGGGTCATTAATCTCTACCAGGTTTATCTTTGGTTGATCTCCGAGACTTCTTTTTTGTCCTGTTTCTACTTCAGAGATATCTTGTCTACTCATGTTCATCTATCAAAAAGAGAATTTCTTAAACCCACTCTGACTCTAAAACTTATGCTCTCCAATCTTTCTCCCCTCCTCTGTTCCATTTTCATTTGCCTTGATGGATATAACCCCATGTGCTATTATACATCCATTCAGAAATCTGGCCACATGCTTTATAGAGAAATAAGTCTATGGAAGATTAAGTTTTTAGTAAATATTCTGTTAGCATGGAATTTGATAGAAATCCTTCTTCTAATGCCTCAGAATACCTTTTCAACTTTCCAGTGCCCCTTTCTAACTTTATCCCTGGATGGCATAGATACATTCCATACATCTTAGTGAAGCTGGGATGAGTACTCTTTCCCAAAGCGACTTCTTACAGTATCTTGTTTCTCTTTGAGCTCTGTGCTCTCATATTCACAGAGGCAGGATCAGGCTGCCTTCCCCAAGTTGGGGGGGACACAGATTCCCATGAGATCTTGGGAGAAAGGAACTTTTGAGACATTAGTGTAATGTTCTGGTTGGTTTTCTAGAGGGACCAGCCTTAGTTTCAGCTGAGAAATCATCACGAGAATAGCCAGGGATAAAGTCCAAATTCTTTATTATCTCCTTCACAGTCTGTCTCCTTGCCTGTGGCCTGGGGTAGCTTTCTGGAGGCCCTTCACAGGGGTCTTGGTCTCAGTAGCGAAATGAAGGAGGACAGGCCAGCCACCATGGTGGTGGGAGATGGAATGAATTGGCTCTTATATACTCTATTACAATTACATCATCGTAGGTGTGAATTTTGTAGAATAGGTATCAATCTTGTAGAACTATATTAAGTACTAAGTACATGTAAAACTAGATAACTGTTGTCTTATCAATTCCACTGAGTCAACACTTTGTTGGAGGACTAAATCAATCATACTGAGCCTTAAGTATTTCTCCAAAGTTCTGGCCCTTTACACACTAGGATATCCTTTGTGATAGACTATAAAGCTGGAACAGAAGATATCCATCAATGATTTCATTTATTCATTGACAGTCAATAAATATTCATTAATTAATTTTGTATCAGGCACTGTGCTAAGCTCTGAAGATACAAATAAAGGCAAATGACAATCTATGTTCTTGAAGAGATCACAGAGTAATGGAGAAGAAGATATTAAAATAATTTTGTACAGACAGGCTATATACAGGGTAAATAGGAAATGATCAGTAGAGGGAAAGCTCTAAAATTAAGAGGCATTGAGAAAAGTTTCCTGTATAAAATGGCCAGGAAAGTCAGAGGCAGAAATAAGGAAGGAGAAAATTCTATGTCCAGGAGACAGAAAAATCTGAATGTTCCCCAAAGAAAATGGCTGATTGGAGGGGTGAAGTGTTTTGTTCAAGGACCATGAAAAGACAATTGATCAAAATGTCCATTGGAGTTTGGGGCAGGGAAAGTGTATAGGAAGATTAGTAAGTGGGGAGAGAGTGAAGCAAATGATGAAGGACTTTGAATACCAGAAGATTTTATATTTTATGCTGGAGCTGATAGGGAGCTACAAGAAATTTATTGATTAGCAGATCTTTTTGACAGCTTAATGGAGGACAGAGTGGAGAGATACATGAGTCAGGCAGACCCAGAAGCAAAGTATTACAAAAGTCTAGGTGTGAGGACTCACACCAGGATTACAGCAATATCAGAGAAGAGAAAGGAAAATATTTATAAATTGCTAGAGGAGGAAGGGATCTTGGAAGTAGTTTACTTTTCTACTCTTTCATTTTATAAATGAAAAAACTGAAGCCCAAGAAAAATTAAATATCTTCCCTAAGGTTTTAGAAGTAGTGAAAAGCATACCCAAGGTTCAAATCTGGATCATTTTATTCCATATACAGCATTAACAGCTGGCAGATAGCAAGCTGGAAGCTACAATGGTGGAGGTAGCTCTGTGCCCCCAGTTTGATAACAGCTCCTCTACAATCAGAAGGTGGCAGCAACTGAATTTAGCAACCATTGCTCTTTGGTTCACTTTTGCTTATCTTCCTATTAATGGTTCAATGATTCATTCTCTATTTGTTTCCTTCTTGTTCTTATTCTTGTTCTTGTTCTTTTTCTTTTTCTTCTTGTTCATATTCTTGTTCTTGTTCTTCTTGTTCTTGTTCTTGTTCTTGTTCTTGTTCTTCTTGTTCTTCTTTTTCTTCTTGTTCTTCTTTTCTTGTTCTTGTTCTTGTTCTTGTTCTTGTTCTTCTTCTTCTTCTTCTTCTTCTTCTTCTTCTTCTTCTTCTTGTTCTTCTTGTTCTTCTTTTCTTGTTCTTGTTCTTCTTCTTGTTTTTGTTCTTCTTGTTCTTCTTGTTCTTCTTTTTCTTTTTCTTCTTCTTCTTCTTCTTCTTGTTCTTGTTCTTATTGTTCTTCTTCTGCTTGTTCTTGTTCTTCTTCTTGTTGTTCTTTTTCTTCTTGTTCTTGTTCTTCTTTTTCTTCTTCTTCTTCTTGTTCTTGTTCTTCTTGTTATTGTTCTTGTTCTTCTATTTCTTTTTCTTCTTCTTCTTCTTCTTCGTCTTTTTCTTCTTCTTGTTCTTGTTCTTCTTTTCTTGTTCTTGTTGTTGTTGTTGTTCTTCTTCTTCTTCTTGTTCTTCTTGTTCTTGTTCTTGTTCTTCTTCTTGTTCTTGTTCTTCTTCTTCTTTTCTCTTTGTCTCTATCTTTCTTTCTCTCTCTTGAATCTGCCTTCTCTCTGTATCCCTTTCTCCTTTGCACTTCCTCATCTTTATCTATCTGTCTCTCTGTCCTTTCAGTCAGGAGTGACATGGTCCCATCTGCACAGCTTCTCTTTTTGTCCATTCTACTGGGGATATTGACAAATGTCTCACTTCCTGCTCCTGAGGCTCCCCCACCCCCACCTTGGAGTGAATCCTAATTCTATAGGATTGGTGATGAAAAACCATATAGACAAATACTAGGCAGAATGTATGAGAAAACAGAATAAGAGGTACAAAAATCATTATGGGATGTCAGAGGAAGGAGTAATGACTTTGGACTAGAGTAAATAGGCAAGATTTGTACTTCTTGATAATCAACAGAGATGGTGTCAATAGCTTGTATGATTGTCAATGAACAGAAACTTCATAGTGAGCAAGTATAGAGGCATGGCTCAGTTCTCAGCCATTTTTCTTCATTTTCCACCTGGCTCTATGCCTTTGGCTCTCTTCATTGTGCTCTCAGGAACCTAATCATACTGCAAAATCGCATCAACTTTAATACTCAATTACCTTATATTAATCTCTATATTACCTTCTATAAATCTCTAAATATGTCGACTGGGACAAAGACTGGGGAATGGAGAAACATAATGTTGTTTTTAGTTTGAATAATATTTTCACCATTTATATCTAGAAATAATTTTTAAAATTAAAAAGAACTTGAATTCCAAATTTTCTTCCTTCCCCGTGAGACTGTAAGCAATTTGATACGGTTTATACATGTATAATCAAGGCAAGATTGCCTTGAAAGCAGCTAGATGATGCAGTGTACTCGGAAGACTTGAGTTCAAATCCAGATCCAGACCCTTATTAACTGTGTAATCCAGGTCCAGTAACTTAACTGACCCAGTTTCCTCATCTATAAAATGAAGATAATGACAACTACCTTCAAGCGTTCTTTTGAGAATAAAATGAGACATTATTTGTAAAGTGCCTTTGAAAAGTTAAAGCACTATATAAACTGTTATGAGGATTATGGAGCAGGTATATCAAAAATGGAGCAGCTAGGAGGTGCAGTGGATAGAATAACAGATCTAGAGTAAGGCTGTTGAGTCTTCCTGAGCTTTTATCTGGTCTCAGACACTTACTAGCTGTGTAACCTTAGGCAAATTATTTAACCTTTTTTTTGTGCCTCAATTTCCTCATTTGTAAAATGAGCTGGAGAAAAAAATGGCAAACTATTCCAGTATCTTTTTAAAAAACAAACAAACAAATAAAAACTTCAAATGCAGTCAAGAGTTAGACACAACTGAAAAACGATTGAAGAATGACAGCCTCAGAAATATCTCCATGGGGAAGTGAGGTGGGGAAGTTTTACTCATCTAGGGCATATAAGTTATGAACTCTGTGTCTCTGAGAAGGATTTTGACTCTTTGGAGTATGTCCAGAGAAGAGTGGTTTGAAAAATGGAAGATTTGTATATTATAAAGCAGCAATTACCAAAACCATTTGGTATTGGCTAAGAAATAGATTAGTTGATCAGTGGAATAGGTGAGGTTGAAAGGACAAAACAGTCAATAACCTTAATACTTAGTGTTTGACAAACCCAAAGACTCCAGCTTTTGGGATAGGAACTCACTGTTTGATAAAAAATTGCTGGGAAAATTGGAAATTAATATGGCAGAAACTAGGCATTGACCTACACTTAACACCGTATACCAAGATAAGGTCAAAATGGATTCATGACCTAGGCATAAAGAATGAGATTATAAATAAATTAGAGGAACACAGGATAGTTTACCTCTCATACTTGTGGAAGGGGAAGGAATTTATGACCAAAGAAGAATTAGAGATCATTACTGATCACAAAATAGAAAATTTTGATTATATCAAATTAAGAAGTTTTTGTACAAACAAAACTAATGCAGACAAGATTAGAAGGGAAGCAATAAACTGAGAAAACATTTTTACAGTCAAAGGTTCTAATAAAGGCCTCATTTCCAAAATATATAGAGAATTGACTCTAATTTATAAGAAATCAAGCCATTCTCCAATTGATAAATGGTCAAAGGATATGAACAGACAATTCTCAGATGAAAAAATTGAAACGATTTTTAGCCATATGAAAAGATGCTCCAAGTCATTATTAATCAGAAAAATGCAAATTAAGACAACTCTGAGATACCACTACATACCTGTCAGACTGGCTAGAATGACAGGGAAAGATAATGCGGAATGTTGGAAAGGATGTGGGAAAACAGGGACATTAATACATTGTTAGTGGAATTGTGAATACATCCAACCATTCTGGAGAGCAATTTGGAACTATGCTCAAAAAGTTATCAAACTGTGCATACCCTTTGATCCAGCAGTGTTACTACTGGGCTTATATCCCAAAGAGATTTTAAAGAAGGGAAAGGGACCTGTATGTGCACGAATGTTTGTGGCTGCCCTCTTTGTAGTGGCCAGAAACTGGAAACTGAGTGGATGCCCATCAATTGGAGAATGGTTGAATAAATTGTGGTATATAAATATTATGGAATATTATTGTTCTGTAAGAAATGACCAGCAAGGTGATTTCAGAAAGGCCTGGAGAGACTTACACGAACTCATGCTGAGTGAAATGAGCAGGGCCAGGAGATCATTATATACTTCAACAACAGTTCTATATGATGATCAATTCTGATGGACCTGGCCATCTTCAACAATGAGATGAACCAAATTAATTCCAATGGAGCAGTAATGAACTGAACCAGCTATGCCCAGCGAAAGAACTCTGGGAGATGACTAAGAACCATTACATTGAATTCCAAATCCCTATATTTTTGCCTGCCTGCATTTTTAAATTTCCTTCACAGGCTAATTGCATAATATTTCAGAGTCCGATTCTTTTTGTACAGCAAAATAATGGTTTGGACATATATACTTATTTTGTATTTAATTTATACTTTAATATATTTAACATGTATTGGTCATCCGGCCATTTAGGGGAGGAGGTGGGGTGAAAGAGGGGAAAAATTGGAACAAAAGGTTTGACAATTGTCAATGCTGTAAAATTACCCATGCATATAACTTGTAAATAAAAAGCTATTTAAAAAAAAAAAAGAAAGAAAAACTAATCAAGTAAAAAAAAAAAAAGAAAAATGGAAGATTTGGAAATCATGCCATCAGAGATTGGTAGAAAAATGTGCACATACATATATGTGTATATACATAATACATCACACATACCTTTAAGATTTACAAAGCACTTTGTAAGTATTCAAATACAGGAAAGCTTAGTTTATACAAGAAAAGACTGGGGAGAACAGGGCCGTCATAAAGACAAGGGATTAGGCTCATTCTGTTTTTCCCTATAGGGTAGAACCAGAAGCAATAGATGGAAGTTGATGAGATACAGATTTTCACACAATTTCAAGATTGTAGATAACACCAGTGGCCATAAAGTCTGACCCTTATTCCCATAAAAGTGTTTATAGCATATTAGAAATGATGAGCAGGTGAATTTCAGAAAAACATGGGAAGACTTACCTGAACTGATGCAAAATGAAGTAAGGAGTGATCAACTATGATCATAGGTGATGACATATTCTTGGCAATACAATGATCTAAGACAATTCCAAAGGATTTATGATGAAGCATACTATTCCTCCTCTAGAGAAAGGATTTATGGAGTTGAATGTAGATTGAAGCATGCTATTTTTACTTAAAATTTTTTTATGTTTTCTTTTGATCTATTCCTTCTTTCCTTCCTTCCTTCCTTCCTTCCCTCCTTCCCTCCTTCCTTCCCTTTTTCCCTCCTTTCTTCCTTCCTTCCCTCCTTCCTTCCCTCTCTTCCTTCTTTCCTTCTTTCTTCCTTCCTTCCTTCCTACTTCTTTCTTTCCTTCTTTTACAAACATAACTAATGGAAATGTGTTTTACAAGATTGAACATATATAACCTATATCAAATTGCTTACAGCCTTAGGGAAGGAGAGTAGAGTGAGCAAGAAAATTTTTAATTCAAAAAAACATTTTAAATGAATGTTAAAATAGTCTTTACATGTAATTGGAAAAAAATACTATTAACATTTAAAAAAATCTCTCCAGCATATCTGACTAATACTCATTCAACCTGAAGATCTCCATGAGGGTGAACCCTATTTCCCAAGGCAGCCCATTCCACTTTTTAAACAGCTTCAATTGTTATGAAAATTTTTTTTTCTTTTTCTTTACACCTAACCTAAATTTGCTAGATACAAGAAAACATTTTTTGGAACATTGTTTTTATGTGACTCTTTCAATGAACAAAAACTTATTTTTTTCCCTCCTTCCTACTCTCTTCTATTGAAAAATAAAAATAAAAGGGAAAACCTTATTTAAAAAGCAATGAGAGTTATCCAAAAGTAGATAAGCTGCTTTAGGGGATAGTGATTTTCCCATCACTGAAGACCTAAGCAGAAGCTAGACAAAAATTTGCTGGGAATATTGAAGAGAAAATTCCTGTTTTTGTCAAGTTTTGAGATTACTTCCAGCTTTTAAATTCTATAATTCTGTGAAATGGTTCAATAATATGCCAGACACAGGAGATAGATGCCATGTTAATTTCTCAGAACTGTATCACTCAGAAGACTTTGTGTGCACATTCATTCAAAAAGATTCACAGAAATCTCAAGGGAGGACCAGATGTAGGAGAGTGATACCTAGATAGACTGTACTAGGAAGGAAGAAGTGGAAATGTCAAATACTCCTCAGATCAGGAGTAACCTAACTGGAGACAAGGAGGGGCTCAGCCAGAAGAAACAAGAGACTAAAAAGATGGATCCAAGCACCAAGCTGAGGAAGGAATGAATTAGTGAATAGAAAATAGAGCCATTTAGTCCTTTTTGTAGTGGCAAGAAACTGGAAACTGAGTGGGCGCCCATCAGTTGGAGAATAGCTGAATAAGTTATGGTATATGAATGTTATGGAATATTATTGTTGTATAAGAAATGATCAGGAAGATGATTTTAGAGACCTGAAGAGACTTACATGAACTGATGCTAAGTGAAATGTGAAAAATCAGGAGATCTTCATACATAGCAATAACAAGATTATATGATGATCTAAAGAATGAGATTATAAATAAATTAGAGGAACAGAGAATAGTTTATCTCTCAGACTTGTGGAGGAGAAAGAAATTTGTGACCAAAGATGAACTAGAGACCATTACTGATCACAAAATAGAAAATTTTGATTATATCAAATTAAAAAGCCTTTGTACAAACAAAACTAATGCAAACAAGATTAGAAGGGAAGCAACAAACTGGGAAAACATCTTTACAGTTAAAGGTTCTGATAAAGGCCTCATTTCTAAAATATACAGAGAATTGACTCAAATTTATAAGAAATCAAGCCATTCTCCAATTGATAAATGGTCAAAGGATATGAACAGATAATTTTCAGATGATGAAATTGAAACTATTACCACTCATATGAAAGAGTGTTCCAAGTCATTATTGATTAGAGAAATGTAAATTAAGACAACTCTGAGATACCACTACACACCTGTCAGATTGGCTAAGATGACAGGAAAAAATAATGATGAATGTTGGAGGGGATGTGGGAAAACCGGGACACTGATGCATTGTTGGTGGAGTTGTGAATGAATCTAACCATTCTGGAGAGCAAGCTGGAATTATGCCCAAAAAGTTAGCAAACTGTGCATACTCTTTGATCCAGCAGTGCTACTACTGGGCTTATACCCCAAAGAGATACTAAAGAAGGGAAAGGGATCTGTATGTGCCAAAATGTTTGTGGCAGCCCTGTTTGTAGTGGCTAGAAACTGGAAATTGAATGGATGCCCATCAATTGGAGAATGGCTGGGTAAATTGTGGTATATGAATGTTATGGAATATTATTGTTCTGTAAGAAATGACCAGCAGGATGAATACAGAGAGGCTTGGAGAGACTTACATGAACTGATGCTAAGTGAAATGAGCAGAACCAGGAGATCATTATACACTTCGACAACGATATTGTATGAGGATATATTCTGATGGAAGTGGATTTCTTTGACAAAGAGACCTAACTCAGTTTCAATTGATAAATGGTCAAAGGATATGAACAGATAATTTTCAGATGATGAAATTGAAACTATTACCACTCATATGAAAGAGTGTTCCAAGTCATTATTGATCAGAGAAATGTAAATTAAGACAACTCTGAGATACCACTACACACCTGTCAGATTGGCTAAGATGACAGGAAAAAATAATGATGAATGTTGGAGGGGATGTGGGAAAACCGGGACACTGATGCATTGTTGGTGGAGTTGTGAATGAATCTAACCATTCTGGAGAGCAAGCTGGAATTATGCCCAAAAAGTTAGCAAACTGTGCATACTCTTTGATCCAGCAGTGTTACTTCTGGGCTTATATCCCAAAGAAATACTAAAGAAGGGAAAGGGACCTGTATGTGCCAAAATGTTTGTGGCAGCCCTGTTTGTAGTGGCTAGAAACTGGAAATTGAATGGATGCCCATCAATTGGAGAATGGCTGGGTAAATTGTGGTATATGAATGTTATGGAATATTATTGTTCTGTAAGAAATGACCAGCAGGATGAATACAGAGAGGCTTGGAGAGACTTACATGAACTGATGCTAAGTGAAATGAGCAGAACCACGAGATCATTATACACTTCGACAACGATATTGTATGAGGATATATTCTGATGGAAGTGGATTTCTTTGACAAAGAGACCTAACTCAGTTTCAATTGATAAATGGTCAAAGGATATGAACAGATAATTTTCAGATGATGAAATTGAAACTATTACCACTCATATGAAAGAGTGTTCCAAGTCATTATTGATCAGAGAAATGTAAATTAAGACAACTCTGAGATACCACTACACACCTGTCAGATTGGCTAAGATGACAGGAAAAAATAATGATGAATGTTGGAGGGGATGCGGGAAAACCGGGACACTGATGCATTGTTGGTGGAGTTGTGAATGAATCTAACCATTCTGGAGAGCAAGCTGGAATTATGCCCCAAAAGTTAGCAAACTGTGCATACTCTTTGATCCAGCAGTGTTACTTCTGGGCTTATATCCCAAAGAAATACTAAAGAAGGGAAAGGGACCTGTATGTGCCAAAATGTTTGTGGCAGCCCTGTTTGTAGTGGCTAGAAACTGGAAATTGAATGGATGCCCATCAATTGGAGAATGGCTGGGTAAATTGTGGTATATGAATGTTATGGAATATTATTGTTCTGTAAGAAATGACCAGCAGGATGAATACAGAGAGGCTTGGAGAGACTTACATGAACTGATGCTAAGTGAAATGAGCAGAACCACGAGATCATTATACACTTCGACAACGATATTGTATGAGGATATATTCTGATGGAAGTGGATTTCTTTGACAAAGAGACCTGAGTTTCAATTGATAAATGATGGACAGAAGCAGCTACACCCAAAGAAAGAACACTGGGAAACGAATGTGAACTAACTGCATCTTTATTTTTCTTCCTGGGCTATTTTTACCTTCTGAATCCAATTCTCCCTGTGCAACAAAAGAACTGTTCAGTTCTGCAAACATATATTGTATGTAGGATATACTGTAACATATCTAACATATATAGGACTGCTTGCCATCTAGGGGAGGGGGTGGAGGGAGAGAGGGGAAAAATCGGAACAGAAGCGAGTGCAAGGGATAATGTTGTAAAAAAATTACCCTGGCATGGATTCTGTCAATATAAAGTTATTATTAAATAAAATAAAATATTAAAAAAAAAGATTATATGATGATCAATTCTGATCCTACTTTTTCCAAAAAGGAGATGATTGAGGGCAGTTCCAATGATCTTGTGATGAAGAGATGCATGTACACCCAGAGATAGGACTGTGGGAACTGAGTGGGGAATCATAATATAGCATTTTCACTCTTTTGTTGTTGTTTGCTTACATTTTGTTTTGTTTCTCATTTTTTCCCTTTTTGATCTGATTTTTCTTGTGCAGCAAGATAATTGTAAAAATATGTATACATATATTGGATTTAACATATATTTTAACATGTTTAATATATATTGGATTACTTGCCATTTAGGGAAGGTATGGGAGAAAGGAGAAGAAAATTTGGAACGCAAGATTTTTCAGGAGTCAGTGTTGAAAAATTATCCATGCATATGTTTTGAAAATAAAAAGCTTTAATAAAAACAAAGAAAATGGAGCCATTTGGAGTCTTTTGCATCTGCTTTGAAAGACTAATTTTTTTCTTCCTATTGTGTTGGGTGGACTGTGAATTAGGAATGAGATTTGTACCCCTTTGGATATAATGTGGGGAGAAGGATAGCAGCATTTTAGGAATGAGTACTGAGAGGTCTTACTTAAAACTTCATTTACTTAATTGTTGTTGTCAACAATTTTATTTCATTTAATTTGCCTTTGCTTTGAATTTCTAATCAATGGCCTGTAAGTGAAGCCTTAGTATAGAGGGCCAGTAATGAATAAGTCCATAAACAGGAAAAGTCCAGTCCAGGTATTACTTGAGATCTGCTCTCTGTAAGGGTTGAACAGTTGGAGGCATTGACTCACCATCTCCTTAACAATAAATCAAAGACATACTCTAGATAAATTTAGGATAATCTTGTTGGAGAATGCATGTGACAGGAACAAGGCAGTACAGCTATGCTATTTACAACTCTGTTTTGACAAATACCTTGCCATTGATAATTTTGTTGGATCTGGGCTCAAGAAAATGATGGAGAAAATGGTAATAATGAAAATTAAACTTAAAAGCATGTTGTGAAACTCCTCTCCTTCTTTTGAAATAGACAGCTGTTAAATATTAATCAGCACCCTCCCCCTCCTACCTCTTTCTCTGGCAATGACCATTAAATCAACATTCCTTTTACTCCTATAAAAGATAATATATTGTCACACCCTTCAACAGAAGCAAAGATAATATTTTGATGGTCATTCCCTATTTCCTTATATCCATTCCAGTCAAACCAATCCCTTCTACCAATATCTCTATACCACTCCTTCCTGCCCTTCCGTTTTGTTCTGTGGTATCTGTATTCTATTATTAGGAATCTATTTTTCATGTAAGATCTGCAACCTCCCCTTGGGAATTATGCTGCACATAGTTTGTATTTATTTGTATGTGTATGTATTGCTTCTTTTCAGTAGAGTGTAAATTCCCCAAGGTTAAGAGTCTTTTAAAAATCTCCATTGCCTATCTGGTATATAGCAAGTTTTAATAACTGCTAGTTGAATAGAGTCCAGTTAAATAATTCAATTCTGAACTGAATAAGGAGGGACAAGACAGATTCTTCTCAGGGCATTGCTGAGTGCCTTCCTATGGTCTTGCGCCAATCTTGGACTTTAGGGCCAATTACAGCCAGGATCAGCTGGGGTAATTTTTCCTCAGGCTCTCAGCCCAGCCAAGCCTAGGCCTTGGGAACCAGTTGGGGGACTTATTGCTCTCCTCAAGAACCTGTCATTGTTTATTCAGACTAACCAAAGCAAAACCATTGCTGGGAAAGCAGGAAAGGGAGAGACTTGGCTTTCACAAAGCTTTTATAGCCGTTTAAATGCTGTTTGCTCTTTCACTCTGTTTAGAAAAAGAAGAAGCAATCACCTCCAAACCACATACTCTACCCCCACACAAAGCCACACACATTTTTTCTTTAATTGAATTAATCTCTTCCAATCCTAGAGGCTAGTGGGGTTATGTTTCACTTTGAGGTTTGTGAGAGAGATATAGCTTAGGCTAAGGTAAGTCCCCTTAGTTTAGAAATGAAAATAACAGCCCAAAAGCCTTAAAGAAACATAAGAGTGAACTAAAGCAGTTTTTCCTTTTTTGTGTCATGAACCCTTTGACAGATGGGTGAAATGAGAGAATGTTTTTAAAGTACCTGGCACATAGGAGGTGATATATATATTCCCTTCCCTTCCCCTTCTCAAAATTGTGATTTTTAATTGTGTATTTTATTCTATTACAAGGCATATGAATTTTAGTAATACAACAATTTAAAATATGAATGTTGTCTACTTCAAATGTGTGCAATTAACAGTTTTTTTTCCCAATAAGTAATCCATATAATAGTGATAATAATAGTAATCCTTCATTAAGGCAGTACATGTACTACAGATATATATATGTATATATGTATGTGTGTGTGTGTAGTGTAGTATATGTATAGATCATCTGTATCTATATATATCAAGATATGTATGTATTTTCAGTATTACTCTCTGACATTGTGGTTCAGTGCCTGATTTTTAATTCAGCACATACAGAACAATAAAAAATTATATCAAAATAGTTTGATGGGATTGGATGGGATAGTGAATAGGGACTTGAAGTCAGGAAGACATGGGTTCAGATTTTGCCTCAGGCACTAAGTAGCTATGTGACCCTGAACAAATTGAGTAATCTCTCTGTGTGTGTCTCTCTGAATCTCTCTGTGTCTCTCTGTCTCTTGATTCTGTTTCTGTTTGTCTGCCTGTCTGTCTGTCCCATCTGTCTTTCTTCTTGTTCTCTTTGTCCCTATCCCTGTCTCTCATTTCCTCATCTGCTAAATGGGAATAATAATAGCACCTACCTTTCAGTGTTGTATAGATAAAATGAATTATTTTTGTAGAGTGTCTAGCATATGTAGCTGGCACACAGTAGGTACTTAATAGATGCTTTTTATCTTCCTTATGTATCATAACATAAATATCCTTTCTTGTTTTTTCTTTAGAAGATTCGATCCGTCCATCCTTTCAATGGTTTTAAGTGCATACAATAAAATAAATAGGATCACACAGGAAACTAATTATGCTAGAAAACTAATATGACTTCTCAAAATATTTTTTAAAGCAAGTTCACAGACACCAAGTTAAGAATTGACAAAGAAAATTAAGCACTCCTGTCAATTAAGATTATATAGCAGAACTAGTAAAATTTAGGCAATGGGCTTCAAAGAAATGGAATATAGTCAAACTCTTTAGTTTGCTGTTTTTGCCTATCCCTATAGAGACTATAAAGTGTGGTGGTGAGACCATGGATCTAGAATCAGTCAACTAGCAAATAAGCATATTTTAAGCCCCTACTAAGTGTCTGGAACCATAAAAATACAAAGAAAGGCAAAAGACAGTTCTTGTTTTCTTTGGGAAGACAATAAGCAAACAAATGTATATAAACATGCTATGTACAGTATAAATAGGAAATAATCAACAGAGGGAAGGCACTATAATATGAGGTATTAAGAAAGACTTCTAACAGAAGGTGTGATGTTAGTTAGGATTTGAAGAAGTCAGGGAAGCTAGGAGGTAGAGAGGAAGAGGAAGAACATTGCAGGCATGGAGAATAGCCAGAGAAATGGAATATTATTTGTGGAACAGTGAAGAGTATATGGGATAGTATAAAGTATGAAAAGATTGGAAAGATAGGGTGAGGCTAAATTCCTACTTTGAACATGTCCAGAAATATGTATGATCTTGCTCATTAGCCTATCATGAAATGGACAATGGTCTCTTTTATTAGTCCTCTGGAAGCATGGTTGATCATTCACTTGATCAGAGTTATAAAAGCTTTCATTTTTATAACACCGATGTTAAAGCATACATTTCTGCTCACTTCATTTAGTTCATACAAGTTTTCCCAGAGCCTTCTGAAATCATATCTTTATTTCTTATAGCACAATAGTAGTATCCCATTACATCTGATGAGGTTCGACTCCCCTCCATTCCCGGTCAGGAAGCCAAAAATGACACAAGGCAGGGAGTTGTGGGAATCCCCTTCTGGTCGACACAGATCCTTTGTGAATGAATTTACGAACCCGAAAAGTTAAACTGGCAAAAGAAGTTTATTATTAGAACTGAGAAGTCAGTTTTTGCATTTTGAAAGTTTCTAGCAGAGAAATTCTGACAGAGAGATTAAGAAGGGTAGGGCCTGATAGGGAAATAGGTGAGAGAGATAAAGAGGGAGTAATTCTAAAAAAAGAATATCTTTTCAGTGGGCAGAGGGTCACAGCTATGCCAAGGGGAGACAGGGATTCCTTGGCGTGATTCCTGCTTTTAGGTCCTCTGCAAGGAATTGAACTGAAGGAAGCTTGTTATATGGATTGCTCTTGGAGGGGGCTGGGAGCATTTTGAGTTGGAATCAGAATAGAGAATCTTCGAATTGAATGAGTGTTCCTGGACTAAACTCCAACTCAATAGAGTTGGCCAGAAATCTCCATCTCCAGCTCAGGCTAAGTAGGAGTAGTCCTGGACTCAACTAGTCCCACCCAGATAACTGAATGAAACCACTTTATCTTGATTCTCTGGGGCAGGTCTCTCAGGGGAGAGCTTCTCTGAGGGAGTTTCCCAAGCTTTACCCCCAAAGTCCGAGAGAGAGAGAGAGAGAGAGAGAGAGAGAGAGAGAGAGAGAGAGAGAGAGAGAGAGAGAGAGAAGGGAGAGAGAAAGAATTGGGCAACAGGGCAAAAAGGGACAACTATTTTACCTTGTCACATCCATATAACATAACTTATTCAACTATTTTCCTTCTTTGTCCCCATAAATATTGCTGCTTAAATATTTTTGTACATACAAAGTTTTCCCTCTTGCTTTATTTTTTTTTCCCGGGTATAGTCCTAGTCATAATGTCCCTAGGTCAAAGAACATTTTCTAGAATGGTTGGACAAATCAATATGCCTTGTTTCTCATAATCCCTCAAACATTATCATTTTTCTTTTTAGTAGCTTTGTCAATTTGATGGGCAGAAGGTAGAACCTCAGAGTTGTTTTAATTTCCATTTCTCTAAATACTAGTAATCTGGATCACTTAAAATATGATTATAGATAACTTGAATTCCTTTTCTTAAAAACTAACTGCCTATTCATATGTTTAGACAATTTTTATCAATTCAGGAATGGCATTTAGTCTTATAAATTTGAACCAGTTCTTATGTAAAGCTACCTTATCAGAGAAATTTGTTTCAAAGTGTATGTGTCAAAATGTTTGTGGCAGCCCTTTTTGTAGTGGCTAGAAACTGGAAAATGAATGGATGCCCATCAATTGGAGAATGGTTGAGTAAATTGTGGTATATGAATGTTATGGAATATTATTGTTCTGTAAGAAATAACCAGCAGGATGAATACAGAGAGGATTGGAGAGACTTACATGAACTGATGCCGAGTGAAATGAGCAGAACTAGGAGATCATTATATACTTCAACAAAAATACTGTATGAGGATGTATTCTGATGGAAGTGGATTTCTTCAACAAAGAGAAGATCTAATTCAGTTTCATTGATCAATGATGGACAGAAGCAGCTACACTTGGAGAAGGAACACTGGGAAATGAATGTGGACTACTTCCATTTTTGTTTTTCTTCCCAGGTTATTTTTACCTTCTGAATCCAATTCTTCTTGTGCAACAAGAGAGCTGTACGATTCTGCACACATATATTGTATCTAGGATATATGATAACATATTTAACTTGTATAAGACTGCCTACTGTCTAGGGGATGGGGTGGAGGGAGGGAAGGGAAAAGTTGGAACAGAAGTGAGTGCAAGGGATAATGTTATAAAAAATTATCCATACATATGTTCTGTCAATAAAAAGTTATAATTAAAAAAAAAGAACTTTGGATGATGGAAAGGTAAATATTCATGGAAAGGTGAATAGGGCAGTTCCTGATTTGTTTTTAGAAGGACTGGGGACTCCTACAATTAGAAGTGAGTGGAAGATTATAAGGGCTTAAAATTTCTTTTAGGAACAGTTGATCAACATAGATCATCATAGAAGCTCAATGCATTTTGAATGAGATTCAGGGATGCTAGAGTAAGAGCAAGGAATCACACACAGGGGCACAAGACAGACAGAAAGCAAAGCAAACAGGCTTTATGGAGAAGTACAATAAGAAGTCTTAGTCAGGAAAGACAGAAATAGATTCTCTGTAGAGCCAGGGCATGCTAAGACTGGTAAATATCCAGTGGGTTTTTATAAAGTTTTCATCTGAGTCAAACAGGACCAGACATTGTGGGGAGAGATGGAACATCTGGAGTCAGGGCTGATTTATAGAACAGGGGAAGAATCCCTAGGGAATTGGTTGTATCAATGAATTTTATAACTCCTGGTGGGAAAAGGGCCTCCAGCTGTTACATCAGGCCTGATTATGCTGGCCTCCCTAGTGGCTGTTTCCTTTTGTGAGGTAAGGAGGCTATTGAAGCTCTTATAGACCCTTATAGTCCTTATATATAGGAGGAAGTGAATCATTATCATCAAAGTGTTTCTCTCCACCAAGAGATAGTATCAAACCTATGGGGGCTTTTTGTCCAGATAGCTCCTCTTGTTTTCTGTCTTTAGCCTTTGTTGCTACATGAATAAATACTTCTGCTCCAGCTATGCCCTTCCTCCGTCCTGCCTGGTAACTCCTTCCATTTCTAGAATCCTCTGTTCTTATCTTCTGTACGAGAACTTCTAAGCCCAGATGGATTTGCTAATTGGAAACCCTTTGGGAAGTTAGAAGTAGGGCCCTTATCAAATGCAGGTGAATGAGATTTCACATTTCATTTTAAATATCATTATTTTGGACTGTTTCGTTGCTACTCTGGGTGGGTGAGCCTATTGCCCCACTCTGAGAAGTATCATCTCTTGGCCCCAGGGTATGGAGTTGGCATGCTGTCAGTAGAATTTAAGCTCTTTGAAGGCAGAGTTTATCCCATGTTTGTATTTGTATCCTCTAGTCCATAATACATAGGAGGTGCTTAATAATTGCTTGATAATAGATTGCTTGTTGATTGAGGTAAGACTCCAGTAATCTTTTCAGTTGAAAGAAATGACCAGGGACAGCTAGTTGGTGCAGTGGATAGAGTGCTGGCCCTAAAGTCCTAAGTTCAAATTTGACCCCAGACACTTAAATCTTCCTAGCTATGTGACTCTGAACAAATCACTTAATCCCAATTATCTCAGGAAAAAAAAAAAAAGAAAGGAATGACAGAGAACTTAAACTGACTTTGTCAAACTAGAGGAGTTATCTTTCTGCAGGGAAATCATTGATCCTCCTCCCTCCTCTGCCAATCAAGTCCTGAGTTCAAATCCCAAATCAGCTACTTACTAGGATTTAATCTCTTTCAACCTTAGTTTCTCTTTCTGTAAAATGAAGTTAGAATGGATGGGCTTTAAGGTTACTTCCAATTTTAAATATATGTATGACTCTTAAGTCTTAAGCCTTCCCCTTTAGTGAGTGAAAACAGGCCAAATAAGAATCCTTTGCTTTTAGAATCATTGCATCTGATTGTTACTCAGGTTAAAGATGAAGCCAAATGCCATTGCTTTACAAATTTAGATGAGATGGAAAAAATTCAATTGGGTAGAAAAAGGCAAGCTCAATTTCTTCATAGCATGGGGGACAGGATTATCCCATTGTCCTGGAAGAGGCCTTAGGGATTGTCTATTCCAAGCATTCATTTGACAGATAAAGAATATGGCTCATCTATTGTACTCCCCTTGTCACTTATACTCTTCCTGACTACAAGCCCAATAATATCTACTTATTATATCTTAATGCTCCTCCATGACCCCAAACCAAAATCCTCCTCTGATGGCTTGTGATCTCATGGAAGTGATTTTGGGAGTATCCAAATCTAACTTAGCAGCCCACAAACTCTTGTCAGTTTTCACTAACTTGAAAATGTTTCTAAGATGGTGTTATAATAGAAAATGTCTGTTATCTTAAAGACAACCTTCCAAGGAAGGTAAGAGAGTCTCACCACCAGATGACTATCTACCAAATGATGAATACTTAAGACCATCAACTAAGTCACAGAGAGATATTGATTTGTGTGGATGTAGAGTCCTCACAAAGATAAAATTAAGAAACTTAATTCCCCATCCCCAACCTCACTCCTCATTTCCCCTGGTTCATATTCTTAGAAATTCTTAGAAAAGTTTGTCCTGGGATATTTGCCTTCTTCTTAAGTCACTAGTTTCCTGTTCTTATTCTAGAATACTCCATGCCTCTTGGAAAACTTATACTCTAAATTTTCCAGGACAAAGCAGTGGATGTGATCTCTTATTCTGGAGATAGGTCATTCAATGACCTTTTTTGTTTGCATTATGGGAGGGAATTTCCTGTTATACATTAGGCTATAATTGAGCCAAATTGAAATGCTATACGAACTGCACAATGTTTGGACTTACCCTGAGAAATGCCAAGAGAAAATATTGGTTCACAAAGGACAAAGGACAAAGACTGCATCCTCATATTATACAACATGAAGGAGCATTGAAATTTGAGTTAAAAGACTCAGCTTTGAGACCAAGCAAACCATTTACTGTTTGTGTGACCTTGAGCAGATCACCCAAGATCATTAGTTTTTGGTAAAATGGTGATGGGAACAATGCTTTTTATAACTTTTGTGATTTGAGAAAACATTTGGTAAACTTTAAATGATTTTTAAATTATAGGTCATAAAATATCATGTTTTATAACAACAGTTAACATGTATGAAGCATTTTGAAGTTTGCAAAGCACTCTGATATTTTATCTAAACTGATCTTCACAACAATCCCATAAGGTAGGTGTTAGTACTGTCCCCATTATACAGATAAGAAAACAGAGGCGAAGAGAGCCTAAGTGCTTTGCTCAGTATTGCAGAGCTAGTAAATGTCTGAAACTATTTGAATTCAAATCTTCTTAATTTCTTTTTTTTTTTTTTGTTTTTTTGCCTTTTATTTTTTTCTTTTTTTTCTTTTTTTTTTTTAATTTTTTATTTAATAATTACATTATATTGACACTCGTTTCTGTTCCGATTTTTTTCCCCCTCCCTCCCTCCACCACCCCCTCCCCTAGATGGCAAGCAGTCCTTTATATGTTGGATATGTTGCAGTATATCCTAGATACAATATATGTTTGCAGAACCGAACAGTTCTCTTGTTGCGTAGGGAGAATTGGATTCAGAAGGTATAAATAATCCGGAAAAAAACAAAAATGCAGATAGTTTACATTCGTTTCCCAGTGTTCTTTCTTGGGTGTAGCTGCTTTTGTCCGTCATTTATCAATTGGAGAATGGCTGGGTAAATTGTGGTATATGAATGTTATGGAATATTATTGTTCTGTAAGAAATAACCAGCAGGATGAATACAGAGAGGATTGGAGAGACTTACATGAACTGATGCCGAGTGAAATGAGCAGAACTAGGAGATCATTATATACTTCAACAAAAATACTGTATGAGGATGTATTCTGATGGAAGTGGATTTCTTCAACAAAGAGAAGATCTAATTCAGTTTCATTGATCAATGATGGACAGAAGCAGCTACACTTGGAGAAGGAACACTGGGAAATGAATGTGGACTACTTCCATTTTTGTTTTTCTTCCCAGGTTATTTTTACCTTCTGAATCCAATTCTTCTTGTGCAACAAGAGAGCTGTACGATTCTGCACACATATATTGTATCTAGGATATATGATAACATATTTAACTTGTATAAGACTGCCTACTGTCTAGGGGATGGGGTGGAGGGAGGGAAGGGAAAAGTTGGAACAGAAGTGAGTGCAAGGGATAATGTTATAAAAAATTATCCATACATATGTTCTGTCAATAAAAAGTTATAATTAAAAAAAAAGAACTTTGGATGATGGAAAGGTAAATATTCATGGAAAGGTGAATAGGGCAGTTCCTGATTTGTTTTTAGAATCATTGCATCTGATTGTTACTCAGGTTAAAGATGAAGCCAAATGCCATTGCTTTACAAATTTAGATGAGATGGAAAAAATTCAATTGGGTAGAAAAAGGCAAGCTCAATTTCTTCATAGCATTTGACCATTTATCAATTGGAGAATGGCTTGATTTCTTATAAATTTGAGTCAGTTCTCTATATATTTTGGAAATGAGGCCTTTATCAGAACCTTTAACTGTGAATCTTCTTAATTTCAAGGCCAGCACCCTATCTGCTAAGTCTCTAGGACTCATCTAATTCTTCCTCATTCATTTTCAAATTTCTTTCTTCTCACTGGCTCTTCTTGTCTGCTGAAAAAAAGTACACATTTTTTTTTCATAAACCTAAGAAAGCCTTCTCTGGATTTTTCTAGTTAATATGTTTACTATCCCATCTCTTTCTTCTGCTTCTTTGATAAACTTGAAAAACTTTTCTATGCCCAATATCTCTATGCACTGATTAGCCATTCTTTTCTTAGTGCTCTACCTTTTGTCCTCACCATACTACTAAAACTGTTTTCTCAAGAGTTATCAATAATTTTCTTTCAAAAACTCTTTCATTTAATTTTTTTCAATGAACAAAGATGTATCTTGTCTTACTTTCACTCACTCCAATTTATAAGAAAAAAGAAAGAAAAGAAAAACAAAGTCCTTAAGATCTTATATTATACATGTGCAAAAATATGTCTCATTCTGTATTTGGATCCATCACCTCTCTGACAATAGATGGGTGCTGTAATTCATGAGTCCTCTGGAATCTGGAATTATTAACCACTGCATTTGTCAGAGTTCTTAAAGAATCTATAGGAATTGGTTTGTCTTTATGGTGTTGTTATCATTTAAATTGTTCTGCTTCTGCTCACTTCACTCTGCAAAAGGTCATGTATGTCTTCCCACATTTTCCTAAACCCGTTTCTTTTCATTTTTCCTCAGGTTAAAGATGAAGCCAAATGCCATTGCTTTACAAATTTAGATGAGATGGAAAAAATTCAATTGGGTAGAAAAAGGCAAGCTCAATTTCTTCATAGCATGGGGGACAGGATTATCCCATTATCCTGGAAGAGGCCTTAGGGATTGTCTATTCCAAGCATTCATTTGACAGATAAAGAATATGGCTCATCTATTGTTATCCCCTTGTCACTTGTACTCTTCCTGACTACAAGCCCAATAATATCTACTTATTATATCTTAATGCTCCTCCATGACCCCAACCAAAATCCTCCTCTGATGGCTTGTGATCTCATGGAAGTGATTTTGGGAGTATCCAAATCTAACTCAGCAGCCCACAAACTCTTGTCAGTTTTCACTAACTTGAAAATGTTTCTAAGATGGTGTTATAATAGAAAATGTCTGTTATCTTAAAGACAACCTTCCAAGGAAGGTAAGAGAGTCTCACCACCAGATGACTATCTACCAAATGATGAATACTTAAGACCATCAACTAAGTCACAGAGGGATATTGATTTGTGTGGATGTAGAGTCCTCACAAAGATAAAATTAAGAAACTTAATTCCCCATCCCCAACCTCACTCCTCATTTCCCCTGGTTCATATTCTTAGAAATTCTTAGAAAAGTTTGTCCTGGGATATTTGCCTTCTTCTTAAGTCACTAGTTTCCCGTTCTTATTCTAGAATACTCCATGCCTCTTGGAAAACTTATACTCTAAATTTTCCAGGACAAAGCAGTGGATGTGATCTCTTATTCTGGGGATAGGTCATTCAATGACCTTTTTTGTTTGCATTATGGGAGGGAATTTCCTGTTATACATTAGGCTATAATTGAGCCAAATTGAAATGCTATACGAACTGCACAATGTTTGGACTTACCCTGAGAAATGCCAAGAGAAAATATTGGTTCACAAAGGACAAAGGACAAAGACTGCATCCTCATATTATACAACATGAAGGAGCATTGAAATTTGAGTTAAAAGACTCAGCTTTGAGACCAAGCAAACCATTTACTGTTTGTGTGACCTTGAGCAGATCACCCAAGAGCATTAGTTTTTGGTAAAATGGTGATGGGAACAATGCTTTTTATAACTTTTGTGATTTGAGAAAACATTTGGTAAACTTTAAATGATTTTTAAATGATAGGTCATAAAATATCATGTTTTATAACAACAGTTAACATGTATGAAGCATTTTGAAGTTTGCAAAGCACTCTGATATTTTATCTAAACTGATCTTCACAACAATCCCATAAGGTAGGTGTTAGTACTGTCCCCATTATACAGATAAGAAAACAGAGGCGAAGAGAGCCTAAGTGCTTTGCTCAGTATTGCAGAGCTAGTAAATGTCTGAAACTATTTGAATTCAAATCTTCTTAATTTCAAGGCCAGCACCCTATCTGCTAAGTCTCTAGGACTCTTCTAATTCTTCCTCATTCATTTTCAAATTTCTTTCTTCTCACTGGCTCTTCTTGTCTGCTGAAAAAAAGTACACATTTTTTTTTCATAAACCTAAGAAAGCCTTCTCTGGATTTTTCTAGTTAATATGTTTACTATCCCATCTCTTTCTTCTGCTTCTTTGATAAACTTGAAAAACTTTTCTATGCCCAATATCTCTATGCACTGATTAGCCATTCTTTTCTTAGTGCTCTACCTTTTGTCCTCACCATACTACTAAAACTGTTTTCTCAAGAGTTATCAATAATTTTCTTTCAAAAACTCTTTCATTTAATTTTTTTCAATGAACAAAGATGTATCTTGTCTTACTTTCACTCACTCCAATTTATAAGAAAAAAGAAAGAAAAGAAAAACAAAGTCCTTGTAAAACTATGTATGATCAAGCAAAAAAAAGATCTTATATTATACATGTGCAAAAATATGTCTCATTCTGTATTTGGATCCATCACCTCTCTGACAATAGATGGGTGCTGTAATTCATGAGTCCTCTGGAATCTGGAATTATTAACCACTGCATTTGTCAGAGTTCTTAAAGAATCTATAGGAGTTGGTTTGTCTTTATGGTGTTGTTATCATTTAAATTGTTCTGCTTCTGCTCACTTCACTCTGCAAAAGGTCATGTATGTCTTCCCACATTTTCCTAAACCCATTTCTTTTCATTTTTCCTCATGAAGCAGTAGTATTTCATTACAAGTATACTATAATTTATTCAGCCATTTTCTAATTGATGGATACTTCTTTAGTTTCTAGTTTTTCGCTATTACTAAAAGAGCTGCTATAAATATTTTTGTCCTTGCTGCATATTTCCTTATTTCTTTTTTCTTTTTTGGGGGGATGTTGTTGGGTTAAAGGATGTAAAGAATTTGATTACTTTTTGGACATAGTTATTCTTTGATAGTTTAATTGGTATGGTAATAAGTAAATTAATTTGAACAATATTGTCATTAAATAAATGACAATATTATTATGTTACATTTATTTTATTATTTATTATATTAATTCAGCATATCCATGGACAATTATTTCTATAATTATTTAGGCCTATCTTTATTTCCATATGTGCTATCTCTGCAAGCAAGCAATAGTTTACCTGGATCTCTGAAGAAGGGAAGAATTTATAACCAAACAAGAAATAGAGAATGCTATGAAATGCAAAATAGATAATTATGATTACATTATTGAAAAAGTTTTGCCCAAACAAAATCAATGCAACCAAAATGAGAAGGAAAGCAGAAAGATGGGAAATAATTTTTACAGCAAATGTCCTTGGTGAAGACTTCCTCAAATATATAGAGAATGAAGAGAGTCAAATTTATAAGAATACAAATCATTCCCTAATTGATAAATGACCAAAGGATATGAACAGGCAGTTTTCAGATGAAGAAATTAAAGCTATCTATAGTTATATAAAAATGTTCTAAATTAACATTTCTTAAACTGTGGGTTGTGACCTCCCCCCATATGGGTCATGCAACTGAATGTGGGAGTTGTGAAATTATGGTTTATATGCCTATTTATTCAGGATTGCATAAAAATTTCTCAGGTGAAAAGAATGAGTGGAAAAAGTTTAAGAAGCCCATTGGGATTATATCCCAAAGAGATCCTAAAGAAGGGAAAATGTTTGTGGCAGCCCTCTTTGTAGTGGCTAGAAACTAGAAACTGAATGGATGCCCAGCAATTGGAGAGTGGCTGAATAAATTATGGTATATGAATGCTATGGAATACTATTGTTCTATAAGAAATGACTAGCAGGATGTTTTTAGAGAGGCTTGGAGAGACTTACATGAACTGATGCTAAGTGAAATGAGCAGAACCAGGAGATCATTATACATGGCAACAACAAGACTATACTACCGATTAATTCTAATGGAAGTGGCTCTCTTCAGTATTGAGATGATTCAAACCAATTCCACTTGTGCAGTGACAAAGTTATTTGCTTGCATTTTGTTTTCTTTTTCTTCTTTCTTGATCTGATTCTTCTTGCACAACAAGATAACTGTATAAACATGTATACATATATTGGATCTAACATGTATTTCAACATATTTAACCTGTATTGGACTATCTGCCAGCTGTGGAGGAAGGGAGAAATTTGCAACAAAAGGTTATGCAAGGGTCAATGTTGGAAAAATTACCCATTTATGCTTTGTAAATAAAAAGCTTCAATTAAAAAAAATTAAGAAGCCCTATTCTAAATCACTAATGATTAGGGAAATGTAAATTAAAACAACTCTGAGGTACCTCCTCATACCAATCAGCTTAATTAATATGACAGTAAAGGAAAATGATAAATGTTGGAGAAGATGTGGGAAACCTGGGACGTAGTTGGTGGAGTCGTGAACTGATCAAACCATTTTGGAGAGCAATTTGGAACTATATCCCAACTTTGATATACCCTTTGCTCCAGCAATACTCCAACTAGTTTGTATCCCGGCAATCACAAAAAAGGGAAAGGGACCTACACATACAAAAATATTTATAGCAGGTCTTTTTATCAGTTGGAGAATGGGAAAGTTGTGCTATATAAATGTGATGGAATACAATTGTGCTATAAGAAATCATGATGAGCAGGTAGATTTCAGAAAAACCTGGAAAGACTTATATAAATTGGTTTTGAATGAAGTGAACACAACAAGGAGAACATTATACATGGCAATAACAACATTTTGTGATGGTCAACTATGATTGACTTATCTCTTCTTAGCAATACAATGATCCAAGATAATCCAAAAGACTCATGATGGAAAATATTTTCCATATCCAGAGAAAGAACTATGAAGACTGAAAGCAGATGAAAGCAAACTATTTTTGCTTTTTTTAAATGGCTTTTCTCTTTTAATCTTTTTCTTTTTTCACAATATGACTAATATGGAAATATGTTATATCAGATTGCTTGCTGTCTTGGGGAGGGGGGGGAGGGAGAGAGGGACCAAAAAAAATCTGAAATTCAACATCTTATAAAAAATGAATGTTGAAAAATATTTTTACACCTAATTGGAAAAGGAAAAATATCATTTACCAAAAAAATTCCTGTGCTCATTCCTTCAATTTCTTTTTCTTTTCTTATTGCCATAGCTAATTTCTAGCACAGTATCAATAATAGAAGTGATAATGAACATTCGTGTTTAATCCTTTTAATGAACATTCTTGCTTCATCTTTCTCTTATTGGAAAGGTCTCTGCTTTATCTCCCACTCCATGTAGTGCCAGATCTTGATTTTAAATAGAAATTTCTCATCATAGTGAGAAAAAGCCAATTTATTCTTGTTTTCTATTGTTTTTATGGTTAATTATATTTTCCTGATATTGAATGCAACCTACATTGCTGGAACAAATCTGATCTGATTATAGTATATAACCTTTTTGATATGTTGCTATAACTTTTTTTGCTAATTTTACTTAAAATGTTTGCTTAAAATGTTCATTAAAATATTGATCTATTTTTAATTTTTTTTATTTCTCTAGTTTAGGTCTCTTTGTTTTAAATGGAAAGAATTTTTTTTTTATCATAGAAGGCATTTGGTAGGATACCCTCTTTTCCTATTTTTACAGGAAGTTTTATGATATTGTTCTTTCAGTGTTTGTAAATCCATCAATGTATGTAAATATTTGTCTAAGAGAATAGCTAAAACATTTGAATTGACTGTGAATCAGTGATCATTAATGTGGTGTTAATGGAGCAATCTAATACAAGACAAAAAACACATTTTATCAAGGGAAATGTCAACAGTGTCAGCGTAAGATCTTCAATGGTTGTGGTGATAGTGCTGTATGTGGGAGATAATGGCTCAGCATAATTCCTGGATGTAAGTATTACTTTAAAGAATGCAAAGAAAAACAATAATCAATGGAAAAAAATTAAAGGACATCAATTCTAATCAATTATTAATCAGTCATGAAATGCTCTTTTAGTATAAAATTACAAAATAGTATTAAAAAGGAGGAATAAATTGGAAAGAATATGGTTGAGGGCTATCAAAAGCAGATACAGAAATGTATATGGTTTTTATTAATGGAGATAACAATAGAAAAATGTATTTCCATCTGTACCATGCCAACTACTGGCTTTTGTACTTTCTTCCCTTCCTGTTCCCTCCTTCCTTTTTTTTCCCCCTTCTTCCCCCTCTTCTTTTCTTCCTCCCTCTTTTCTCTCCTTTCTTCCATTCTCCCTTTCTTTTCTCCCCCTCCTTCCTTCCTTCCTTTCCTTCTTTCTTTCTTTCCTTCCTTCTTTCTTTCTTTCCTTCTTTCTTTCTTCTTTCTTGATCTGATTCTTCTTGCACAACAAGATAACTGTATAAACATGTATACATATATTGGATCTAACATGTATTTCAACATATTTAACCTGTATTGGACTATCTGCCAGCTGTGGAGGAAGGGAACACAACAAGGAGAACATTATACATGGCAATAACAACATTTTGTGATGGTCAACTATGATTGACTTATCTCTTCTTAGCAATACAATGATCCAAGATAATATTTCTCTGGATATTTTCCATATCCAGAGAAAGAACTATGAAGACTGAAAGCAGATGAAAGCAAACTATTTTTGCTTTTTTTAAATGGCTTTTCTCTTTTAATCTTTTTCTTCTTTCACAATATGACTAATATGGAAATATGTTATATCAGATTGCTTGCTGTCTTGGGGAGGGGGATGGGAGGGAGAGAGGGACCAAAAAAAATCTGAAATTCAACATCTTATAAAAAATGAATGTTGAAAAATATTTTTACACCTAATTGGAAAAGGAAAAATATCATTTACCAAAAAAATTCCTGTGCTCATTCCTTCAATTTCTTTTTCTTTTCTTATTGCCATAGCTAATTTCTAGCACAGTATCAATAATAGAAGTGATAATGAACATTCGTGTTTAATCCTTTTAATGAACATTCTTGCTTCATCTTTCTCTTATTGGAAAGGTCTCTGCTTTATCTCCCACTCCATGTAGTGCCAGATCTTGATTTTAAATAGAAATTTCTCATCATAGTGAGAAAAAGCCAATTTATTCTTGTTTTCTATTGTTTTTATGGTTAATTATATTTTCCTGATATTGAATGCAACCTACATTGCTGGAACAAATCTGATCTGATTATAGTATATAACCTTTTTGATATGTTGCTATAACTTTTTTTGCTAATTTTACTTAAAATGTTCATTAAAATATTGATCTATTTTTAATTTTTTTTATTTCTCTAGTTTAGGTCTCTTTGGTTTAAATGGAAAGAATATTTTTTTTTATCATAGAAGGCATTTGGTAGGATACCCTCTTTTCCTATTTTTACAGGAAGTTTTATGATATTGTTCTTTCAGTGTTTGTAAATCCATCAATGTATGTAAATATTTGTCTAAGAGAATAGCTAAAACATTTGAATTGACTGTGAATCAGTGATCATTAATGTGGTGTTAATGGAGCAATCTAATACAAGACAAAAAACACATTTTATCAAGGGAAATGTCAACAGTGTCAGCGTAAGATCTTCAATGGTTGTGGTGATAGTGCTGTATGTGGGAGATAATGGCTCAGCATAATTCCTGGATGTAAGTATTACTTTAAAGAATGCAAAGAAAAACAATAATCAATGGAAAAAAATTAAAGGACATCAATTCTAGTCAATTATTAATCAGTCATGAAATGCTCTTTTAGTATAAAATTACAAAATAGTATTAAAAAGGAGGAATAAATTGGAAAGAATATGGTTGAGGGCTATCAAAAGCAGATACAGAAATGTATATGGTTTTTATTAATGGAGATAACAATAGAAAAATGTATTTCCATCTGTACCATGCCAACTACTGGCTTTTGTACTTTCTTCCCTTCCTGTTCCCTCCTTCCTTTTTTTCCCCTTCTTCCCCTTCTTTTCTTCCTCCCTCTTTTCTCTCCTTTCTTCCATTCTCCCTTTCTTTTCTCCCCCTCCTTCCTTCCTTTCCTTTCCTTCTTTCCTTCTCTTCCTTTTTCCTTTCCTCCCTTTTTTCATATACATGTCTTTAAAATCTATTAAATTTGGGTATTTTAATTTGTTTCAATTAAGATATTTTGGAAAATAAAATGATCTCTATAATGTTTATTAGCTCCTGAGGAGACACCTGGGAAAGAGGACACTCTAGCTTCTTCATTTTTTTTTTAAACTTAACTACTACTCTGCTTTGATTATTGAAAGTAAGCGAGGAGGGAAAGAGCTGAGGTCATAGGCAAAGCTCATTCCATCCTAACTTTTGAAGTTATTTCCAACAATGATGTCTACTTTGAGATGTCCCTTTTAAAAAAATTTTCATCCTTTTTTCTTTGGGAATTAGTAGGAAAGTATTTAAAATTCCAATCAGCTAATAGGCATTTGATTTCTGAAAAAGACAGGTCTTCCTAATTTGTTAGAATATCAAAAATACACACAGCTCATAATTCAACCTCAAAATTTGCTTTTGTTTCTTCTTGAGCTGTGATTCCATTTCTATCAGGAACTTCTGAGATGGAAACTTGGTCCAATGATGCAGAATGCAGCTCAGCAACTCATCTGCAATGTCAAGTTTTCGGATGTAGAGTTTTGAGCATTATAGGATCATGAATCTGATGGAGGGATGGACGGATATCAGAAGAACATATAGTATAAATCTCTCATTTTACAAATGGGTAAACTGAGTTCAGCATGGTAAAATGATTTGCCCAAAGTCACATAGAATTCCAAACCAAGTCCTCAGACTCCAAATTCAGCCCTCTTCCCTAAAGATGTAGCCAGGTTATTGCAAGGTTTAATGGGTACACACTTGTATGTAGAAGAAGGGAGTCCTGAACCCAGGTCTTGATTTCAAGTGTGTCATATAACCACTATCTCCCTGTTTCATTGGGCCAATCTGCCTGTGAAAACAAATAATGAAAACATTAAACTCTGTCCACAAAGCCAAATCCCCGGTTGGAGATTAGCACTCACTCTGAGAGATTCCAGGCAGCCTAGTTAAATTCCTAACACGCTTTTAGAGGAACATGGCTCTCTCTACTTGTCCTGATGGTGTTACACTTAATCCAGTCAGGCGGCATTGCTCTGGTTTCACATAGCACTCAAAGACTTTTTTTAAATGTTGTCATTCTTTCAATGTTGACAAAAGGAAACCTTTCAGAACCTGGGATCCTAGGACTATGAAACCTTGTAGTGGTGTGGAACAGGAAAGAACACTGGGTCAAGATCCTAGATCTGCCACTTACTGCTTGTCTGAACTTGGACAAATCACTTTAACACTCAAGGCCTCAGTTTCCTCATCTGTAAAACAAGGTGTTTGGACTAAATGACTTTTAAGTTCTTGGAAATTCTAAAAATCTGTAACTCTATGACTTTTGAAATGTTCACTAACATTAGAAAGTTCCCTTTTGGTTCTATGTGAAAATCTCTCTTGCAAGATTAATGGCTGCCATCAACCTATTCCCCTTCCTATGGCTGGACCTGCCCATCAAAGAATCCTTGGTGCTTTTCAAGGGCTGCTCGGTGACCTCATGCAAGGCTCATTTCTAGAAATCACTGCCACCTTGGCAGCATCTCTAGCTAGTAGAGGCAAGAAAGAGACACCTTATGATCAGAGATATCCACAACAAGAGGGAAATCTGGAAGTAAGGAGGGAGCCAGCTTCATGGGAAGGGGAAGGGAACAAGAACTCAACCTTCCTCTTGTGTTTCTCAATTATCTATGTTTTGTCTTTTTTTGGAGGAGGGCAGGTGCATGCATGTGAGTACTTACGTAACACTTGGGATTTTATTTTTCAGATAAAGAACTGGGGCATAGCTGGCATGGTTCAAATCCACTGTATAGAGAATACATTTTCTTAGCCAAATATTTTTGCACATGAATGCTACTCTATCCACTGAAGGTTCCCAGGCTGATAATTCAGTCTGCTGGACATGGGTTTGTTATGGAAAGCAAGAGCAAAAGTAGTTAGGAAGCCTTTGGGGTAGATAACATATGCCCTCCATATTTTCACTAAGAAGTTGAGAAGTTTGCCCTTTAAAATCTACCTATAAATGGTCTAAAAAAATGAAATCCAGTAAAACACAAAGTACAAAGCATTTTTACTAGATATCTCTTGTGTGTAGAAATCTGTATTAAGTGCTATGGGAAATATTAAAAAAGCTAAAGTATAGTCCTTGCTTTCCAGGGCAAAAGACACTGTGATAATTAATTGAAGAAGGGCAGTTTAATCTAGTGGAAAGAATGACCTGGAATCAGGAAGAACTGAGTTTGAATCCTAATCTTATACACTTCCCACTTATATGATCCTAGACCATATATCTCTCAGCTTCAGCTTACTTATTTCCTTTTTCCTTTTCTTAATAATAGCCTCCTATTTTCAAAATATATGCAGATATCCTTCAACACCTACCCCTGCAAAACCCTGGGCTTCAAATGTTTTCCCCCCTCCTCCTCTCCCCCTTCACTCAGACAGTAAGCAACCCAATATATGTCAAATATGTGCAGCTTCTTCCCACATACCCCTACATCTACCATGCTGTGAAAGAAAAAAAATAGACCAAAAAAGAAAAAAAATGAGAGAAAAGGCAAGCAAATAACAACAACAAAAGGGTGAAAATACCATGTTGTGATCCACATTCAGTTCCCACCGTCCTCTCCCTGGATGCAGATGGCTCCCTCCATCACAGGTCAACAGGAACTGGCCTGAATCACCTCATTGCTGAAAAATCCATGTCCACAGAATTGGTCATTACATAATCTTCTTGTTGCTGTGTACAATGTTCTCTTGGTCCTATTCACTTCACTTAGCATCAATTTATGTAAGTCTCCCCAGACCTTTCTGAAATTACTCTGCTGATTGTTTCTTATAGAACAAAAATATTCCATATTAGTTATTGAAGATAATAGAAAACTATGAGCTTACCAAGAAAATGGTTAGACCTATGTTTTAGGAAAAATAACTTTGGCAACTGAGGGGAAGATAGATTGGAGTAGGAGATACTTGAGGCAGAGAAACCAGTTAGAAAGATGTTGCAATAGTTCATGCATAAGGTGATAAAGTCTGAACTAAGATTCTGGCCATGAATGGGGAGGAAGAGATTTGGGGAAGAAGTAAAATTACAACAGATTGGATATGTTAGATGAGTGAGAGAATTTGAGGATGACACCAAAATTGAGCGTCTGGGAGATTGGGAGAATGATAGCCTGAATAGTTGCTGGTGGCCTCAACAATAATAGAAGAGAGGAATAATTGGAAGAGGCTTGAAATAGGGAGGAAAAAAAGAGAGATCATGAGTTCTTCTCGGCCCATATTGTGTTTGAAATGAACGAATGAATGAAAACACATTTGTTAAGTGCTTCCTATGTGCCAAGCACTGTGGTAGGCTTTAGGAACAAGAATAGAAATGCAAAATAGGCAAGGAGCCTTCATTTTCTAATAGGGAGAGACATTATATGTAGTACATTCCAGCTACAAGTGAGATGAAAGGATCTCATGATCCTGAAGGCACAGCAATAAATCATATGGTAACATGTTTTCTTTAATCTTCACTCAACCATATCCATCTCTGATTTTCAACCACTGGATGATATCAAAGATTTTGGTGAGAAGTTCTTTTCCTAGTCTTTAGTAAATGTGGCTGATGATGTCCCAGAAGCTGAAACACTAATGAAAGGCACCTTCTCCATGACATTTTCACACTCCTGGAGTGGTAGCTGTAGGGTTGAGCTAGAAGCAGGATCAGTGACCTGGTAGGTACTTTATTTCCAGAGTTCTTGGGTTTACCTCTCCCATTGCTGTTGGTAGTCTTTGGTCAGTGGTACAGAGTGCAGGCAGTTCAGTAGGTGAGTGCTGAGAATTGCTCTTCCATCTGGAAATCTGTGAAAACCTAAAGATGGCTATCACTGTCCCTCTTTCCCCTAATTCTATCCATCACCGTTTTTTCTGGCTAAACCCCTTTTATGGCATAATTTTGGGACTTTTCACCATCCTGGTTGTACTTTTGTGGTTTCTTTCTGAACTTTCTTGGTATGATCTGATCCAAGGAGAAGACACTGTCATTGCCCTAATTTGTCCAACCATGGTTGCTATATGTCACGTCTAGAAATTGTTCCCAGGTCTTCTTTCTTGAGGGCACCAATCTGTTTTTATGGAGTAGAAGCAGACATTCCAGTATGAAGTAATTATAGTTCTCTTGTAATGTAGGAGCTTCTAATCCCTTATCTTATTTTTCTGAAATGATATCTATAGAAAACTATTTATTAGGTAAGATAATATAACAGTGTTTATTGTACTTTATTTTTCATCTTAATTCTTTACCGTATAAGGGCAGTTCATTTCCCTTTTAATAAATTCTCCTAGAAATCATTCTCCTCCCCTTTGTCAGACTGTCTCATAAACTTCATTGGTTGGGAAATTTGCCATACTCCATATATTTCAAACAAGGTAGCCACAGAAAGCAAAACTCACCGGATATGTGTGAATTTCCTGCCCTTCCTTAACAACAATAACCGAATCCATTCACCAGGAAGTCATATTCACTGCAAGCTAATTACTGTGTGGGTTCATAAGTGAGTCCGTTGCTTATGATAAGATGCAAAGAAAGTAGTTTACAAGAAGTAACTGAAAATTGGGTTCCTGTGACTGATTGTAAATGTTTCTTCAGCATTGACAAGGCTTCTTTATCACTCCCTTTTAGACAAATATATTTCTCATAAAATTATTTCACACAATATCATTAAGTATTGTATAAGTATCATTAAGATGTAGTATAGCCAAACTCCAGTATCAAAACTATGAAAGACCACAAGTAATGTTGTTCAATATATCTCCCATAGAACTACTTGCAGCCATAATGTTATTTCACATAAAATCTTGGTTTTTTGTTGATACATCTTATTGATGTTGTTGAGTCGTTTTCAGTCATGTTTGACTATGGTCCCAATGGAGTATTCTAGGCAAAAATACTGCCTTAATTTATCATTTCCTTTTTCAGCTCATCTCATAGATGAGAAAATTGAGGCAAATAGTGTTAAGTGAGTTGCCCAGGCTCACACAGCTAGTAAGAATCTGATGTCAGATGAAACTCAGGAAGACTTGTCTCCTGACTCCAAACCTGGCATTCTATCCACTGAGCCATCTAGTTGCCCCCCAAATATCCTGTTTTGATGGAACCAATTAAAGATATTAGCCTTGGTGTCAATAATATCTTGAGGAAAACTTTGGTGACTGTCCAACCAGAATGTTCAATTGCAAATAAGTGCCCTAAATTAACTTGTTTTCTGCTCTGGGAAAATGTTTTATTTCTAAGGAGGTTGGTACTCATCTTAAGAGTTGTCTTTATAGGTTAATGGGTTTAAAGCTGAAAAGAACCATAAAATATCATCTAGCTCAACCTTTCATTTTAAAAATAAGGAAAAAGGAGACCTAGAAATGTGAACTGACTTGTCTAAAGTCACCAAAGTAGTAAAGAATATTACCTGGTTTGAACAAATACTTTATGATATATTTTTCCTATGGGAGTCTGAGCTTCTCTCCTCAGTTCTGTTTCTAGATTGGTCTTGATTTTTTAGAGAATTTGTCTGATCCCTGCACCTTGACCTCAGTTTATTTGCCAATTGAATAGCTATAACCATCATGCTGATTCAGAGTTAGCCTTTTTTCATTCAACAAACCTTTGTTGAGTACCTTTACTATACTAGGTGCCAGACTAGGAACTGTGCAGTATACAAAAATAGTATGAAACTCAGTCTTTGATCCTATGGAGTTTTAGGACAGTTGAAGATGATGACACATCCACAAAAAAGTAGGATATAAATAGGGCAATTATAGAGTCTCAAAGAATTTCACTATTTACTCAAAACTATAGTTTAACACACCTAAAATTTAATGAATTTTAGGAATATATAATAATATGTACTTAATAACAATTAAAGCTGACATTTATATAGTGCTTTAAAGTTTTCAAAACATTTTAGTGATCCACACCAAAACCTGGTGAAGTAGGTATTCCCATTTTGCAAATGAGGAAACTGAGACCGAGAAGTTTGAGTGATTTGTCCAGGGTCATATAGCTAATAAATGTTAGAAGTAGGACTTCCAGATGCCAAATCTCAGGTTAGAGTGACAATACTACTCAATAACCTTTATAATATATCCGTAAAAAATTAAATTAATTCATTAATAGAAAAACATACATATTGTTTTAATATGTACTAATTTCCCTCAGTAGAATGTAAACTTCTTGAGATTAGGGACCCTTATTTTTAGCTTCAGGGTCCTCAAACTTTTTAAATAGGGGGCCAGTTCACTGTCCCTCAGACTGTTGGAGGGCTGGACCGTAGTAAAAACAAAAACTTTGTTTTGTGGGCCTTATGAAACTTCATAGCCCAGGGTGAGGGGGATAATCGTCCTCAGCTGCCGCATCTGGCCCACGGGCTGTAGTTTGAGGACCCCTGGGACTCTAGACCCCCACATATCCGGTATATTATAGTTTCTTAATAAATGTTTGTTGATTGAAAAGCAAGATGAACGAAGTGTTATAGGGATTCATGGAAAGGATTGAGCACACATCTTTGAGGACATAAGATAGTTCTTCATGGAAGAGATGGAATTTGAGTAGAATCTCAATGAACAGGAGGATATTAGGGCAAAGATGGAAAATGAGGAGAGGCATTTGAGGTGGAGAGAAAAGCATGAATAATACTGCAGAAAAACAATGCAATGGATAAAAATTTGAGTTCTTATAAAGTTTCTATGACAGTCATCTTGCATCTCTGAAGGGTCTGAGCCTTAACTTCAGAGCTGCTTTATTTTTGTTTTTCTAAGTAATGATTTAGAGCATTTTTTCAGCCAAGTGGATCAGTGGATAGCATGCTAGGGTAGGAAGATCTAAATTCAAATCCAGCCTTTGACATTTACAAACTATATAACTGGACAAATCAATTAACTTCTGTTTACTTCAGTTTCCTCAACTGTAAAATGGGGATAATAATAATAATACCTATCTCCTAAAGTTGTTGTGAGAATCAAACATTCATAAAATATAAGTATATTTGTAAGGCTGACACAGAGAAGGTACAATATAAATGGTAAGTATGATGATGATGTCTATTGATAGTCTTGATTTCTTACTTTGAAATTTTCCTGCTCATATTCTTTGATTATCAATTTGGCACTGGCTATTATTCTTATATTTGAATCAGTTCTTTTTATGTCTTATCTTATATTTATTAAAGAAATTTGCTGTGAAGAATTCCCCCCATTTATCTGCTTCTTTTCTAATTTTAACTGCATTGATTTTGTTTTATAAAAAAACTTTTTAAATTTTAGATGCTCAAAATTGTCCATTTTACTTTTTGTGATCTTTTCTAATCATGAATCTTCTCCTTTCTAAGATTTGATAGATAACTTCTTCATTATTTTCCTAATTTATGATGAATCTTCTCCTTTCTGAGATTTGATAGATAACTTTTTCATTACTTTCCTAATTTATGATGTTACCTTTAACATTTGTCACATACCCATTTGCAGCTTATCTTCCTATGTGATCTGAGATATTGCTCTATACTCAATCATTTTCTATTTATTCATTTGTTTATTTATTTAGCAGGAAAATCATGGTTAAGTTAGTGTCAAGTGTCTGAGGCTAGATTTGAAGTCAGGTCCTCCTAACTCCAGGGCTGGTACTCTTTCTACTGCATCATTTAGCTGCTTCCACTCCTTTATTCAGTTTCTGCCAGATTGCTTTCCTATCAATTAGTTTTTTACAAAGGAATGTTATTTTAAAGTGGAGTAGAACAAAATACAAACATTTCTCCAACACCCCAGGAGTACACTTTCTCCCCACATTATTACAATGGGAAAATGTTTTATTTCTAAGGAGGTTGGTACTCATCTTAAGAGTTGTCTTTATAGGTTAATAGGACTTGGGGAAATGGACTTAGATTTAACACAATTTTTATATGGCTTTGGTCCAATACCATTCATGGTCAAATGTGTGCCATTGCTAGATAAATCCAAGACTCAGCTACAAAATGTTAGATTTCAAATGTTCTGTTTCTTAAATCTTGATGCTGGATTAGCTGGCTACAAAGCATAGCCTGGACTCTCCTTCCAAATCTCTGATGACTCACTCTCTTGACCTTTTAAACTCACAAGGGAATAGCCATCTTGATTCTCCTTCATCTATGACTAGAAAGAAAAAAAATACAAGAACAGAGGCATGTATTTTCAGACTACATGTAGGACTCTGATGAGGAGGGCTTGAAGTTTCTCTCATTCCAGCATTGTCTTCCTTCTCTTACTGATGTGTGGTTAGTCAGGAAAGCCTCTGACCGAAAAAGGACAGACCCTGACTGACTTGCGCTTTTTGAATACTCAGAGATTATGCCTCCTTAGCCCATCAAAGATGCTCTTCTTCACCATGTATTTAGTTAAAGAAACTAGTTACAGAATGTTAGTACTTGCTCCAAAATCCATATTGGGGTTATTAACTGAACACTTTGTGTATGCTCATGATAGCTAGGCTCATTAACCAGTATCCAACTATGCATGGATAAATTGTTTTTGAATTTCAGTAGCTTTTTGAATTATTACTTTTATTATATGAGCAGCCTCATTCAGTTTCCTAGCCTTGTCAATTGATCTAGTTTAGACAGAAAGGAAAAAAAGAGGTTTATAGCTAATCTAGGAGCCAGGAACGAAGGTAAGAAAGAGACAACTCAGTCTCTGATAGAAAGTGAATGCTTTTTCTTCTCTATAAAAAATCAGGCATTATTGTTTTATTGTAAGATGGCTTAACACATACCACTCTGGTCTAGAATCTCTCTGGGTCACTGTGTCTCTAACTCTGTCTCTCTCTGACTCTTGCTGTGTCCCCACTCCCATCTGTCTGTCTCTTTCTCTCTGTCTCTTTCTGTCTGTCTCTCTCTCACACACACATGCGCACACACATACACATACACACACCATCATCTTCATCACCATCAGTCATTGTATTTGGAGATGGTACTCCTGATGGCAAAGCCATCTGTATAGGAAACTGTGGCTCAAAGGTTCAATTTATCAACAGTTAAGTATGTACTGTGCCCACAGGCAGATGTTTTCTGCTCTGCCGTCGTCTCTGTCATTTGCAGATTCATCCTGTTTGGTCCCCTTAGACCTGCAATATGCTCCCCAAGCTCTTGCCCAGAAAAAGACTCCCCAGCTCCAATAGTTTCATGTATTTTGACTTCTCTGGAATGTCACCTCCTGCATGTTGTTAGCCTGATTCTGGATTTCACAGCTATAGAAAGATATGGAGAAAATAGACAGTTATCAAAGGAAAACCATGAAGGTGATCAAAGGAACTGAGGAGCTTCAATTTAGAAACAAAGGCAGGGAGGTACAGGACGTGCATGGGAAACATGATTGTCTAGCCCCTGAATATATTTATCCCAGAAGTTGTGAGTGCCATATATTATCTCTCTTTAGAGATAACAAGAAGAACAAAATGAAATATTAAATATCGAATGTTAAAGTTGGAGTAAACTCAGAGGTCCTCTAAGCTAAGAATCACATAATTGATTTAGAAAGTCACATCTTATTATTATGTTCTATTGTATTTTTATTTATTTGTTTTAAAGTTTATTTATATTTAATTTTTTATTAATGTTTATTTATGTTTGTCTAATTTTATTTTTATTTCTCTATTACATTTAAACATTGGACTTGCATGTTTGATTCCTGTGCTCTATAAGCCCCTTTGAGTAAGAGTTGGCCTTAATCAAGAGAAATTCTTTCCTAAAATGATCCTGCAAAATTAATTGGTATTTTAGGTTACTCTCCAGAGAAAGTAGGCTACTTTTTGTGGATTATGCCGATAGTGTCTACATTCCTTTAAAAACTTTTCAGCTGCAGAATCCATTCTATACCATCATAAACATAATTCTTAGATGTATTATATGTTTGTTAGATGTTATAAGATGTATGTTATATGCTTGTCTGCACAGGATTATATGGTGAAAACCTTCTGTCAAGTCTTCTCATTTCTACCATCATGGCATCTCTTGTGTACTTACCCTTGTATCAACTCACACACAGGTGCTATCCTGATGCAGGTTCTAAAACTGTAAACAGTAAAATAATTGCCAATCTGTATTGTAGAGTGTTTCTTTTTCTTTCTTTCTTTCTTTCTTTCTTTCTTTCTTTCTTTCTTTCTTTCTTTCTTTCTTTCTTTCTTTCTTTCTTTCTTTCTTTCTTATTGTAGAGAGTTTCTCTTTCTTTCTTTCTTTCTTTCTTTCTTTCTTTCTTTCTTTCTTTCTTTCTTTCTTATTGTAGAGAGTTTCTCTTTCTTTCTTTCTTTCTTTCTTTCTTTCTTTCTTTCTTTCTTTCTTTCTTTCTTTCTTATTGTAGAGAGTTTCTCTTTCTTTCTTTCTTTCTTTCTTATTGTAGAGAGTTTCTCTTTCTTTCTTTCTTTCTTTCTTATTGTAGAGAGTTTCTCTTTCTTTCTTTCTTATTGTAGAGAGTTTCTCTTTCTTTCTTTCTTTCTTTCTTATTGTAGAGAGTTTCTCTTTCTTTCTTTCTTATTGTAGAGAGTTTCTCTTTCTTTCTTTCTTTCTTTCTTTCTTTCTTTCTTTCTTTCTTTCTTTCTTTCTTTCTTTCGGCTTTTGGGGTCAGTGACTTGCCCAGGGTCACACAGCTAGGAAGATAGTTTCTTTACAAAGTATTCTCTGTACCAATGAAATTAGCAAAACCACATATACATGTAAACGAACAAAAAGTCATGCCGAGCTCTAGATGAAATTGCAGAAAAGATGGCAAATTGCACTGCTAGGAGGAGTTTCCTCATCCTGGATTTCTCTGTCATGAATTAAAGAAATATCTTGAACCTGTATTTAAGTAAATACAGGAATGCCTGAATCAGACAACTGGTTCTATGAAATTAAATCTCTGAACAGTGAATGACTTGACTGTAGTGTGAATCAATTTCATAAGAAATCAATTTCATCCAATGTCTTAATTTTATCACAAAGTATATGTATGTCTGTTAGTGGGGAGTGTCAAAGGATTTAGAACTAGAGGGGTCATTAAAGTTCATCAAGTCAAACTTTCTCATTTACAGCTAAAGAAAGAGAGTTAGTGAGTCTAATTATCTTGACTAAAGTCATTTGAGCATTTAAGAGTAATTTGTTCCTGGTTCTTTGATTTTGAATTCAATCTTTTTTTTTTCCATTACGTATCCTTTTTAGTATATATTATACATATTAAGGCATGTTCAAGAATGTTGGGAGATTTCTCTCCCAGAAGAGGAGGCTGTTTTAATGAAATAATGCACTCTCTAGTGGGTCAAATGAAATGAATAGCCAAACTAAAAAATGTATAGTTATCCTTTCCATTGGGATTTAGAGGCATGGCACCCCTGCAATCTGGATAATATACATCAAAATTTTTAATCCTCCCTTCATACCAGAGAAGAAATTTAATTATGATATTGAAAAGGAAAATATATTGATAACATATAATACTATACATATATTTTATACATTTCTCAGTCTCTAAACTTTTTCTATGTCATCTGCTGGCCTTTGCATGCTTATTGTGGCTTTTGCATAACTCCCTCTGTTTAATTTCTTATGCTGACCAGAGATATTTCAAAACTACAATGGGGAAAGTTGAGATGTAGAAGGAACAACTTGGTGTACCAGGGAAACTCACTTGTTTATAGCAACTTCATCTTCCTATGGTACAAATCTTAGTTTTATAAAGCTTTGGGGGTCTGTTTAGAATTTTTAAACAAAATTGGCTTTGCCCAAATATAGACTATTAATGTGATTTTGATTTTAAAGCAAACAAAAATAGTCAAGTAAAAATATTTCCAATCACCCAAACTATTACTTTGGTGCAGTTATAAAAAATGAGTCCAAAAGATTCAAATGGGTTTCGGAGGTATGAATGCATGAGCACATGCAGACATATATGTAGATATATATGCAACTCTTGCAAAAGAAGTCTTCCTTTGTTTCTTTTTTATAGTGAAGTCTTAACCACCCACATTCCAGCCAGTGGGATGAGTACATAAATCCATCCACCACGAGATCACTTATGCCTTTATAACTAGGCTAAAAAGAATGGGCTTGAAGAAATCTGCAAACACATAGCTTTAAAATTATTTTTGGTGGTAATGGTGGGGTGGGAGAACCATTTTTGCTGCCTGAGCCCCCGGGGAACACTTGGAAAAACAGTGGCTACTGGGACACGTGGATGCTTCACTTGCAGAGAGGCTTAGAGTACACAGCCATATCAGTAGTATTTTGTGCATTTGAGTGGACCAGTGGTATACAGATTTTCCAAATATGGAAGTCAACATGAAAAGCTCTTAGTTTCCAATTGGGTGAAACATTGGTGGGGTCCTTCTCTGCTAAAGAGTCCCCTGTGCAATTAGACTTTGTGGAATCAGTCTAAACACGATGGAATGAGTTGAGTCATTTTGTTATTTAGTTTGCAGTAGAATGGAGGTAGTAATTCAGTCTACCAGCACATTCCTCTGATAACAAGATTGTTTTTCCTCCACAGTTAGAACAGAGCTTTGGATTTGGTATCAGAAAACTTTTGTTCCAATCCTGGCTCTTGTGTGTGTCAAACAACTCACTCAGCTTTTCTAAATTTCCATTTCCTCATTCTTAAAATAAGAGGGGGGATGAATTATATTTTATCCAGATTCAAATCTGTAATGCTATATCTGGGTCCCAAATTAGAATGAGAGAATCAAAAGCACAAATTTTCTATATTGTTAGCTTCATAGTAAAAGCAAGGTCTTTTTGCATAAAAATCCCAGGAATCTGGCTGACATCACACACCAAAGTATAAGAAAGCATTTAAGCACAGGGCTATTCAAGCTCCAAGGTGGACAGCTTATTCTGTTATTAGAAGCACTTTAGAATGTAGTTATTCAACCTGTAATTTCCCAGTTTTAACAGGATGTTATCTTCATCATTGAACAAAGATGTTTAATGAAAAATGCCAGTAAACAAAAAAGGATGAAAAGACCATCCTATGCTAATGATAGATACTTCATTGTTCTAAAACTTGCTCCGGAATAATCCTCTTCTGTTATAACAAATGGGGAAAAAATTGTTCATCATGATCTCTGTGAAAAAAGATAGTTGAGAGCATAGGACGGAACTGAGATAGGAATTGGTCTAGGAATCATTTCACCAGGTAATTGAATTAGAGTTCAACAACATAGCAGGGTTCAATGAAGAATCAGGGGGAGATCATATCTGAAGTTTGCAGTTGAAGCCTAAGTGTTTTTGTTTGTATTTTTTTGGCTACAATTTCATTGGAACTTTTGATGAGGAAACTCCCAGAAATACATATTGACATCATATTTACAGTTTATATTTTTGGAAAGTTGTGTAGGAGCACTGAGAGGCAACTATATGGTACAATATGGACATGGCATCAAGAAGACATTTACTAGCTGCGTGACTTGATTTCTCTCTGCTTCAATTTTTTATTTATTAAATGGGGAAAATAACATTTACATTACAGAATTATTTTAAAGATGAAATGAGATAATATTTGTAAAGAGCTTTGCAAACCTTCAATTCTACAGAAATGTCTATCATTGCTTATTATTCTTACTATTATATGATTTGCTTAGATTTATGCAGCTAGTATGTCAAATCCTAAATCTTCTTGACTCCAAGATTTCCTCCTGTAAAGAGTTACACTAGATCTGGATTCAAATGCTGCCTGAAACATGTATGAGCTGTCACCTTTAGTTTACTTAGCTATCAAATGGGAATAATAAGAGCACTTGCCTCACAGAGCTGTTATGACAAAGTGTTTTGTAAACCTTCAAAAGCTATTATAAACATTAGCTCCAGAGCCCAAAGTCTATTGCTTGCTTTTAAGCATACTCTACCCACTAAGGCCATTTCTTAAGTATTCCAGATTGGATGTTAGCCATATCTATAACCTTGAAACCAGTCAGTATGCAATTGCAGAAACTCTAAAGAAACAGAATACTTTTCTAAAATGTCTATTCTAATGCTCTGTGATTTTTAAAAATCTAGGAATTAAAAAAAAAAAAAAAAAAAAAAAAAAGCAAGGAAAAAAAATGAGTCACATTGTATAACAGCACCCCCTAGCCTTCAAAACAGAATTAACAAATATAAGAGGATACAATGTGGATTGATCATACAAATAAAATGGCCTTAATCTGCAGATTCAGGTTTTTTTGTGTTTTTGTTTTTCCTTCCTTCCTTCCCTCTTCCTCTTTGTTTTTTCTTTGTTTCTTTGTTTCTTTCCTTTCCTTTTCTTCCCTCCCTTCTCTTTCTCTTCCTTTCTTCCCTCCTTCTCTCCCTTCCCTCTCTCCTCCCTTACTTCCCTACTTCCTTCCCTCTTTCCTTCCTTCCTTCCCTCCTTCCTTCCCTCTTCCTTCCTTCCTCCCTCTCTCCTCCCTTCCTTCCTTCCTCCCTCCCTCCCTTCCTCCCTCTCTCCCTCCCTCCTTCCTTCCTTCCTTCCTTCCTTCCTTCCTTCCTTCCTTCCTTCCTTCCTTCCTTCCTTCCTTCCTTCCTTCCTTCCTTCCTTCCTTCCTTCCTTCCTTCCTTCTCCCTCTGTGTGAAAAGGTGAAGAACTTACAGATTAAACACATATTGATCAGAGATAGTAAGCTAAAGTAGATCAAGCCTATAAGCCCAGTCACATGATTTTAGATAATGCCTGGACTGCATTCCATTGTCCAAAGAAGGGATTAAAAACATACACGTGGCTGAAGAAGCTGTATATCACCTTGTCTACTACATTCCACTGACCAAGTGGGGAATACAGACTTATATGACCAATCACAACATATAGAGGGTGGGATTTTGGAGGTTCTTTGTCTGAAATGTATAAAAGCTGTGAACATTTTCAAGAGAGTGGCTCTCTCCTTCTGTGAATTTGGCTCACAGACCAGGATGGGGGTCCGCTTCTTGAGATTCTAATAAATAATTCTGCTTTCTATGAGTGATCTCTGTAGTAGTCAATTTCGGTAGGTTTTTTTGTCCCAAACACCTCTTTCCTTCCTCCCTCCCTCCCTCCCTTCCTTCCTCCCTCTCTCCCTCCCTCCCTCCTTCCTTCCTTCCTTCCTTCCATCCTTTCTTCCTTTTTTCTTTACAACAAAGGTTACTGTATTGCATTGTTTGCTGCCTTGGGGAGGAGGGAGGAGAAGGAGAAAAATTTGTAACACAAAGCTTTACGAAGGTGAATTTTGAAAACTATCTTTGCATATATTTGGAAAAATAAAATACAATCAAAATAAATAAAGAAAAAAGAAAAAACACAGTAAAAGTTACTAAAGGAGATTGTGGCACGTCCTCTGGGGATTTTTAAAAGAGAAAAGAAGCATGTCTAACTAAGACATAGAAATAGCCATCTTGCCTGAAGTTAGGAGAAGGGAGCATGATGCCTCCTGGGGCTTTTCTGAACTAAAAGTCTCTAGTCTTGGAGCTTCTTACCAACAATTCTTTCAACTAATCCCTTCAGGTATAAATATCTGCCATGCCAGCTGCCTGTAACGAATCATTTTGCATCCACACCCAAACGGCTGCTAGGGTATTAGATATTAAACCATCCTGTTAACACTGGTCTTTGTATTCTGGAGAGACCTTTCATGAGGACCTTGAGCTCCAGTTACCAGTCACCCCCACATTTCCCCATCACCTTGGGCAGGGCTGGGGTTGCTGGTGGGGGTTGGAAAGATGGTCTGTGAACCTTAGGGGTGGGACAACCAATGCAAGTGAAGAAACACTGAAAAGACACCAGGATATTAGACTACTATTCAAGGATGGAGTAAATATATTTTTAGAAGGGGAAGTTAGTTACACTTTTTTTAACATATCTGAAATGAAAAGATAAAGTTATTTCTCATCACCATGTACTCGATCATACCCAAATAGGTCAAAGGTCAGACCTCATTGTTTCAACTGAATAGTATCTCAGGTCCAAGAACTTATTAATGTTTTGTTTAGGTCTCAAACTTCATTTTCTTTGGAGCTGAGGGAATAGGGCTGAGGAAACAGCCTGTGCAACAAAAAGGAGATTACATATGTATATATATACATACATAAATATATCATATATATACATAGATACATACACATAATACACATATACATGTAGAAACACACACACATATATGTGAAAATGCATGTATATACTTAAATCTGTTAGTCTTCCTTCTCTGTCTTGCCTTTTTTGGGGTTAATTATCTGCAACTTATCCTGTCTATATCTTCTTTGTACATGGTTATTTATATATTGCCTCCCCTGTTAGATTTTGGACTTCTTAAGAACAGAGTCTGATTTTATTGTTTGTTTATATTGCTGTTCTTTGTATTCCCAGCACTTAGCATAGCGTCTGGGATATAGATGACATTTAACAAATGCTTGTTGACTTAACAAATTGAATAGCAACCACTCTGTATAGTGGATATGGTCTGAAATCAGGAAGACTCAAGTTCAAATTTGACTTCAAACATTTACTCCTATGTAAATCACTTAACCCTATTTTTCTCAATTTCCTCCTCTGTCAAATTAATTAAAGAAGGAAATGGCAAACCACTCTGGTATCTTTGTCAAGAAAACTACAAATGAGGTCACAAAAAGAAAGACAGGACTAAAATGACTGAACAACAATGTCTTTCTATCATTTCCAATTTCTATCAATCTATCATCTCTTTTTTTCTGTGTCTGCTTAACTGTCTGAAAACTAGGTAACACAGTGGATAAAGCCTGGGCCTGGAGTAAGGAATACTTGCTTTCAAGAATGACACTAGCTGAGTGATACTGGGCAAATTATTTAGCCTCTGTCAAACTCAGTTTCCTCATCTCTAAAATTGTGAGGATCAAATAAAATAATATTGTAAAGTGCTCAACATGGTACTGATGAGATTAGATTCAAGGAACCAAATGATGAGATTAGATTCAGGGAACCAAAATGAAGAGATTAGGGTTCCTGGTGGTCAGGAAGTTAAATGATGAGGTTGCAAACAGATTCAGGGTTCAGAGAATCAAATAAAGAGGTTTGGCTCCCCCAAACCCCCTTAGTATGTGCGCAAGGTAGGGAGTTTTGGGAACTGCACCTTCTGGTGGCACAGAGGTCCTTTGTAAAAGAATTTACGAACCCGAAAAGCTAAACTGATATAAAGAAGTTTATTATTGGCATTGGGAAGTCAGCCTTTGCTATGCATGAATAGAAAGACTGAATTCCTTAGTGACAAGATCCCAACAGAAAAGGAAAGTTTCTAGTAAAGAGATCCTGACAGAGAGGTATAAAATCTTGTTAAGGAAATAGGTGAGAATAAAGAGAGGATAATGCTGGAAGAGAATATTCCAGCAGGCAGAATTTGCTAATATGCCAGGAAGAGAGAGAGTTTCCTTGGCATGGCATATTAGCTCCTCTGCAAGGAGTGAGTTCCAAGTTGGCTCTTTTTATCTACAAGTTGGGTTTCATTTTGAGCTGGAATTGAATAGAAAATGTTAGAATTGAATAGGTGTTTCTCCAATTCAATGAGGTTAGAATCTCCAACTCTGGACTCAGCTAGCCCCAACTAAATAACAGAATGAAGCTGTTTGTCCTCAGGCAGAGTCTTTACAGTGGCAGGATTCAAGGAGAAAAATCTCCTTGAAGGGGTTTTCAGAGAGTTTCAGGGTCCCTTGGTCAGGACCTGGCACATAGTAAATGCTATATAAATATTGTTATTATTATTTTTATTATTCTATGTCTGTATCCACATATAATTTTATGTGATAGAAAATATGCTGAACATGGTATCAGATATCCTGGGTTGGAATCCAGAATTTAGCCTCTATAAAATAATTTCCTCCAGTATAAAACCCCTGTTATTTGCCTCTCAGGGTTGTTTTGAAGACAATACATATGGAGATACATAAAATATGATTTAATATTATTATTATTACATATACAGACATGTGAGGGTAGGAGAAGTTAGATTTTCACAAATATTATCAAAATAGGATAAAAGGAGGGGTATTTACAACCAATTACTGTGTGAATCAAGGAACTGGCTAAATGATAAAGTTCTTGACAGAGGAACCCAGGCCTAAACCAGTCCAAACTGGCTAAGATCAATGGCAGGACACAAGCGTTTTGCCATATGGAATGGGCGAATAAAGAGGATTGTAAATCCAGCCAATTGTAACTCAGACAGTAAACATGACCAATTGTAACTAACTGATTGTAAATCCAACCAATCCGAAGCTGGAAGGGAGGAATAAGGAACCACACTAACAGTGTAAAAGCTTAGTCCTCCTTCTGTATTTGGTGTGTATCTCACCTAAGAGCATACCCACTTATCATGAGAATTGCTGAATAAAGATTCTTCTCTCACTCTAAAAGAGTGAGCCAGGACTAGCTTGCAACTGGGGAAGCAGTGGGCAGGGGTAGCTTGTCCTGGATTTACTCCCTAATCCTGCTCATTCAATCTCCATAATTTTCTCTCTGATTGTGGATAGCATTTTCCATTCAAAATTTATTGGGATTGACTTGGATCATTAACTATTGAGAAGAACAAATCTGTCATAAATGATCTTTGCACAAACTTGCTGTTGCTATGTACAATGTTTTTCTAGTTCTGCTTGATTCAATCACCATTAGTTCATGCAAATCTTTTCAGGCTTTCTAAAATCAGCTTGTTCATTTTTAATAGAACAATAATACTCCATTATTTTCATATAACATAATTTATTTAGTCATTCCTCAATTGATGGACATTTACTCATTTGCCAGTTCTTTGTCACCACAAAAAGAGCTGCTACAAATATTTTTGCATGTTTCCTCTTTTATGATTTCTTTGGGACACAGGTCCAGTAGTGAGACTGCTGGATCAAAGGGTTTACACAGTTTTATGGCCCTTTGGACATAATTCTAAATTGCTTTCCAGAATGGTTGGCTCATTTCACAACTCTACTACAATGCATTAGTGTCCCAGTTTTTCCACATCCCTTCAAACATTTCTCATTATCTTTTCCTGCCATCTTAACCAATCTGAGAGGTGTGAGGTGGTACCTCACAGTTGTTTTAATTTACAGTTTTCTAATAGATAGTGATTTAGAGCATTTTTTCATATGCCTATAGATGGCTTTAATTTCTTCGTCTGAAAATTGTCTATTCATGTACTTTGACCATTTATCACTTGGGGAATGACTTGTTTTCTTGTAAATTTGATTCAATTCTTTATATATTTTAGATGATGTCTTTATCGGAAACACTGATTGTAAAAAGTTTTTCTCCAGCTTTTTGCTTCCCTTCTAATTTTGGCTATATTGATTTTGTTTGTGCAGAAACCTTTTAATTTAATGTAATCAAAGTTGTCCATTTTGCATTTCATAATGTTCCCTAGTTCTTCTTTACTATTAATTCCTCTCTTCTCCAAAGATCTGATAGGTAAACTATCCACTGTCTCCTGATTTGCTTATAATATCACTCTTTGCATCTAAATCATGTACCCTTTTTGACCTTATTTTGGCATGGGGGATGAGATGTAGATCTATGAAGAGTTTCTGAAATATTATTTTCCCAGCAATTTTTGTGAAATAGAGAATTCTTATCCTAGAAGCTGGAGTTTTGGGGTTTATTAAACACTAGGTTATTTTCATCATTGATTATTATGTCATGTGTATTTAATTTATTCTACTGATTTGCCACTCTATTTCTTAGCCAGTACCTCATGGCTTCATTATAGAGTTTTAGATCTGATATTGCTGGGTCACCTTTATGTCTTTTAATCACCTTTATGTCTTTTAGAATGCTGTGGGTACTGGTGTGACACTGGTGTGTTTTTCCTCATTCCTATGACTTAATCAACATACCTGCTTCTCTAAACTGACATATCATTAATGTTGCCTTTCTTTCCCCTTCACATGTACAAGTTATTACTAATAAAATAAAAGCCTATTTAGATCTACTAGATTTCTGCCTCTATTATTTTGAATCATTTGTTGTAATATTCGGGTTAGTTTTCTGGAAGTCCTCAGCATCAGCCCAAGTCCTTGGTCTTAGTGGAGAAATGATGAAGGCATGACAACATCATGACATCATTCATTTTTGACCATGGAATGTCCCATTTCTAGTCCTCAGCCCTTATATACCTTAGTACAATTACATCATTACAGCATATTGAACATGTGTGAACTAGAGAACCATTACATCACCATACTAAGTACTTAGTATATATGTGAACTAGAGAAACATCATCTCATCTATTCCACTGAGTTAACAACTTGTTTCAAGTATGCTTCTCCAGAGTTCTGGACCTCTATAATTTGCTATTGTGATTTCCCCCCAAAACTTTGGTGCTACATTATTAACAACCATATAGCATTGTAAAGGATGATGGTATTTTAAAAAATGGACTTTTATTTTGGGGAGATAGTTTTTATTAAAAGTGCTATATGGTTTGCTCCAGAGTAAGAAAGGGTTACTTGGAGAGATGATAGGGCTTCATTCCTTGGAGTTGTGCAAAGAGAGGTTGGAGCACTAGTAGTTTAATACATTATAGTAGAGTTTCTTTTAATGAGCATAGATTGATCTGGATGGCTGTTAAGGCCTATTCCAACACTCAAATTCTGTGATTTTCATATTCAATTCTGGGCTTAATTCATTGCTAATCTCTAGAGTCCATACAAGAAAGATGTGCTATGAACCAACTCAATAAGCTGTCTATCTACTAGGATGTTAGCATTTGTACAGTTCATGATCTTCATAATTTTTTTTTTGTTTGATACTGCAAATTCCACTGACTATTGTCTCACTAGATACTTGCAGTATTGTCCTAGGTTTGATGCAATTGTCAAAATCATATTATATATGACTAGAAATACATTTTTTTCAAATACTATTGTATTGATGTCTTTTTTAAAATGTCATTGTTACTTTCCACTGACTTCAACCAACCTCATATGTTTTATTTCATACCTCGTCTATCATCTCTCTGCTGAGAGTAGAGAGAGAGGAGATGACTGTTCTCATCAGTTTGCTGAAATAAGTTACCTAGCATGATTAAATATGTATTTATGTGTTTGCTTGTTTATATTCTCCCAGTAGGGTGTAAGCTTTTTAAGAGCAGGATCTCGACCTCTTTCTCTGTTCATTTATATATTTATTTATGCATTCATTTACATTCTTTTATCTGTTTATTTAATCATTCATTCACCTACACTTATCTACATTCCTATCTACTTATCTATCTCTTTATCTGTCTACCTAGTATATCTTTTAAGGACACAATGAAGCTATTTCAATGTTCCTGAGGGAATGGATCATGGATTTCTCTCACTTTCCTCAAGTGAGAGAAGAAGCTATTTAATGATGTCAGATGGACTCTATGTGTTGAGAGGGATATTGTTCTATCAGATAATTTCAAACATTCAATATATACTCATAGTACTTCAAATATACTAAAATGAAATGCATCCCATGTTGCAAATGTGTTTGATGAACACATCTGGACCATTAAAAAACTAATGGATTAGAAACATTTCTTTCATACACACACACACACACACACACACACACACACACACGCATGTATAAATCAAAACTAGAAACAAATTGAAATCGACCCAAACTGGGAAGATCCAATATATATATTTTTTCTTTCTGTTCTAGCATTCTTTCTCCTCTCTCTCTGCTCCCCAACCTTGATTTGGAAGGAGGAAAAACAAATAAACAAACAAACCTCAGCTGCTAGGGAGATGTCCACTTTGAGAGGTCTCTGTGACATGCTTTTTAGGTGTTTTCATGGCTTTCAATTTAATTCAGTTCAATTCAGTTCAGCAAACTTTATCAATAAGAGCCCACCTTGTTTAAGGAATTGTGCTAGGAGCTAGAAGTGGGGGTCGGTACAGACTCTATTCTCAATTAAATTTGGTTCAAACATGTTGAAGTGTCAGTTGGGCACTAGGCACCGTGCTGACTTTAGCAAATAGACAGACAAAAATGAAATAGTTCCTGCCCTAAGGAGCCTATGTTTTACTGAAGGACTTTATAGTCTCAAAGTAGGGAAAGACATGTATGTAGAGTTCTTATCCCAAAAGCTGAGGTCTTTGGGTTTGTTAAACACTAGATTATTAAAGTTATTGACTGTTTTGCTGGACTAATTTTCAACTCAATAGAGGGTGCAGCTAGTCACCACCAAGATAACAGAATGAAGCCACTTTATCTTGATTCCCTGAGATGGACCTTTCTCAGAAGAGAGTTTCTCAAGAGTTCAAGGAGAGTTTCTCCTTGGTTTCCCCGCCAAAGTCAGAGAGGACAGTTTCAGGGTTCCTTCCCCCTCTCTTTCCCTCCCCCATCACAATGGTTAGTAAAGAAATGGGGTTTTAATAATTAACAATGGAAAAAACAAGTTCCCTAATGGAACTGACAATTAACCAGGAGAAAGATGAGAGCATGCTAAATCCATAGAGGAGTTTAGCACCCTAAAAGAGTTAGTTCCCTGTAAGAAGGAGAAAGAGCCTATGAAGCATGGTAGGGGAATGAATGTGATGAGATCCTGAATAAATAGATGTGATAGACAGAGGAAGAATAAAATATTGATGGAATTGCCCCCTGAGTCAAACAGAAAGAGCTCTGATGAGGAGTGGTTTAACCTTATGGCCCCACCCTATTGTGTCCAACCAAGAAGTCAAATCCCTGGGGTTAAATTTTCCCCATAAATGTCTATGGCTCATCATCTTTGCTGAGCCCTTTGGGCTACCTTCGTGGCCCTCTGACTCTTGGTGTCTTTCCCTTCACCCCACTCCCATGCCACATCTTGTCTCTATGGTGGCTCTCCTTTGTTCCCCCTGTCTTTCTCCTTCCTATAGCTAATTAACTCTTTTAGGCTGCTCCATCATTAATTATTAAAACCTCTCTCCTTGCTAACTATGTGCTCTCCCAATTCTATTTCATATTTACCACTCCTGGTATCTACAGTTTCTCTTAATTTTGTCTGTAGCCTCTTCTCCTAAATAAACCTACCTTTTGCCAAAGAGCTATGGATCTTTGCCTGACCAAACCCCAACATTTGGTGTCTACATCAATTTTAATATTTTTTGCCTACCTAAATTACATCATTTTGTGTCTAAACCATATCAAAAGGAAAGACACCATTAGATCTGGGGGAAGGGGGAGAAGAAAGAGGCCAGAAGGTAGAATGCCATCATGGTGTACTAATCTAAAAGGAATTCAGCAAAGATGATGTGGGCCATAGACAGATTTACAGGGGAAATTTAACGTCAAGGGTTTGACATAACTTGGATTTCTGACTGGAAACAACGAAGTGGGCTACCCATGACCTCCAAAGAGGAGGGGACTGAATTGATTCCCATCAGTACCCTTGCCTGCTTGCCCCAGGGAGTAATTTTTATCAGTACTTCACACTTTCTCTGTTAATCCCAGTAACCAAGGATCTCAGCACTTCCTTTATGCTGGGTTGAACAGTTTTTTAATGCATCCATCTGTCTTCCTGATATTTGTTTCATTTGCTCTTAATAATTCAGGAAGTCATAAATAAAGCTATCCGTATTATGTTATTTTTGATGAAATCTAATTTTCATGCATGCCTGGGAGATGACATTTGGTTAGAAAAGTATTTTTAAGAAAAGCCCTTTTTTTGGGAAGGGGGGGTGTCAAATCAGACATGGTTTTAAAAGATAGTAAACAAATAAAAAAATAAAAATTCTGTGAATAGAGTGCTGGGCTTAGATTCAGGAAGATGAGTTCAAATCCAGCCTCAGACACATATTAATTGTGTGACTCTGGACAAGTCACTTAATCTCTTTTTGCCTTAGTCTACCAGAGGAGGAAATGTCAAACCACTCCAGTATTGTCAAGAAAACTTCATGGATAGGACAGGCGAGGAATCAGAAGTAGTCAGTCACAATTCAAAGAATAAAACAATAGTAAACAAATGAGAGGTACAATGGGCCCCCTTGCAGTCAATTCAGTAACTCTAAAACAACGTAGCATGATATAAAATATCAACTGTAAAATCTGCTTGTACCCATCTCTTACCCTTAAGAATGCCCTTGATCGGGACTTCTGGCCAAGATGGCAGAGAGGAGGCACACAGCTGTGTAAGCTCCACGTTTTTTCTCAGAATCCATTTCATTACAAGCCTCTGAATTAATGCTTGACTGAAAAAAACCCACAAAAAATAACCAAGAGAAGACATCCTTGAAATTCGCCAGGAAAGGTCTGTTTTTGCTCGAGGGCGGGGATGGTTTTAGATCGGTCCCAGGCTGAGGGCAGGCAGCGGCAGCAAGAGCACGGGAGGCAGCTCACAGCCAGCAGACCGGAGAGGGGGTGGGGTGTGATCTCAACCGTCTCTGCGGGGGGAGCTTTGCTACAGGATTGGATACTTTGGTCTGGCAGCAAGTCAGCAGCCCAGCAGAGAAGCTAAAAACACCGGGGGTGAAGAATACAACCCCAAACAGCTGGAGTCTCTTGGGACCTGACACCCCTCCCCCACAGTGTCTCAGCACGGTCTTGGAGTCTCAGAGCGCAGGCGCAGCACAGAAATGCTAGTGCCTCGCTGCTGCCCCCACAGTCTGTAGAGGAAGCTCGGTAAAACTACCCAGCCCCTCCCCGCAAAAAAGCAGACTCCATTTAGGGGTTTTTTCTTTTTTCTTTTCTTTTTTGCTAGTTTGTCTTTGATTCTTCTCAAACAAAATGAGCAAAAAATCGAAAAGGACCTTAACCCTTGACAGTTTCTATACGGGTAGAGAGCAGACTCTAAACCCTGAGGAGACTAAAAACAGACAGTCTCCAGGTGAATCCCCAAATGAGGAGATCATCTGTTCCTCAGCACAGATGAAACTCATAGAAGAAATTATAAAGGCTCTCACAAGGGAGCTAGAAGAAAAATGGGAAAAGGAGAGGCAAGCTTGGCAAGAGAATCTGGAGAAGTCATCCCACTCATTTAAAGACAGAGTGGATAAAGAAATCAAATCCTGGAAAAATAGGATTAGTGAACTGGAAACAGAAAATAGCTCTCTAAAAAATAAAATTGGCGAAATGGAAAAAAATTCCATCGAACAAAAGAACTCAATTGGACAATTAGAAAAAGATATTAAAAAGTGAGTGAAGAAAATACTTCATTGAAAATCAGAATTGAACAAATGGAATTGAATGACTCGAAGAGACAAGAAGAATCAGTCAAGCAAATCCAAAAAAATCAAACAATGGAAAAGAATGTGAAATATGGTCTGGGGAAAACAACAGACCTGGAAAACAGATCCAGGAGAGACAATCTGAGAATTATTGGACTCCCAGAAAAGTATGATGAAAAAAAAGATCCTGGACACTATTTTCCAGGAAATTATCAAAGAGAACTGCCCAGAAGTCATAGAAACAGAAGGTAAAATAGACATTGAAAGAATTCATCGATCACCTACTGAAAGGGATCCTAAAATCAAAACACCAAGAAATATAGTGGCCAAATGCCAGAACCCTCAGATGAAGAAAAAAATACTGCAAGAGGCTAGGAAAATCCAATTCAAGTATTGAGGAGCCACAATAAGGATCACCCAGGATCTAGCAGCATCCACATTAAAGGATCGAAGGGCTTGGAATATGATATTCCGAAAGGCTAAGGAACTTGGTATGCAACCAAAAATAACTTACCCAGCCAGAATGAGCATCTTTTTCCAGTGAAGAAGATGGACATTCAACGAAGTAAGCTAATTTCACCTATTTTTGATGAAAAAGCCAGAAGTTAACAAAAAATTTGATCTACAAATATAGAACTCAAGAGAAATCTAAAAAGGTAAAGATTAATCTTGGGAACTATATTTCTGCTATAAAGATGTATAAAGAATACATGTATATCTTGTTCTAGAAACTAGATGTGGAAAGGACATTGTACCAGAAAAAGGGTAAAGTGGAGGTACTACATCTCATGAAGAGGCAAAGGAAACCTATTATATCTGAGAGAAAGAATGGAGGGAGATGAATATAGTGGGTATCTTACTGACTTCAGAATTGGCTTTAAGAGAAAATTTTAGACTTATTCAATTTATGGTGAAAATTCTTCCACCTCATTCAAAAGTGAGAAGGGAAAAGTGAAAAGGGAAGGAATAAGCTAAGTGGAAGGGAATACGGAAACTGGGAGGGAAAGGGGTAAGATAGGGTGAGGAACTCTAAGGCAGGGGGAGAGATACTAAAAAGAGAGGGCTGTGAGAAGCAAGTGGTGCTCACAAGCTTAATACTGGGAAGGGGGGTAAGGGGGAAAGAAGGGAGAAAAGCATAAACCGGGGTTAACAAGATGGCAAGTAATACAGAATTGGTCATTTTAACCATAAATGTGAACGGGGTAAACTCCCCCATAAAGAGGAAGTGGTTAGCAGAATGGATTAAAAGCCATAATCCTACAATATGTTGTTTACAGGAAACAGACCCGAAGCAGGGAGATACATGCAAGTTAAAGGTAAAAGGTTGGAGCAAAATCTACTATGCTTCAGGTGAAGTCAAAAAAGCAGGGGTAGCCATCCTGATCTCAGATCAAACTAAAGCAAAAATTGATCTAATTAAAAGAGATAAGGAAGGGCACTATATCTTGCTAAAGGGTAGCATGGATAATGAAGCAATATCAATATTAAACATATATGTACCAAGTGGTGTAGCATCTAAATTCTTAAAAGAGAAATTAAGAGAGGTGCAAGGATAAATAGACAGCAGAACTATAACAGTGGGAGATCTCAACCTTGCACTCTCAGAATTAGATAAATCAAACCACAAAATAAATAAGAAAGAAGTCAAAGAGGTAAATAGAATACTAGAAAAATTAGATATGATAGATCTCTGGAGAAAATGTAATAGAGACAGAAAGGAGTCCACTTTGTTTTCAGCAGTTCATGGAACCTATACAAAAATTGACCATATATTAGGACATAAAAACCTCAAACTCAAATGCAGTAAGGCAGAAATAGTAAATGCATCCTTTTCAGACCACGATGCAATGAAAATTACATTCAACAAAAAGCCAGGGGAAAGTAGACCAAAAAAAAATTGGAAATTAAATAATCTCATACTAAAGAATGATTGGGTGAAACAGCAAATCATAGACATAATTAATAACTTCACCCAAGAAAACTATAATAATGAGACATTATACCAAAAGGTATGGGATGCAGCCAAAGTGGTAATAAGGGGAAATTTCATATCTCTAGAGGCCTATTTGCATAAAATAGAGAAAAGAAGGTCAATGAATTGGGCTTGCAACTAAAAATGCTAGAAAAGGAACAAATTAAAACCCCCCAGTCAAACACTAAACTTGAAATTCTGAAAATAAAAGGAGAGATCAATAAAATTGAAAGTAAAAAAACTATTGAATTAATTAATAAAACTAAGAGTTGGTTCTGTGAAAAAACCAACAAAATAGACAAACTCTTAGTAAATCTGACTTAAAAAGGAAAGAGGAAAATCAAATTGTTAGTCTTACAAATGAAAAGGGAGAACTCGCCACTAACAAAGAGGAAATTAGAGCAATAATTAGGAGTTAAGTTGGCCAACTTTATGCCAATAAATTTGACAACTTAAATGAAATAGAAGAATACCTCCATAAATATAGCTTGCCCAAACTAACAGAGGAAGAAGTAAATATCCTAAACAGTCCCATCTCAGAAAAAGAAATAGAACAAACTATCAACCAACTCCCTAAGAAAAAATCCCCAGGACCAGATGGATTTACATGTGAATTCTACCAAAAATTTAAAGAACAATTAACTCCAGTGCTAAATAAACTATTTGAAAAAATAGGGATTGAAGGAGTCCTACCAAACTCCTTTTATGACACAGACATGGTACTGATACCTAAACCAGGTAGGTGAAAACAGAGAAAGAAAATTATAGACCAATCTCCCTAATGAATATTGATGCTAAAATCTTAAATAAAATATTAGCAAAAAGATTACAGAAAACCAGGATAATACACTATGACCAAGTAGGATTTATACCAGGAATGCAGGGCTGGTTCAATATTAGGAAAACTATTAGCATAATTGACTATATCAATAACCAACCAAACAAAAACCATATAATCATCTCAATAGATGCAGAAAAAGCATTTGATAAAATCCAACATCCATTCCTAATAAAAACACTTGAGAGCATAGGAATAAAATGACTTTTCCTTAAAATAGTCAGGAGCTCTATTTAAAACCATCAGTAAGCATCATCCACAATGGGGAAAAACTGGAACCTTTCACAGTAAGATCTGGAGTAAAACAAGGTTGCCCACTATGCCCTTTATTATTCAATATCGTATTAGAAACACTAGCCTCTGCAATAAGAGTCAAGAAAGAGATTAAAGGAATTAGAGTAGGCAATGAGGAAACCAAACTATCACTCTTTGCAGATGATATGATGGTATACCTAGAGAACCCCAGAGATTCTACTAAAAAGCTATTAGAAATAATTCGTAATTTTAGCAAAGTAGCAGGATACAAAATAAATCCCCATAAATCCTCAGCATTTTTATACATCACCAACAAAATCCAACAGCAAGAGATACAAAGAGAAATTCCATTCAAAATAACTGTTGATAGCATAAAATATTTGGGAATCTATCTGCCAAAGGAAAGTCAGGAATTATATGAGCAAAATTACAAAAAACTTTCCACACAAATAAAGTCAGATTTAAATAATTGGAAAAATATTAAGTGCTCTTGGATAGGCCGAGCAAATATAATAAAGATGCCAATACTCCCTAAACTAATCTATTTATTTAGTGCTATACCAATCAGACTTCCAAGAAAATATTTTAATGATCTAGAAAAAATAACAACAAAATTCATATGGAACAATAAAAAGTTGAGAATCTCAAGGGAATTAATGAAAAAAAAAAATCAAATGAAGGTGGCCTAGCTGTACCTGATCTAAAATTATATTATAAAGTAGCAGTCACCAAAACCATTTGGTATTGGCTAAGAAATAGATTAGTTGATCAGTGGAAAAGGTTAAGTTCACAAGACAGAATAGTCAACTATAGCAATCTAGTGTTTGACAAACCCAAAGATCCTAACTTTTGGGATAAGAATTCATTATTTGATAAAAACTGCTGGGATAACTGGAAATTAGTATGGCAGAAATTAGGCATGAACCCACGCTTAACACCATATACCAAAATAAGATCAAAATGGATTCATGATCTGGGCATAAAGAATGAGATTATAAATAAATTAGAGGAACATAGGATAGTTTATCTTTCAGACTTGTGGAGGAGAAAGAAATTTGTGATCAAAGATGAACTAGAGACTATTACTGATCACAAAATAGAAAATTTTGATTATATCAAATTAAAAAGCCTTTGTACAAACAAAACTAATGCAAACAAGATTAGAAGGGAAGCAACAAACTAGGAAAACATCTTCACAATTAAAGATTCTGATAAAGGCCTCATTTCCAAAATATATAGAGAACTGACTCTAATTTATAAGAAATCAAGCCATTCTCCAATTGATAAATGGTCAAAGGATATGAACAGATGATTTTCAGATGAAGAAATTGAAACTATTACCACTCATATGAAAGAGTGTTCCAAATCACTATTGATCAGAGAAATGCAAATTAAGACAACTCTGAGATAGCACTACACACTTGTCAGATTGGCTAAGATGACAGGAAAAAATAATGATGAATGTTGGAGGGGATGCGGGAAAACTGGGACACTGGTGCATTGTTGGTGGAGTTGTGAATGAATCCAACCATTCTGGAGAGCAATCTGGAATTATGCCCAAAAAGTTAGCAAACTGTGCATACCCTTTGATCCAGCAGTGTTACTTCTGGGCTTATATCCCCAAAAAATACTAAAGGAGGGAAAGGGACCTGTATGTGCCAAAATGTTTGTGGCAACCCTGTTTGTAGTGACTAGAAACTGGAAATTGAATGGATGCCCATCAATTGGAGAATGGTTGGGTAAATTGTGGTATATGAATGTTATGGAATATTATTGTTCTATAAGAAATGACCAGCAGGATGAATACAGAGAGGCTTGGAGAGACTTACATGAACTGATGCTAAGTGAAATGAGCAGAACCAGGAGATAATTATACACTTCAACAACGATACTGTATGAGAATATACTGATGGAAGTGGATTTCTTTGACAAAGAGACCTAACTGAGTTTCAACTGATAAATGATGGACAGAAGCAGCTACACCCAAAGAAAGAACACTGGGAAATCAATGTGAACTATTTGCATTTTTGTTTTTCTTCCCGGATTATTTTTACCTTCTGAATCCATTTCTCCCTGTTCAACAAGAATTGTTTGGTTCTGCAAACATATATTTTATCTAGGATATACTGCAACATATTTAACATATATAGGACTGCTTGCCATCTAGGGGAGGAGTGGAGGGAAGGAGGGGAAAAATCAGAACAGAAGCGAGTGCAAGGGATAATGTTGCAAAAAAATTACCCTGGCATGGATTCTGTCAATAAGAAATTATTATAAAATTAAAAAAAAAAAGAATGCCCTTGATCTCCACATAAATTATTCTCATAAAGATTTTATAGAGATGAGAAGAAAAATATGGGTTTTGGTTATTGATGTTTTTTCAATCATCTTTTTTTTAGGGTAGGGATTGCTTTGCTGTCTTGTTTTTATATTCCCATTTCAGTGCCTGACACATAATAAATACTTAATCGATATTCTATCTGGTAGGAAGATGGAGAGAATTTGAAACATAAAATTGAATTTAAATGTTTTTAAATGCTTTCTTATTTTTCTTTGTTTATTCTTCCTTCCCTCCTCCCCTTCCATCCCTTCCTTTTTCTCTCCCTCCCTCCCCCTTCCTTCCTTCCTTCCTTCCTTCCTTCCTTCCCTCCCTTTCTCCCTCCCTCCCTCTCTCTCTCCCTCCTCTCTTTCCTCCTTCCCTCATTCTTCCCTTCCTCGATCCCTACCTCCCCTTCTTCCCTTCCTTCTTCCTGCTCTCCTTTTTTCACTCCTTCCCTTCCTCCCTCCCTCTCTTCTTTCCTTCCTCCCTCCCTCCCTTCTTCCTTTCTTCCTTTCTCTCTCTCTCTCTCTCTCTCTCTCTCTCTCTCTCTCTCTCTCTGTCTCTGTCTCTCTGTTTGTCTGTCTCCCTTTTTTATTGATCTATCTCTCAATGTCTGTTTATTTTAGTTTTCCTCTTTATTCTAATAGCGAATGTATCCTTGAGGACTGGGATTATGTTTGCCTTTGTTTGTATCTCCTGCTCTTCATTCATTGTCTGATATATAAAAAGGACTTAATAAATGTTTGTTAATTTACTAAATAGACTGGAAATAATAACTTGGCATTGTGTACAAATTTTATTACTCACTCTCATCTGATATTGCCAGACTGGTGTTAACTAGAGAGGGTGCTTTGGAGTGAGAGGGGAGAGATGGAAGGGGAAAAGCAAATATACCCTCAGGGATATATCCATCACTTTTGACTGATATCAAACATGGCAAGTGTCCTGGATCACTGGGGACATTTAAGGTCTCAGAGAGAAAATGATTTGGGAGTTGGAGTTGAAACTGGTTTTGTACTAAATCCTGAGTCAGAAACATTTTTTTCAGTTCTCTTCCAGTGATCATCTGAAAAGATTCTGTATAGGCTTTTCTATTCCAGGATAGAAAAAATAATAATCCATCTATACTCTGAACCCTTATAACTAGGTAAAGTTCAGAGGATATTAATGTCTGTGTTATGTTTAGAAAGGGAAGAAATGGCTATTCAGGAATCCCTTGGGTCAGAAATGTCCCTAGCTTAAATTTGAAATAATGGTAGTACTGATAACAATACTTCCATATATCTATACTTGCTCTGTTTGGATATCACACAAGTAAACTATAAACCTATTATAATTTAATAGACAGTTTTCATGCTTACTAATATAAAAATATTCATTATCTGGTAGAAACATCCTTAGAATTTAGCTAGAAGATGATCAGACACAAAATCAAAAGCTTTCCAGCTAGAAGTTGGTATCCACTGAAATATTTCTTAAAAGCTTATGACAATTTTTACGTATGACAAGATAGCACGGGAAGAGAATTTTTGTGCATTAATGGGTAGACAGATGGATGATAATCATATCTCTATTTTGTTTTTATATAACATAGTATTTTTTTTTCCAAAGCACATAATTTTTTTCAGAGCTATACTGGAGGGGGTACCTAATTGGTATAGTGGATAGAGCACTAGTCCTACAGTCAGGAAGGTTCATCTTTCTGAATTCAAATCTTCCCTCAATACTTAATAACTGTGTGATCCTGGACAAGTCACTTAAAGTCTCAGCTTCCTCATCTGACAGATGAACTGGGAAAGGAAACGTCAAGCCTCTCCAGTATCTTTGCAAAGAAAATTACAAATAAGTTCATGAAGAATCAGACATATCTGAACAACAACAAAATTCTGCCTAGGACCAAAACCTGATAGGAATTCTTGACCTGGCCAAGGTCAAGACTTTTATTAAACTTTAAAAAAAATTGAAAATAATTTCAATGTAATTGGTTTCCTTGGGAAGTTTGTGTATTTTATTCATTTAAAAACATTATTCTATAAAGGAACAAGAAAGGTTCAGAACTTTAGCTTTCTATAGTCCTGCTTAGTACATCTCTGTATTTTTTCTGGAACTAAATTCTGTATCTAAAGATTAGAACCATGGATGCCATTGATTTTACTATTCACCAGGCTGTTTATAGCAAATTATTCTCCACAGGGATTGATAAAAGTCTATTTTCGTATCTTCAAGAAATAGTGCTGTCTAGAAACCCTATATTGAGGGAACTGCACTTTGTGGAGGGACATGGCCTCTTGGTGCTTTACCAGTTGGATTGGCCACGATCATTTCTACATATTCAGCACTAGTTGGTGTCTCTGTTCAAACTTGTGTCCTGAAATTAGGAAATTAATTGTTAAATGAAAACAAATGCATTTTATTTGGGCATCAGATGCAGTTGCAGGCAAGGTGATAAAAAGAATTATAATGCAAAGTAATAATTCTGAATCATTCTGCTAGTTTGTCCATATTTGCTCAGGTTATCTGCTTTTTTCCTCCTTTAATTGACTTCCATACCCATTCCTCTGGCTTCATCATGAAGAAGAAGGTAGGAAGAAGTAGGCATTTAGCAAATGCAATTATATTACCTCAGAGCCATTCTGCAAAGTCTCAAAAAAGGCAAATACCCAAAATTTATAAAAGAAGGTCTATATCTGGATGATAGGCCCCACCAACCAACATCTTGTGTGTTATGGCAAGGCTTTGTCTTAGTCAATGAGCCAGAAATTCAGACCCAAATTTTCATTTTGCCTCATGTAAAAGATAATATTTTTCCACCACCAGGAAACAGGGATAAGAGAGGACCTGCAGTTTGGGAAATACATGTATTTTCTAGCATGGTGACACTTTTTTGGGAGGTGGGGGCAGCAGGAATCAGAAGACCAACACCAGGAATAAAAGGAACATGTGAAGCAAAATGAAAAGGTCATTAATAGATTGGGAAAACAGAATTCAAAGGACCAAAGGTGAAGAGTAGGTCTATGTAATATAAGCAATGAGGATGAAAAAAAATAGATCTTTTTCAAATTAATTGGTTTTATTTGTGATCTTATTTATTTTGTATTATATATTTTAAAAATATTATTCCAAAAAGGTCAATAGACTTCTTGAGATTGTCAAAGGAACCATGATACAAAAAGGTTAAGAACCTTTGAAGTAGTTAAGCCTCCTAATGTGTTTTCTTTTTTTCCTTTCCTTCTTCCTTTCCCTTCCCTCTTCCATTCCCTTTCCTTTCTCTTGCCTCTTTCATTCCTTTTCCTTTCCCTTCCCTCTTTCATTCCTTTCCCTTCTTTTCTCCTTTTCTTCCATTTTCTCTTCTCTTCCTCTTCCCTTTCCTTTCCCCCTTCATTCCTTAATCCCTCTTTTTCTTCCTTTCCCTTCCCTTCTCTTCTCCCCTGTTCTCTTCCCCTTCTCCTTCCCTCTTGTTGTTTTCCCCTTCTCTTCTTTTTGGGAGTGCTTTTATGTCCTTAGCACTCTGTGTCCCACTATGAGGGACCTCACCAAATCTATTTTTTGCCCTTACCCTTTTTTCTCTCTATCCTGCTCCCCTGGGAGTCTCAGTTTAGGTTTCAGGCTTTTTTAAAAATATAAGTGTTAAAATTTCTCATAAGTGTCCCTGACCAACGAAAGCCTCTAATTCTCAAAGCAGCTGCAAAAATCTGGAACATTCTCATACTGTCCTTTGAGCCCCCTTTCATTAGGCAGGTACTTGTTTTAAAGAAAGATGAAGTGATGGAAAAGTGTTGCATTTAGATCCCAACTCTGACACTTGCTAGTTGTATAGGCAAGTCATTGAACTTTGCATGAACCTTAGTTTCCTCATTTGTAAAATGGGAATAATAATTCGTATACTTAGAATAAGATCAGATTAGTAGGAATTGGTTGGTTGTTGTCCATTTATGAAGAGTATCAAAATGATACTGCTATGTTAGAGTCAAGTTTACAATATGTCTAACTGTGGCTGCTCAGACCAATATGAGCTTTCATTGCTCTGCCACAGGCTGAACACAAATAGTCTATGTGAACATTATAGGGTGGATTCTCTAACTTTTTTTTATCTTGTGTTTCCTCTAAGCTACTTTTATTTAATTTGCTCATAAAGCACAGCCCCTTCTTTGATTGCATGCCATACTAGGCAATCCTGTGCCTCTGTCTTTCATGTCATAAAATTAATTTTAAAGTTCTTAAGAGAGACTTTGAGAGTATCATATTTTTTCTGACCTCCATATGAATCCTTTCCTGTGTGAATTTTCCACAAAATTATTATTTTTTGCAAGCATACATTTGGCATTTGAGCAATGTGGCCAGTCCAACAGAGTTGTGTTCTCTGCATTAGTTTGGATGCTTGGCAGTTGAGTTCAAGAAAGAATCTCAGAGTACCTTGTCTTTTTTTTTTGCATTTAAAATTTTTTTTTAATTTTATAATAACTTTATATTGACAGAATCCATGCCAGGGTAATTTTTTTACAACATTATCTCTTCCACTCGCTTCTGTTCCAATTTTTCCCCTCTCTCCCTCTACCCCCTCCCCTAGGGAGGCAAGCAGTCCTATATATGTTAGATATGTTGCAGTATATCCTAGATACGATATATGTGTGCAGAACCAAACAGTTCTCTTGTTGCACAGGGAGAATTGGATTCAGAAGGTAAAAATAACCCAGGAAGAAAAACAAAAATGCAAATAGTTCACATTCGTTTCCCAGTGTTCTTTCTTTGGGTGTAGCTGCTTCTGTCCATCATTGATCATTTGGAACTGAGTTAGGTCTCTTTGTCAAAGAAATCCACTTGCATCAGAATACATCCTCATACAGTATCGTTGTTGAAGTGTATAATGATCTCCTGGTTCTGCTCTTTTCACTTAGCATCAGTCCATGTAAGTCTCGCCAGTCTTCTCTGTATTCATCCTGCTGGTCATTCCTTACAGAACAATAATATTCCATAACATTCATATACCACAATTTATCCAGCCATTCTCCAGTTGATGGGCATCCATTCAATTTCCAGTTTCTAGCCACTACAAACAGGGCTGCCACAAACATTTTGGCACATACAAGTCCCTTTCCCTTCTTTAGTATCTCTTTGGGGTATAAGCCCAGTAGTAGCACTGCTGGATCAAAGGGTATGCACAGTTTGCTAACTTTTTGGGCATAATTCCAGATTGCTCTCCAGAATAGTTGAATTCGTTCACAACTCCACCAACAATGCATTAGTGTCCCAGTTTTCCCGCATCCCCTCCAACATTCATCATTATTTTTTCCTGTCATCTTAGCCAATCTGACAGGTATGTAGTGGTGTCTCAGAGTTGTCTTAATTTGCATTTCTCTGATCAATAGTGATTTGGAACACTCTTTCATATGAGTGGTAATAGTTTCAATTTCATCATTTGAAAATTGTCTGTTCATATTCTTTGACCATTTATCAATTGGAGAATGGCTTGATTTCTTATAAATTTGAGTCAGTTCTCTATATATTTTGGAAATGAGGCCTTTATCAGAACCTTTAACTGTGAAGATGTTTTCCCAGTTTGTTGCTTCCCTTCTAATCTTGTTTGCATTAGTTTTATTTGCGGAGTACCTTGTCTTATAGCAGGTATCTTATCTTGCTAGGTGATCAGCATCTTCCTATGACAATTAACTGGAAGTGATTCAATTTCCTGACATAGCCCTGCTATACTGTCCAGGTTTTGCAGGCAAAGTAGACCTTCAGTTTGGTAGTCAGTCTAATACCTCTCCTCTCCCACATTTTTCTTTGGAGCCTCCCAAATACTGAAGTAGCTCTGGCAATTCATGTATCAACCTCATTATCAATTTGGACATCACTGGAAAGTATACTGCCAAGGTAAGCGAACTTATCCACAGCATTCAAAACTTCTCCATTTGCTGTAACTGATGGTTTCACATATGGATGGTGTGGTGCTGGCTGATGAAGTTTTCTTTGTGTTAATTGTTAGGCCAAAATTAGCTCAAGGAACAGAGAACTGATCTATATTTTGTTGCATCGTACCTTCAGAGGCTGTATTCAGTTCACAGTCAGCTAAAAAAAAAATCATGCACTGATACTCTCTCCACTTTAGTTTGGGCTTGTAGCCTTTTCAAGTTGAAGAATTTATCATCATTGTGATCACTGACCTTGATGTCACTTAGTCTTCACTGAAGGCATTTGACTATATAGCTAAAAAACATGGAAGCAAACACAAAGCCCTGCTTCACTCCATTGGTGACTGGGCAAGCTTGAGAGCATCGCCCATTGTCCAGAACCCAGGCAAGTGTGCCATTGTGAAACTCACACACAATATTGATGAACTTTTCTAGACAACCAAATTTTGACATGATTTTCCATAAGCCCTCAAGAAATGTTGTATACAGATGACAGTTCTGCTCATGGCATTTCTCTTGAAGTTGTTGGGCAGCAAACATCATATCCACTCTTCCTCAGACCCTTCTGAGGCCACACTGGCTTTCAGGTAGATGACTTTCTTCCAGGTGTAAGATCAGCTAATAAGGAAGACTGTGACAAAAATCTTGCCATCAATGATTGAAAAAGAGAGATACTTTCCACCTTTCCTTCTCCCTTCCCTTCCCCTCTGTGAATGTATGTTATAAATCTTAGAGTGCCTTAGAAGATGTTATAGTAGAGAGAGAGCAGGTCTTAGGGAAACTACCAATACATATTAGCTATGTATGTCATACATACAAATGTATCATACACCTGGGCATTTAATATCCCAGTGCATCAGAAACTTCCTAAGAGATAAACTGCAGAACTGCCTTCTGACTGAGTAGAAATGTCCTCATTAAGAGTTCTCTATACAATAGGTCTAGTCTTTACCCTTATCCTAAAGTTCTATATAAAGATGAGTTATTAAAGGCTTATAAATTTTATTCCTTTGATGTGCACAAGAACTTTTAAAGTTTTCCTTATATTTAATTCCTAGATCAAGTTCAACTAACATTGCCTCCTCACTACATGGCTCAGGTGTTACATCCAAGGCCACAAGGCCTTTCCTGATCCTTTGAATAATTAGGGGTTTTTCCATCTTCTTAGTGGTTTGGTACAGTGGTTGATATGTTATATTCCCTCCAGTCCTCCACCCCCATCTCACCAAGTAGAATGGAAACTTCTTGAGGTGAAGAACTATTTTACTATTGTATCTATATCCCCAGGACCTGACATATCATACTTGACAGATGTCATTTAAATTTTTTTTAACTTTAATAGATGCAGCCTCTCCCTCACTATTCTACTGCTGTTTTGATTCTTTGCCTATATTTGCTACCAAAAATTGCCTTTTCATCTAGTGGATTCCCTTGACAATCTGATGAAGCTTCTGTGATATGAATCCCATCCAATCTTTCATCAATTCTAATTAGATCAGTTTCCCCAGCATCTTTAATTAGCATAAACTTAATGGGGCTTCCCAAACTGTCTTGTTACTATAGTTAAGGCAGCTATAATGTGGCCAGACTACCTTGTTAGGATTTTTAAGATAACCATGCTGGGAATCAAGACTTTCTCAGTATGTCTTGTTAGCATCTTCAAGACAGTCCCAAAATTTCAATACACATCCTTATTCCTACTTTTATCTCCCTTATTCTCCTGAGACTTTCTAAGTTACAGTGGGGAAACGCCTGTAGTTATATTTGGCCTTAAAAAAAAAATACGCTTGCTATGAAGATTTTTGCTGACTCCTCTTTTGGACTAATCTACCATGTGATACTTTTTCTCACCTCATGGTATATATCCCTTAATGGCTTCTTCCTCCTGGTTAATTGTAAGCTCCACTAGGGTACTTGTCCTTTCCTTTGCTGACTATTAAAACTCCTTTGCTTGCTAATTCCTGTGTGCTATTCACATAATAAATAGCAAAACTTTATAACCTATAATGGATGCCTAGGACATTTCTTTATGCCATGAACTGAATCTCCATTATGCTATTTTTATAAAAGAATCTTTTAGAATCTGTTGCTCTCCTAAATCTTTTTCTTCTCAATTCCCAGTCAGGGAACCAAATGATGAGGGTTGGCACAGGGCAGAGAGTTGTGGGAACTCTCTTCTGATGACGTAGGTCCTTTGTGAATGACTTTACTAACCCGAAAAATTAAACTGGCAAAAGATGTTTATTATTAAAGATTTAGCAGAGAAATCCTCTAGCAGAGAATCTCTCTCTAAAGAGAGATTCGGGGCTCCCCTTGTCATTACCATTCTTGGTACTTCTTCATTTAGACCCTTTTCAGAATAATGCTTTTTTAAATAATTGAAGGAAATGCTAAATGTCAGTTAGGGGCTAATGAAAATAAAGGTATTTTTTCCCAGTTCAAATCCACAGACCGAATGAAACCTATTCATAGACTCTTTAATGGATTCTTGGATCCCAAGTTAAGAAACTCTAAGCCAGTAGGGAAAAAAATGCAAATTTCAAAGACTGATTAAAATGTTATACCAAAGGAGTTTCTAGATTATACAGAATCTCAGATATAAAGTCAGAAAATATAAGAATTTACAGTGACTATATAGAGAGCATTTTTGCAAAAAGATGTAAGCAAAATTATATTAACTCATGCTAGCTTCTGATTTTTACTCTTCCTTTCTTGTTTTCATCTCCAATCCTTACCTTACTATTTTCTAGAAGTTTTCTAACAATATATTTAAAAAAAAAAAAAAAACTTAAGAGCAGGCTGACAGTTGACTTAAAAAAAAAAAAACCCAAAGGATCTTTAACTACCTTAGACATCTTCAGTACTAAGATTAAATAAAATTAAATGTGTGATATATAATATATATATATATATATATATATAACATATATACCTGTACATATTTATATATACATGTATATAGATATTTTAATATACATGTATAATAAAATACATATGTGTGTGTATGTTGAGGTTGGGAAGGGACCTCCAAAAATTGGGGTCACAGATCAGTGTTTTGAGGTATCTCAAAAGAATTTGCAGGCTTGAACCCATATCCAAGTCAAGGGGAAAAGTTTATTGTGGTTGTAATGCCAATTGAAGTTGGGCAAAATTCCAAATGGATTTAGAAAGGAACCTGAAGCAAGGAGACACATTTATCTAGTTCTTAATGTTATTGATATGCTAATTTTATGGCCTAGAGGTAGAACTGAGGAGTGGTCTCAGGAATTTGGTTATCACTGACCAGTAGATCTAGGACTATCCTAAAGCCAGATGACTTTAGAATCATTGACAGACAAAATTGTCAGAACAGTAGTATTCTTAGGTTAGAGAGTCTCAGGATCACTGATCTATCTTCCCTTAAGTCTAAGGGATGGAATATTATTATATTTCTAAACCAGAAGATTTTTACAATCATTGACAGAACAGTAGCATTCGTAGATCAGAGGCCTCAGGATCACAGATTCCAAAGCCAGAAGATTTAATATCACTGACGTTGTTAGAACAGAAGCACCCTAAAGTCAGGGTGATGAGGTTTAGATTCAGGGAACCAAAATGAAATTAGGGTTTCTGGTGGTCAGGGAGTTAAATAATAAGGTGTCGTGGTAGGTTGGGGGTTTGGGAAACCAAATGGAGAGGTTTGGCTCCCCTGCAACCCCTTGCGATTTGGCACAAGGATAGGGAGTTTTGGGGACTCCCTTCTGGCAACACAGAAGTTCTCTGTAAAGAAATTTACAGACCCGAAAACCTAGATTGATAAAGGAGGTTTATTACAGAAATTGGTAGTAAGGTTAGAAATCCTGACAGAGAGGCATAAAGTCTGGTTAGGGAAATAGGTAAGGATAAAGAGAGGATAACATTGGGAAAGAATATTATTCCAGTGGGCAGATCTATGGAAAATGGAATTTTGTACTGAGAATGCAGTTCTCAGTAGACAGAAAGTCCTGGCAGCAAAGGGAGCTGCCAAGGAGCATCTGCAAAGACCTTAGTTAATGGAAGCTCATTATATTGGTTATCTTGGTAGGGGTTGGGAAACCCAAACAGATCAGAACCAGTGGGGGCTGGGACAAGCCTGGATCTCCTATTGGAATTCAAAGGGATGCTTTTGACCATGATTTGTGAATCAAAGGCCCCTGCATCCAGGAAAGACAACTTTTTCTGGAGAGGATATGCCTCAGCCAGGAGGGGCTGGGAATCTGAAAGAAATCACATATCAATAGGAACATATAATCAAAACACCTATAATCAAAACTTCAAAGAAAAGGAAAAAAAAGAAAAGAAAAAACCTTTCTAGGAGAAATAACTATTGGACTTAGAGGTAAAGTTAAATGTCCATTTTATTATGAAATTACAGCAGTAGGTGTCCTATAGAATAGGTATCCTTGAAATCAAAAGGCATGTCTTTTTATAATTTGTCACTCGAAATGCAAGTCTTCCTCCTTTAACTGTGTGCCACAGAGAGCACTTAATCTCCCCCCTCTCCCCTTTCACCCTTCCCTCCACCTTGCCTCCCACCTCCACTCCAGTATAAATCTCCACCCCTGATTACATCATTTCATTTTCTCTTAATGTTCACTTATTTGGTCAGAGTTTAGTCCTTTTCCTGATTCACTATTGGCCAAGTACTACAAAGGTCACAGCCTATCTGGAGAGTCTAATTCCTCCACATGAGTCTTCACTTCTAATTCCATCATTCCAGCTTTCATTCTACTTGAGTATGTCCTTAATTACCTTTTCCCTTCTATTTGTGAATGATTCTCCACTTCTACATTACATTTTATTCTAAATCCTCACCTCTGATTGCATTTTCCCTCTATATACAAGTCAGAGTTACCAATTACATTTTCTCTCCCTTCGTTTTGCTTTCTTGTTTTGTTAGCTTAACTTTCATTTCTTAGGCTTCAATTTCATTTTTATGATTTAAGTTTTATAACTTTGTGGAAACTAAAGCCTCATCCAATTCTCACCCTTTCCTTGAAAGATAATTAGAAGTTTTTGAAGAAATGATGCAGAAGTCCCAAAAAGATATTATAAAAGAAATGAGTGTTACAGAAGAATAGGAAAAATAGGAAAAATAACTTAAAAGAATAAGAGAAGAACAAAACTTCCAAAGTAATAAAAATCCTTAAAAATTCAGGATGGATTAAATAGAAATTAATATCTTCAAGAGACAAAATAATTTTAAAAGACAACTTTAAAAAAGAAAAAAAGCAAAATCTTCATGTCAGTAATAATTGACTTAGAAAACAGATCAAGGTAAGAACTTAAAAACCATAGGATTTCTATGACTCCTCCCCCTAAAAAGAATTTACGATATCATCTTTCAAGTGATCATTAAAAAAATTGCCTGAATATATCAGTGCAAGAAGCAGACATGAAAGAAAAAAGAATCCATGATTATGTCCTGTAAGAAACCCTAAAATAAAAACTCTCTGGAATGTTATTGTTAAAATCCAGAGCCTCCAAACAAAATAAAAAAATATGACAAGCAGCTAGAAAAGAATTCAAATATCAAAGAAACACTATCAAGATCATATAAAATTTAACAGCTCTCATTTTCATGAAACAGAGAACATGAATGAGATCCATTTCACAAAGCAAAAGACAAAGGTCTACAATTAAAAATGGAATATAATCCTAAGAGAAAAATAATGGATTTTTAATTAAATAGAATATTTTCAAAGATTCCTGATTGGAAAAAAAAAAACCTAAGCAGAAGAGAAGCTTTGAAATATAAATATGGAAGTCAAGAGAAAAATCAAAGACAACTACAAAACTATCAGAAGAGACTTTATAAGATGTATTACTTCCATTTTAATGGACAGGAAGGATATTAAAAAGGATTCTGTTTAAAATCTTAATGCCACAAAAGGTTACAGAGTTATTCAATTAAAACAGAAGAGCTATAAATAGTTTTCTTATTGTTTTGAAGATGTAGGAAAAATGAAAAAAGCATAGAGAATCACATTAAGAAAAAAGAGGAAAGATAGAAGATTTTGTTTAGATACATAACTGGGTTATACAAATAAAACTGTATGAAGACCTGGAAGGAGTGACAGTCACTTGAACTTCACTTTCATCTAAACTGGTCAAAAAAAAAAAATAGAACACATAGACAAAGATTTTGGTGTAAAAATGTGCTCAATTCACCAGGAACAAGGAACAGTGAAAGAAGAAAAGAGCGTAATCAGGCTGATAGATTGAGAGGAGTAATCATAAGCAAAAATAAATCTTAGTAAGAAGATAGCGAAGAGATAAAAAAGAAATAATAGTAACTTGAAATAAAGTGGGAAAAGAATGCAGAGGAGGAAAAGTGAATTTAAGGGAAGTGAATGGAAAGACATTTACAATTAGCAATCATAATTGTCAATGTGAAGGAGATGAACTAGCCTATAAAACAATAGAGGTTAGCAGAAGAAGTTAGAAAGCAGAATCCAATAACATGCTGTTTATAAGTCAACAAATACAGTATTGTTAGTCACTATATGCCATGCTACTGTCCTTAGCAATAAAAAGGAAAGCAAAAAGGAAAGGCCATTCTTGCCCCACCCTCAAGGAGCTTATATTCTAATAGGAAAGACCATGAAGTCTTGGATAGAATTAAAATTAGGTGTTGGAGCAAAATCTTGCATGTCTAAACTGAACATAGGCAAAAAGTAGGAGTAGCAATGATGATTTCAAACAAGGCAACATCAAATACAGACTTAATTAAAAGAGATAAATAGGCAACTTATCATCCAATCAGAAGTTAGCCTCAAGGGCTCACAGTCCTGGCAGTCCTGATCTCAGTGCATAGTTCCAACCCTCTACATTTTTTGAGTATTTAAATCATTACTTTGCCTTTGTAAAATCAGCCTCCTCTCTCTGAGAAATCCAGGGGAGATTCTAATAAACCTTCTTATCTTCACTTTGAGAAATCTCTGAATAATCATTTTGAGTAAGGAATTGCATTGCCATTCTATACAATGGATTTTTTATTTCTTAATTTTTAGGATTTCTATTTTTGTATTTAATTGCTAAAAGGTAATACTGACTATACATTGATTCAATACTATATAATATATATATATATACCTAATGGTATATTTAACTTTCTAAATTCTTAAAAGGAAAAAAAATTATAAGGAAAAGTCGGCAAACTATACTAATGGAAAGATATCAGTTTACCCTATCAATCCTAGATCAATCTAAGCCTACAAAAATAAGAAAAGATAGACTTCTGGTGATTGTTGAATGGGAAATAGAAAGGAATATGCATAATTCTTAGATATATATGGAACCTTTACAAATTGAATCAAATCTTAGAATATAAAAATATTACAAACAATTGCAGAAAGAAAGAAATATTATACATACTCTTTACTGATCAAAATGCAATAAAATAATGTTAAATAAAGGGCCACTGAAAAATATGAGAAAAGTAATAGGTGGTAAATAACTTAATCCTAAAGAATTTTGAGTTAAAGATCAAATTATAAAGAGAAAGATAATTTCATTTAAGATAATGACATCAATGAAACAACATTACAAATTTGGAGGATACAGCTAAAGAAGTCCTTAGGGGAAAATCTATACCTCTAAACAAAAAAAAAAAATAGAGAAAGAACAACTTTTTTTTGACTAATTAAAAAAACAAAAAAGAACAACTCAATGAATATTGCAATTAAAAGTACTTGAAAGCTAACACATTAAAAACAATTAAATACAAAAATAGAAATCCTAAAAATTAAGAAATAAAAAATCCATTGTATGGAATGGCAATGCAATTCCTTACTCAAAATGATTATTCAGAGATTTCTCAAAGTGAAGATAAGAAGGTTTATTAGAATCTCCCCTGGGTTTCTTAGAGAGAGGAGGTTGATTTTACAAAGGCAAAGAGATGATTTAAATAGTCAAAAAATGTAGAGGGCTGGAACTATGCACTGAGATCGGGACTGCCAGGACTGTGAGCCCTTGAGGCTAACTTCTGATTGGATAATACTCTATGGGCATATGCTTGGAAAATGGGCCTTTCCACTATCCGTACTGACTCAATGATTAGTGTATAGAGGATTGTAGGAGGGGGTAGGGGGTGGAGTAAAGCTAGCCAGGGACACACACTCTCAGCAGTAGAGGAGGGAAGGTAGTCGAGGAGATTCTGCTTCCATCCTGTTCAATCCTGAGTCTGGGGACCAAGAATAAAGATTGAAGACTTTTGCTTATCCTGACTCTGGCTGATTCTGAGGTGTCCTGGGTGCGAACTTGGTCCTTACAAAAAAACACAGAAACCTGTGACCCCCCTCTCCTCATCTGGTTAATTATCACTGCCTGCTTAGATGGAAGTATCAAAGGTTTGCTAAATTCTAGTAAAGCCAATATAGTCAATTTATTGCAGGTATAGTTGTCTAAATTTATTGTGGTCAGTTTGTTAAATAATGTTTGCAAATGCTTGTTTGAACTAATATAAGCACCCTATTGTAAGGTTTGTACAAAGAATTTCATTTTTCTCAAACTCATCAGATTTTCATAAACTAAAATTAACATAAATCTAAATTTAAGGTAGGTTAATCTACTTTAGTTAATGACTTTGTGGGAAACCACATAATCCCTCACAATAAGGAGATTTATTTAGAGGTAAGTAATTGATTAAGCCAGAGGGGTTAAAGTTTCTAGAATAACTGAGGAGACTTAGTTTACCTCAAGCTTTCTCATTTAACAAATAGAGATAGCTATTTTGGTGGCTTCTCAAATATCTCTAGGCCATTAAATTATTAATCAGGTTCTTCTCTAAGCAGTTAAAAAAAAGGTCAAAGGGATTGTGTCAGGTATTTCTGCTAGAAGAACAAATCTTTTGCTTTTCTTCCTGGAGCCTTAATGATTAACAGACCCTTGGTGCTGAGTCTTGAATTACCCACAGTTATTATTCTGAGAAGTCCTCAGTTTCCCATTTCACTCATCATGGAATTAATGAACAAAACTACTAATTTGTTTATTCTTTTGAAAAAAAAAACTAATTTGATTAAAGAAAAAAACCAAGTTACCAGCATCAATAATGTAAAAGGATAATTTAAAACAAATGAAGAAGCAAAGGCTATTACTAAGAGTTATTTTGACCAACTATCTGGCAAGAAAACCAACAACTTAAATGAAATTAATGGATATTTTTAAAAACCAACAAAATTAAAATAGAACCAAAAAAAGAGAGAAGGTAAACAACCCAGTTTGAGAGGAAGAAATCAAACAATTCATAAATCAGTCTCCAAAGAAAAACTCCAGTTTCAGATGGATTCACAAATGAATTCTATCAAACATTCCAGGAACAATTAATTCCAGTATTACATATATTGTTTGTAAAAAAAAAAAAATAGTAAAGAAAGAATTCTACCAAATTCCTTTTAAGATATAGATATCATCTTTATATATAAACCAGGAAGAAAAATAAACCCAGAAAACTAGGATAAATAAATTCTAGCAAAGAGGCTAAAACAACGTATAACAAACATTATAGACTATAACCAACTTGGATTTATGCCTAGAATGAAGTGTTGCTTTAAAAATATTTTTAAAAAAGCCACAAATTCACCGAATCATGTTAGTAACAAAATCAACAAATTTCACATGATTTAAATTCATCAAGTGAGTTATTAATTTCTTGCTTGATGCTTTTTTCCACATCTCTCATTTATTTGCTATTTTCCCCTCTTTAGCACATTCATTTTCACTGATAAAAAAGTACCTTTTCTAGTTCCTTTTTTTTGCCCACACTCTGCTGGGTTGAACTTTTTTTTTTTTTTTTTGGAGACTTCTCCTGCAGATATTTTAAAAATAATTTTTCATTTTTTCCAATTACATGTAAAGACAATTTTTAAACATTTTTTTAAAAAACAAAATTCTCTGCTCCCCAAAATGGTAAGCGATTTGATACAGGTTATATAGGTACATATTAGTCATGCTGTGAAAGAATGAAGAGAGCAAAAAGAACAAAAACTTTTTGTATATATTTTGAAATAATTCTTTACTTTTGGGTATGTATTTGGATAGATTTTAATTTTTTTCTTCAGTCATTCTTTTAATTTATTCCTTGATTTTGTGCTAGATTTGAGCTATAATGACTTTTGGAGAATAAGTCTGGGCTGATCCTATTGTTGCTTTCTTAGGAATATTGAACGTTGTGTTATTCCAAGATCTGTAGAATAATTTAGATTAGGGATTTGCATGCTTTTGGTGCTCTCTATATGGTCTGATTGAGGACAAAGTCTAATTGCTAGCCTCCTGGATTGAGCTCTGCATTGGGGTCTGAGAAAGAGGCCCTTGGGCTTTCGTCTGGAATTGTTTTTTTTTTTTTTATTTTTATTTTTATTTTAATTTTTTATTGACGGTACATATGCATGGGTAATTTTTTACAACATTATCCCTTGCATGTACTTCTGTTCCGATTTTTCCCTTCCCTCCCTCAACCCCCTCCCCCAGATGGCAGGCAGTCTTATACTTGTTAAATATGTTATAGTATATCCTAGATACAATATATGTGGGCAGAACTGAACAGTTCTCTTTTGCACAGAAAAAATTGGATTCGGAAGGTAAAAATAGCCTGGGAAGAAAAACAAAAATGCAAACAGTTTAAACTTATTTCCCAGTGTTCCTTCTCTGGGTGTAGCTGATTCTGTCCATCATTGATTAGATTTTCTCTTTGTCGAAGATATTCACTTCCATCAGAATACATCCTCATACAGTATTGTTGTTGAAGTATATAATAATCTCCTGGTTCTGCTCATTTCACTCAGCATCAGTTCATATAAGTCTTTCCAAGCCTCTCTGTATTCATCCTGCTAGTCATTTCTTATAGAACAATAATATTCCATAACATTCATATACCACAATTTACCCAACTCTTCTCCAGTTGATGGACATCCACTCAGTTTCCAGTTTCTGGTCACTACAAACAGGGCTGCTACAAACATCTTGGCACATACAGGTCCCTTTCCCTTCTTTAGTATTTCTTTGGGATATAAGTCCAGTAGTAACACTGCTGGATCAAAGGATATGCACAGTTTGATAACTTTTGGGGCATAATTCCAGATTGCTCTCCAGAATGCTTGGATTCCTTCACAACTCCACCAACAATGCATCAGTGTCCCAGTTTTCCTGCATCCCCTCTAACATTCATCATTATTTTTTCCTGTCATCTTAGCCAATCTGACAGGGTGTAGTGGTATGTCAGAGTTGTCTTAATTTGCATTTCTCTGATCAATACTGATTTGGAACACTCTTTCATATGAGTGGAAAAAGTTTCAATTTCATCATCTGAAAATTGTCTGTTCATATCCTTTGACCATTTATCAATTGGAGAATGGCTTGATTTTTTATAAATTAGAGTCAATTCTCTATATATTTGGAAATGAAGCCTTTATTAGAACCTTTAACTGTGAAGATGCTTTCCCTGTTTGTTGCTTCCCTTCTAATCTTGTTTGCATTAGTTTTGTTTGTACAAATCTTTTTCATTTGATATAATCAAAATTTTCATTTTGTGATCAATAATGATCTCCAGCTCTTTGGTCACAAATTCCTTCCTCCTCCACAAGTCTGAGAGGTAAACTATCCTATGTTCCTCTAATTTATTTATTATCTCATTCTTTATGCCTAAATCATGGACCCATTTTGATCTTATCTTGGTGTACAGTGTTAAGTGTGGGTTTATGTCTAATTTCTGCCATACTAATTTCCAGTTTTCCCAGCAGTTTTTGTCAAATCCCAAAGAATTTGAGATAATTCTTATCCCAAAAGTTGGGATCTCTGGGTTTGTCAAATACTAGATTGCTATAATTATTGACTATTTTGGCCTATGAACCTAACCTATTCCATTGATCAACTAGTCTATTTCTTAGCCAATGCCAATTGGTTTTGGTGACTGCTGCTTTATAATATAGTTTTAGATCAGGTACAGCTAGGTCACCTTCATTTGATTTTTTTCCCCCATTAATTCCCTTGAAATTCTCGACCTTTTGTTCCTCCATATGAATTTTGTTGTTATTTTTTCTAGGTCATTAAAATATTTTCTTGGGAATCTGATTGGTATAGCACTAAATAAATAGATTAGTTTAGGGAGTATTGTCATCTTTATTATGTTCGCTCGGCCGATCCAAGAGCACTTAATATTTTTCCAATTATTTAAGTCTGACTTTATTTGTGTGGAGACTTTTTTTTATAAATTTGCTCATATAATTCCTGACTTTCCTTTGGTAGATAGATTACCAAATATTTTATGGTATCAACAGTTATTCTGAATGGAATTTCTCTTTGTATCTCTTGCTGTTGGGTTTTGTTGGTGATGTATAAAAATGCTGAGGATTTATGGGGATTTATTTTGTAGCCAGCTACTTTGCTAAAATTATGAATTATTTCTAATAGCTTTTTAGTAGAATCTCTGGGGTTCTCTAGGTATACCATCATATCATCTGCAAAGAGTGATAGTTTGGTTTCCTCATTGCCTACTCTAATTCCTTTAATCTCTTTCTTGACTCTTATTGCTGAGGCTAGCATTTTTAATACAATATTGAATAATAATGGTGATAGTGGGCAATTTATTTCATTCCTGATTTTACTGGGAAATGTTCCAGTTTATCCCCATTACATATGATGCTTACTGACGGTTTTAAATAGATGCTCCTGACTATTTTAAAGAAAAGTCCATTTATTCCTATCCTCTCAAGTGTTTTTATTAGGAATGGATGTTGGATTTTATCAAATGCTTTTTCTGCATCTATTGAGATGATCATATGGTTTTTGTTTGTTTGGTTATTGATATAGTCAATTATGCTAATAGTTTTCCTAATATTAAACCAGCCCTGCATTCCTGGTATAAATCCTACTTGGTCATAGTGTATTATCCTGGGGATGATTTTCTGTAATCTTTTTGCTAATATTTTATTTAAGATTTTAGCATCAATATTCATTAGGGAGATTAGTCTATAATTTTCTTTCTCTATATCAGTTACCATGTCTGTGTCATAAAAGGAATTTGGTAGGACTCCTTCAATCCCTATTTTTTCAAATAGTTTATATAGCATTGGAGTTAATCATTCTTTAAATGTTTGGTAGAATTCCCTTGTAAATCCATCTGGTCCTGGGGATTTTTTCTTAGGGAGTTGATTAATAGCTTATTCTATTACTTTTTCTAAGATGGCACTGTTTAACCAATTTACTTCTTCTTCTGTTAATCTGGGCAAGCTATATTTTTGAAGGTATTCTTCCATTTCATTTAAGGTTATTGAATTTATTGGCATAAAGTTGGGCAAAGTAACTCCTAATTATTGCTCTAATTTCCTCTTCTTTAGTGGTGAGTTTTCCCTTTTCATTTTTAAGACTAACAATTTGATTTTCCTCTGTTTTTTTTTTTAAATCAGATTTACTAAGAGTTTATCTATTTTGTTGGCTTTTTCATAGCACCAACTCTTAGTCTTATTAATTAATTCAATAGTTTATTTTTTACTTTCAATTTTATTAATCTCTCCTTTTATTTTTAGAATTTCAAGTTTAGTGTTTGACTGGGGGTTTTTAATTTGTTCCTTTTCTAGCATTTTTAGTTGCAAGCCCAATTCATTGATCTTTTCTTTCTCTGTTTTATGCAAGTAGGCTTCTAGAGATATAAATTTCCCCTTATTACCACTTTGGCTGCATCCCACATATTTTAGTATGACATCTCATGATTGTCATTTTCTTGGGCGAAGTTATTATGTCTATGATTTGCTGTTTCACCCAATCATCCTTTAGTATGAGATTATTTAGTTTCCAATTATTTTTTGGTCTATTTTCCCCTGGCTTTTTATTGAATATAATTTTCATTGCATTGTAGTCTGAAAAGGATGCATTTACCACTTCTACCTTACTGCATTTGAATTTGAGGTTTTTATATCCTAATATATGGTCAATTTTTGTATTGGTTCCATGAACTGCTGAGAAGAAAGTGTACTCCTTTCTGTCTCCATTTAGTTTTCTCCAAAGATCTATCATATCTAACTTTTCTAGTATTCTATTTATCTTTTTGACTTCTTTCTTATTTATTTTGTGGTTTGATTTATCTAATTCTGAGAACGCAAGGTTGACCCACTTGAAACCACTATTGTAGTTTTGCTGTCTATTTCTTCTTGCAGCTCTCTTAATTTCTCTTTTAAGAATTTAGATGCTACACCACTTGGTGCATATATGTTTAATATTGATATTGCTTCATTATCTATGTTACCCTTTAGCAAGATATAGTGCCCTTCCTTATCTCTTTTAATTAGATCAATTTTTGCTTTAGTTTGATCTGAGATCAGGATGGCAACCCCTGCTTTTTTGACTTCACCTGAAGCATAGTAAATTCTGCTCCAACCTTTTATCTTTACTCTGTATGTATTGCCCTGCTTCAAGTGTGTTTCCTGTAAACAACATATTGTGGGATTCTGGCTTTTAATCCAGTCTGCTAATTGCTTCTTCTTTATGGGGGAGTTTACCCCATTCACAGTTATGGTTAAAATGACCAATTCTGTATAATTTGCCATCTTGTTAACCCTTGCTTATGCTTTTCTTCTTTCCTTCCTCTTTACCCTTCTCAGTATTAAACTTGTGAGCACCACTTGCTTTTTAGTATCTCTCCCTCCCACCTTAGAGTTCCTCTCCCTATCTTACCCCCTTTCCTCACAATTTCTGTATTCCCTTCCACTTAGCTTACTCCTTCCCTTTTCACTTTTCCCCTCCCACTTTTCAATGTTGTGGAAGAAGTTTCACCATAAATTGAATATGTCTAATATTTTTCTCTTTAAGCCAATTCTGATGGGAGTAAGATACACATTATGTTCATCTCCCTTCATTCTTTCTCTCAGATATAATAAGTTTTCTTTGCCTCTTCATGAGATGTAGTACCCCCACTTTACCCTTTTTCTAGTGCAATTTCCTTTCCACTTCTAGTTTCTAGAACAAATTATACATGTGTTCTTTATATATCTTTATAATGGAAATATGGTTCCCAAGGTTTCTTTTTACCTTTTAGGTTTCTCTTGAGTCTTATATTTGGAAATCAAACTTTTTGTTTAGTTCTGGCTTCTTCTGTCAGAAATAGATGAAATTCACCTGTTTCATTGAATGTCCATCTTCTTCCCTGGAAAAAAAATGCTCATTTTTGCTGGGTAAGTTATTCTTGGCTGCATACCAAGTTCCTTAGCCTTTTGGAATATCAGATTCCAGGCCCTTCGATCCTTTAATGTGGATGCTGCTAGATCCTGGGTGTTCCTTATTGTGGTTCCTCTATATTTGAATTGTTTTTTCCTAGCAGCTTGTAATATTTTTTCCTTTGTCTGATAGTTTTGGAATTTAGCCACTATATTTCTTGGAATTTTGATTTTAGGGTCCCTTTTAGTAGGTGTTCAATGAATTCTTTAAATGTCTATTTTACCCTCTGTTTCTATAACATCTGGGCAGTTCTCTTTGATAATAGTGGAAAATAGTGTCCAGGCTCTTTTTTCCATCATATTTTTCAAAAAAGTCCAATAATTCTCAGATTGTTTCTCCTAAATCTAGTTTCCAGTTCTGTTGTTTTCCCAAGTAGGTATTTGACATTTTTTCCCATTCTTTCATTTTTTTGGTTTTGCTTGACTGATTCTTGGTGTCTCCTCGAGTCATTCAATTCCATTTGTTCAATTCTGATTTTCAATGAATTATTTTCTTCACTCACTTTTTTATATCTTTTTCTAATTGTTCAATTGAGTTTTTAAGTGAATTGTTTTTTTCTATGGAATTTTTTTCCATTTCACCAATTTTATTTTTTAGAGAATTATTTTCTTTTTCTAATTCACTAATTCTATTTTTCAAGGATTTGATTTCTTTTTCCACTCTAATGAGTGGGATGACTTATCCAGATCCTCTTGCCAAGCTTCCCTTTCCTTTTCCCATTTTTCTTCTAGCTCTCTTCTGAGAGCTTTTAAAATTTTTTCTATGAGAGTCTTGTGTGTTGAGGATCAGATCATATCCTCTTTTAAGGATTCATCTGGAGATAGTCTGTTTTTAGTCTCTTCAGGATTTAAAGTCTGCTCTCTATTCATATAGAAGCTATCAATAAAGTCCATTTTAATTTTTTGCTCATTTTGTCAAAGAAGAACAAAGAAAACAAACTAGCAAAAAAACAAATGCAGTCTGCTTTTTTTTTTTTTGGGGGGGGGTGCTTCCTTTACAGACTGCGGTAGTGGGGGGAAAGGAAGGGGGGAAGGCAGCTGTGAGGCACTAGGAGGACAGCAATGGCAGCACTGCATCTCTGCTCTGAAACTCTGAGACTCTGAGAGCATGCTGAGACACTCCGGGCGGGTGTGGCCAGATACCAAGAGACCCTAGCTTTTCGAAATTTACAGCTTCTCTGCTGATCTACTGGCTTGCTGCCAGGGCAAAGTAGCCACACTGTGGTAAAGATCTCCTCCCATAAACAGCTGAGATCACACCCTACCCACCTTAGGTCAGCTCAGTGTGGGCTGCCTTCCATAATCTCTCTGTCTGCTGTGCCACTGCTGCCTGCTTTCAGTCTGTGCTCAATCAAGCTGTCCCCACCTGTGAGCAAAAACAGACCTTTTCTGGTAAATTTCAAGGATATCTTCTGTTAGTAATTATTTGTGTGTGTGTGTGTGTGTGTTTTTTTTTTTTCAGTCAAGCACTAATTCCGAGACCTTGTCATGAAATAAATTCTGAGAGCAAAGAGAGATTATGTGGATATGTGTATCCTCTCTGCCATCTTGGCCTGAAGTCTCCCTTTAGTCTGGAATTCTTGTCCTGAATATTCCTCTGCAGGCTTTAAAAGGGTTTGAAAGTTGGAAAACACACACACACACACAAACACACACACACACACACACACACACACATTCTGCTAGATTCCTCCCCTACTCTCCTTCTTGGATCTGAATCAAACTGCTTTTGAATTTGTTCCTTTTTCAATACACAGTCTAATGCCTACATACAACAGCTTCTCACCATGGAATGCTGTCCAGAGACAGGTTTTCTAGATTTATGACCTAATACTAGGTAGTAATGAACAGTTACCAGTTGGTATCTGTTGTCCAAATCTAAACATGTTTAGGCCTATCTATAACTGATCTGGTTCCTCCTCTTGCCTTAATACACAGCTTTTATCTATGTTAGAATATTCTTTGTGGTTCTCCTGGACAGACCTTTAGCCTAGTGTTTCCAAGCCTTTTTGTCTAGATTCCTCTGCTAAACTGGATTGGAGAAATGATTTACTGTGATATTCTCCATTGATTTCCCAAAGAGAATTTAATTTGATGTATTTTCTTTTTTTCTTCTTTTTTTTAATTATAGCTTTTTATTTACAAAACATATGCATGGGTAAAAAAAATGCAAAACCTTACGTTCCAACTTTTCCTTTCCCTCTCCTATCCCCCTCCCCTACTTGGCAGATAGTCCAATCCATGTTAAATATATTAAAGTATATGTTAAATCTAATATATGTAAATATATTTATACAATTATCTTGCTATACAAGAAAAATCGGATCTAGAAAGAATGAAAAATAAATCTGAGAAGGAAAACAAGAATATAAGTGAACAATGACAGAAAGAGTGGAAATGTTATGTTGTGCTTTACATTCATTTCTCATAGTTCTCTCTCTGGGTGTAGCTGATTTTCTTCCTTATTGAACATTGGAACTGATTGAATCATCTCATTGTTGAAGAGAACCAATTTTGATGTATTTTCTAGAGCTGTTTTGAGTACTAGAGGAAGAGGATTAGCTTTCTTCCTCTATGCATTTCTTTTGGCTAGTTGACAGTTTAGATCTACTTCTTTCAATTAAAAACAATTCATTGTGAGCAGTGAGATAGTACCTATACATATGAAATCAAAAGATTTATCATAGTGAATCCTGAAAAAATTTCAAACATTCTCATCCTATTCCTTTTTCATCTCTGTCTTTCTGTCAATTCCAGACCAAATGCTTTAGGGTTTTCTTTAGTAAATACAGTATATGGGTTATCGATTATCTATTTGGGTCCATCTGTTATCCCTCAATCTTTTTTTAAAATAATTTTTTCAATTACCAAAAAAATCTTCTCTTCCTCACACTCCCCACAACTAAAAAAGCAAAAAATCCCCACAACTTTATAACAAATGAGCATAGTTAAACAAAACAAATTCCTGAAATGGCCACATCCAAAAAGTATGTTTCAGTTAAACCTTCATTACCTTTTTGTCTGGAGATGAGTAGTATGTTTGTTTCATTAACAGTCCTCTGAGATTGCAGTCTTTCAGTTATTTGTCTTTAAAATGTTATAATTGACTAAATTTCTATATTGGTTGTACCCATTTAGTTCTTTATTAGTTCATAGAAGGCTTTCAATGTTTCTCTTAAATCATCCCCTTTATCATTCCTTTTAACACAGTAATATTATATTATGTTCATAAATCATAACTTTTAAAATCATTTCCTAATTGATGGGTACCCTCCTTGGTTTCCAATTTCTTGACATTGCCTAAATAATTACTAAAATATTATTATATATATAGATTGTCTTCCTCTTGGTTTAATCTCACTAGTGTATGGAAACTACTAGTGTTATTATTGAGTTAAGTAATTTAATAGTGCTTTAGGCAAATTCCTTTCCAGAATGACTGAGCCAGTTGGCAATACTCATGTGCCTTTTTTCCATAGCCCCTGCAGAATCATTTTCCTTTTATGTCAACTTCTGTTAGGTATAAGACGGAACTTCAGAATTACTTTAATTTACACTTCTCTAATTATTAATGATTTATGTCATCTTTTTAATATATCTGTTGATAGTTTTGATTTTTTAATCTCAAAACTGCCTGTTTATTTAATTTAACCATTTATCAATTAGGCAATAGCTCTTAATGTTATAAATTTGCATCTGTTCCTTGTAAATGAGAAATCTATCAGAGAAACAACTGCAAATTTTCCTTTCTAATTTTAGCTATATTATCTTTGTTTGAATCAAAACTTTTTAATATTCTGCAGCCAAAACTATCTATTTTACTTGTAATAATCCTTTTCTATACTTTGGTTAAACAATCTTCTCTTATTCATAGATTTGAAAGATATTTTCTCTTTTGTTCTTTTAATTTTTTTTGTGTGACATCCTTCTTATATCTAAGTCATGCAGCCATTTGTACTTTATCTTAGTGTACAGAGTGAAATATTGTTTTATACCTATTTCTGCCAAACAGCTTTCCAGATTTTCCAACAATTTTTGTTGAGTAGTGTGTTCTTATCCCAATAACTGAGATCTGAGTTCTTACCTCAACCGATTTGTCAAACATCAAGTTCTTTGGTTCACATACTTCTGTACATTATATACCAAATTTATTCTACTGGCCATTCTTTTTCTTAAATAGGACTAAATAATTTTGATGACTATTGCTTTTAGTACAGTTTGATATGTGGTACTATTAGACCTCTTTCTTTCCCACTTTTTTTGCATTATTTCTTGACCTTTTGCTCCTCCAGATGAATTTTGTTATTTTTTGACTCTGGAAAATAGTTTTACTATTGTGGAAATAAATTAATTTAGGTAGAATTTATTATTTTATTACAATGGCTTGGCCAACTCATATATAATTGATGTTTTTGCAATTAGTTATATCCATCTTTATTTGTGTATATAGTGTTGTATAGTTGTATTTGAAGTTCCTGTATGTGTCTTGTCAAGTAGACTTTTATCACCAATTCTTATTACATCAGTGAAACTTATTCACTTATTCTGAATATGAATATAATATAGCTTTGGATGCTTATTCCTAATACAAAAGAAACAAAATCAGTAAAAGTGTATGGAAGTTAGATTGTAAATAAAGAAGCCATACTCAAGTATTGTGGAAAATATTTGATTGAAAGACAATGGAGGGGGAAAACTAAAGTGATTTCATCATCAAATTGTATTATAGACCACCTGGACAGAAAGAAGAAGTACGTGAGAAGTTCTGAAAATAGATTCAAAACTAGGCATGGAAATAACGAAGGACTTCAATTATCTAGCCATCTGTGGTGGCTCTCTATGTTAAGTGTAGAGAAGCTAATAAATTCTCAACTTTTTGTAATGCCTATTTAATCCTTTAAAAGATAGAAAATACCCAAGAGAAAATTCTTTTCTGGACCTTATTTTCATTAACAAGCAGGAACTAGTTGCTGAGATACAGATAATGGGAACTTTTGGGGAAAGTGAATACTTCCTCCTAGGGTTTGTAAAAGAGTAAAGCAAAGTTGGGCATAATTTAACCTATATCCTAGATTTTGAGAGAGCAGATTTCAGAGGAAAGATGGGTTGGATATTATTTAAATAAATTCTAAACAAAAAGTTAACTGAAAAGGGATTGAAAACTCTGAAGCACAAAAATTCTGAAAGCACAAAGGGGAAATAAAATGGAAAGGAGGGGGGAAAAAGGAATTTCTGAAGAGGCCAATATAGATGCACCAAGAACTCATGAAACATTTTAGATTTTAGGAAGATATATGCAGAAGAGACAAGTAAGATGGGGGATGAATAGAACTAAAGCTTGGGAAGGCCTGAGATTGGCATGAAAATCAAAGGACAATAAACAGGTTATTGTTTTTCAAAAAGCTGTATGGAAAAAGAAAGGATCAAAGAAGGGATTGGGCCACTGTTGGGTCGAAGGGATGATAACTCACAATAAAGCAAAGTGTTTTGTTTTGGTTTTTGTTTTGGTTTCTATTTAACCTACCAATGACAATGGCAAGCCTCCTTTAAAAAGAATAGCTTCCTAGTTGGACCTCCAGTCTCAGATCTCTCCCCACGTCTACACTTGCAAAAATGTTTTTTTTTGGAATCTACCCTCTCCCAAACTCTACCTTATTAAAATGATAATGATTTTACTCTAGTCTCTAGCATCAAATATAAACTTCTCTGTTTGACATTTAAAGTTATTTACAATTTGATCCCAGTCTAACTTTTTAACCTTATTATATATTACTCACATATATGATCTCTTTGACTTCACACTGGCCTTTCCCTCTTTCCCTAAGGTTATTTTGCATATTTCTTGTGAGTGCAAACACACATATGGCTATAAATGTATGTGTACATTTATATGTATATAATAAATAAATATCTATCTATATATACATTACACAGCCCACACATACATATATATGGACATATATATGGACATATATATATATACACATACATATATATATATATATATATACATATATATATACATATATATATATATACACACATGCTGTCTTCCATGTTAGAATGTCAGGTCCTTGAAGGTAGGGATGAGTTTACTTCTGTATTCATATCCCCAGTGCCTAGCATAGCTTGTGGTACATATGAGGTGCTTAATAGATACTTACCAATTGATTGTTTGAAGAAGGATGACCTTTGAACGGGAAAGAGAACAAAAATGACTAATAAAGAGTTAACACCCAATGAAAGTAAAGCTATATAAATAGAGCACCTAGTTGTTCTTGATAAATCCAAATCACCAGGCCCAGATGAACTGGTGTATGTATGTGATTTCTGAACCACTATCAGTGACATTTGAAAATAACCAAACAAATTGTCCCAATTTTTTTTTAAGAAGGAAAGAGATTAGAGTCTGCAAAGTTTGAAGTGGTGGAGTTGACTTCATTTTCTAGGAAAAATTTTGAGTGTATCATTAAAGATCAGTGAACATCTAGAAAAGGAAGCAGGGCCAGCAAGAATAGAACATGGTAGAGTATAACCTTATTCCCTTTCCTCCCTCTTTTGTGGACAATGCTATTGGTTGATAAAATAGAGAAATGTTGAAATGATATATCTAGATTTAAGCAAAGCATGTAATGAAGCTTCTTGTGGAACACATGGAGAGATATGGGGTAGATGATAATACAATGAGATGAATTCAGAACTAAGTTGAATGGCTAGACTTAAAAAAAAAAAAAGTTGATTAATGTCTCCATTTAAGCTTGGCAGAATATTTCTAGTGAAGGACCCCCTGGGATTGGCACTTGGTCCTTTGCTGCTTAAATTTTTTTTTCATGAATTGGATAAAAGCAAAAATTTTCAGATGACACAGATTTAAATGATATCAAATAATTAACAGGTTTTGACAGGCAAGAACATCTAGGTTAAATCTAGCAAGTTAAAAATAATAGGTTTCTATTCCTAAATGTAAAGTCTTATATTTGGGTTCAAAAAATTGACTGCATAAACATAAGATAATGGAGAAATAGTGAAAAAAATCTGGGGGTTTAGAAGTTTGAAATGACAGCCAAAAATACTAATGTAATCTTGTATTGAGAGGTATAACTTTCAGATATAAAGAATCAATAATCCCTGATTAGACCACACTTGGCAATCAGGATGGTGAAAAACTTATGAGTTCATGTTAAATGAAGTTTATTTGATGGGAATGAGGAGATCTGATCCTAGACAACAGAATATTCAAGAGAGATATGGCCCAACTTGTGGAAAAGGGATTCAGCAAGTTCTGTTGAACCCCAGAGGAAAGAACCAGAAACAATTGGTGGAATTTATGAATTTAGGTTATTTAAGCTCAGATTTACATGTTTAGAATTGTCCAGAAGAGGAATCTGCTTTGGGCAATATGGGGTTCTTGTTCCTTAGAGTTCTTCCAATGAAGGTTGGGGTGACCACTTGTCAGACAGGTTGTTTATACGTAGGTGGGGATGTCTTTTTGAACATAGGTTGGTCTGGACAGCTAATGAGGTGGCTTCCAACTCGGCCTTTCTGTGATTGAGGATTCTCTGCTCCATATTTGGACCACCTCCTCTTCCAGTCACATACACACACACATTTGTTGCTGTTTGGGGTTTTCTTGGTGAAGATCCTGAAGTGGTTTGCCATTCCCTTCTACAGATCTTATAGATGAGGAAACCGAGACAAACAAGGTTGTATGACTTACCAGGGTCACATATCTGAGAAGTGTCTGAGGCCAGATTTGAACTCAAGAAGAAGAATCTTTCTGACCCCATGCCTGGAGCTCTACCCGCCATGCCACTAGCTGCCCCATGTACATACATACATACACACATATATTTGTACTTATATATACATCCACATATATTTAATCACGCATACATATATACATATATTTACATACACATATTATACATACATAAATATACATATATTTATGCATATATACTCATGTTTATTTATACTTTTATATATATACATATACATTTATATTTATGCATACATATTCACATGTATTTATACATACACATAAAAATGTATTTTACACACATGTATTTATACATATATACACATATATTATATGTGTGTGGATATATATACACATATATTATATGTGTGTGGATATATATATATATATATATATATATATGTATATGTATATGTCATCACTGTTAGCATATCAAAGCAAGGTCTCTGATTTACCATATATTTTTTCACTGTTTTTTTAGGTCACCACCATTGAAAGGTGGAGGTGGATAGCATATTGAGCCTGGAATCAGGAAGACCTGAGTTCAAATCTTGGTCCTAATACTAGCTGTATGACCTTGGACAAATCATTTAACCTTTTAGGACTCCAATTTCTTCATCCATAAAATGAAGGAGTTGGACTATATGCTTTCAAAACTTCCTTCTAATTACAACATTCTGTGATTCTTCAGAGACTGGCATTTAGTTATTCACAGCCACATTACTAGTATATTGGTATAAAAAACTACCAGCAGACCAACTTTTGTGGCTGTGACCATGGAAATTGATACTGTGTACAATATAATATTGGGAGGCAAATGTCCAATTCAGGCTCAATCTTGGTCTTATAGCCCAATAAAGGGAAAATATATATATATATATAGTCTATCTCTATTGGGACAGCATCAGATTGGGATTTGTGCAATCTAGACTATTTCTGTTGAATTGATTTCTGCAGGACCCTGAACAAAGCAATAGCTGATCTATTGTCCACATTGTTCTGATGTATAAATGTTTGCAGGGTTTGTTTTTCACCCAGCCCTAGTAAAGAATCAGCCTCTTTCTATAAAACTATTTCCTGTTTTTTTCTTCTCATTCCAAACATCGTGCCCAGGGCTATGGCATAGCACATCCTCTGAGAAGTGATAAAAATAACCAGACCAAGATGATGTGATCAAAACATGTGAGTTTACTTTGAGTATATGTCTGTAAGGAGCTCACAGATGTGTCTCTTGCACAGACAGAAGGGACAGTCTTGGATTTGTGCCTGTGACAATATTATCCTGCCCCTTATCTTTAGGTAAGCCCTTTTACATAAGGGGCTTCTTCTGAATAGAATTCTCTTCTTTAGGTCCCCCTCTTATTTTGGGGTGCCTATATTCTTGTGTCCTTACAGCTCTATGCTATTTCATTCTCAAGTATTAAGGAAACAGAGGTTTTTGCAGTAACACAACCCAGATGTGGCCTCCTTCCACAGTGTCACAAACAACAAGAGCAACAAGTTCTGTAGGAATAATGAAAAACATGTTATTTTCCACATTTCTGGGAATAAATGGAATATTCGAGGCCTGCTTGCTTTAAGTTTGGACTTTTCAAAAACAAAACCACCCATCTGGGGATATTGAAGAGCTAGCTATTAATGACCCATTAAAGAACAGGCAGGGATTGGTCTACAGGGAATTTCAACTAGTTTGAAGAATTGGGGGCCCAATTTACCAGCAGTAGATTTGCTAACCATCTCTTTGAGGTCAGGGAATTTTGAGGGCAGTCCTTCTTCAAATGCTAATGGCTAGAAATAGTAATAAATGTCATGGTGATGGCACTGCCTTTTCAATGGAGAAATTATGAGACATCTACTCCCATCTATTTCTCCCAGAGAGATCCTGGGATTGTAGTTCATTCCACATCTTTCTGTGTGAATTTTGTTCACATTTTGTTCACAAGTGTGTACCTGATCATAATCTCTAAAAATAGCTCTAAATCCTAGGATCTGTCATTAAAAGTACCATGAAACAATTGTATTTTACCCCAAGACCAACTAAATAAACTTGGTCATTTATTTTTCTAAATGGATCTAGAGAGATTATGCACTTTTTTTTCTTTTTCTGGTGATTGTCTGTTATAGTTATCATAAAATTTAATTAGGTTGAAATGGTACTCTCTTTCATCATTACTCACAGGGGTGGAAAATTGGAGAGTGTTTATTCTGTTTGCCAGAATTTATAACAAAGCATGTGGGAATGGAGAATCTTGGGGTGCTGACAGTGTTGGGAAATGAGGATTCTAGTCTGGGGCAAAGTAATTGAGAGACAGTGTGTCGAAGGAAGGAGAGCAACGGATATGTACTTAGGAAAACCTGTGTTCAAATCCCACTTTAGATACTTAACTAGTTATGTGACTCTAGACAAATCATTTACTTCACCCTCCCCCTGCCTCTGTTTGTTCACCTACAAAATGACAGGGTTGTATTTTATGGCCTTCTATATCCTTTCTAGTTCTATCTCAGTGATCCTCTCTTAGGTTCCTTAATGACTAACCCCACTGGTAAATTGATAGCAGATATTTCTTCCAATGTTTCTTAAAGCCTTTCTATTCCCTTATTGTGAGGCAATATGATATAGAAAGGAAGGAAGGAAGCATTTATTTGGGGAACAGCTAGGTGTTCCTGTGGATAGAGTACTGATCCTGCAGTCAAGAAGACCTGAATTCAAATCCAACTTCAAATACTTCATAGATGTATGAGTTGTCCCTTGAGCTGTTTGCCTCAGTTTCCTCATCTGTAAAATGGGTATAACAACAGCACTTACCTTCTATGTTTTTTGTAAGGATCCAATGAAATAATTGTTGTAAAATGATAAGCACTGTGTCTGGTACATATAAACTCTATATAAATGTTAATTTTTGTCATTACACATCTACGATATACTGGTGCTATGTGCTTTACAAATACTCAATCTTATTTGATCTTCACAACAACTCTATAATATTATTATCCTCATTTTATTGATGAGGAAATGCAGGGACTTATCTGAGATTACACAGTAAGTGTCTGAAGCTGGAGTTGAAGACAGGTGTTCCTGACTTAAAGCACAATGTTCTTTCCACTGATTCAGCTAGCCAGTAGTGGAAAAAGCACTGGATTTGCAATCAGAGGATCTGGATTCAAATCTCAGCTCTGTTACTTGTTACCTATGTGACATTAGGTAGGTTATTTCCTTTCTCTGGGCTTCCATTTTCTCATTTGCAAAATAATAAAATGATTGGGCATAATGAATTAGAAGTATACTCTCAACTTTAAAGTTATGATACTATTATCCTGTTCTGGAATCCAGAGGCTTACAGCATGATGGTTGGAGTTTGCCAAATCTGTGTGATGTAAACTGAAATCTTGGAGGGAAGGGTGGTCCTGACTTAGAAATCTCAAACCCCTCTGGAAGAGACCCCACCCTCCTGTTCAGAGGGGAAACTCCCAGATAAGTAATCTTCTACCATTCAATTGGAGATCTTGTCCAAGGGCATAATCACCACCTTTTATTAAATTGAAAATTAGTCCCTCAAATTTCTCCCTGACTTGGGGCAACAAAAATACAATATAATCAAAGGCTGTGTGCTCAAACCTTTGCAAAAGTCCTAACAGGATTTTGCCCACTAAGAAAGTTGTTTTCTTAGTGTAATAAACCATATTTCTGCCACAAACCTCATGCCTGTATTCATTTGGGTTTGTGAATTCTTTCAGAAAGCTTGCAGCCGGCCAGAGGATCTCTCAACCCTCATTTCTCGTATGTCAACATGTGGATAACCATACCTAACTGAACTTTGTCTTAATCTTTATTGGTGAATGTAGCAGACAGTGGACATGTGCTCCTCAGCCCTTAAGCTCTCTGTCCCTGTCATCACTTTGATGAGGTGCAAAGAATTGGGATGGGAAATCCCCTCTGGTCAGAGCTGCAGGTCCAATAAGAAACAATTCCCAAACCCGTAATCTATGCGGCAAAAGAGATTTATTGGTACTGAGAAGACAATATCTTCAACTGTGGGCAAAGGTCCTGGCAGGGCATAATCCTATTTAGGACTTCTGCAAAGATTTGGGATTCAGTTGTCTTTTATTAGCCATCTGAGACTCAGACTTCAATTAAAAATTGAATGAGATTCAAAATTGAATAACAACTCAATGTTGTCCATGCCTGAGCCTAGATCTGAAATTGAAAAGAGATTACTTATCTTACTGGGAGTGGATTCAGATAAATCTTCAACTCAACAGAGGGTATGACCATATCCCTGGCCAGATCTCCAATGGAATGAGACCACCCAACTGGGTGTGGTCTGGGAAAGATATGCTTTTCCCAGGAGAGAGCTTGGGACCCCAAATCACCCTTCTTTCACAGATTAAAAGGGATACAGTTTCAGGGCACTCCCTCACATAATTTGCATCAGTCTCATTGAACTTAATCCCCCATGGAATATAGTGACAAGGAAGTCTCTTTTCCTCAGTTCCATTGGCTTCTGACTGATTATACATGAATTAATGAAAAAATGAATGAATGAGAAAAATGATTATTTTCCTCTTGTATTAAATAATTAATTATTGAATTAAAACAAAGATTTTCCCCTTTTCTATTTCCTTATTCAGAAATCAGCACCTGTAGGTACTCAGGCAACCTTTGAAGTACAGGGCTAATCAAAAGATAAAGTTAGGAGAATTGATGAATTTGGGCCCATTGTTTCTTATTAAGACAAGTCTGGAAAAATGTGGATTCTCTCTTTGGTCACTTAGTAGTCAAGAACTCTGGAGAGGTAAACTTGAAACAAGGATACTTACAACAAGGTGTTAAATCAGTGGAATTGATGAGGTAATGTTTCTCTTGTTCATATATACTTAGTACTTAGTTTTGTCACAGGGAATGAAAAACATCCCTACTATGTGTCAAATGTATGTGGCTGCTGCTCTTAATCCAGTAAGAAAAGCAGGGTGTGCACCCGAGGAACAAATGTTAGAAGCATATCTATAAAAGACCATAGAAACACTAAGGAATTGCATATAGCTCCAGAAAAAATTCAAAGATACACTCCTTTTCAGTATTTAGGATATGAAGTATATACTAAAGTGCTTATAGTATAAAAACTTTCTTTAAGAACAGAGAAGTTGAACACCTTAAATGACTTTCAGAAATTGATAGGAGATATCCAATGGATGCGTCCAGTGTCAGGCTTAACTACCTATCAATTACAACCATTATATGACATTTTAAGGGGAGACAGTGCTTTAAACTCACTACACCAGCTTACAAAAGAAGCCGAAGAGGCTTTGAGAGAAGTTGAATTGGCTTTATCCAATGTGGTTGAAAGAGTTATTCAAAAACCTTTGCAAATATCAGTGTTTGCTACAAAAGAGGCACCTCCAGCAGAACTTCATCAAGGACACAATGTGATAGAGTGGGTGAACCTCCCAGCACAATCAGAACAAAGCTTTACTCCTTACTCAGTGCTTGTAGCTAGAATTTTATTAAAGGCCATTGAGAGAGTAGTAGGAAAGTAAGTAAGGAGTAGTAAGAGAGTGGGATAAGACCTGATAAGATATACACCTTTTATACTAATGCACAAATTAATGTATGCTGTGAAACCATCCCAGAGTGGCAAATTTTATTGGCCACAGCTCTAAATTTTACACATAGGTCTCTATTAAAGCTAACCCAACCATTACATAATTGGCGATGGATTTTTGAAGAAAAGGTTTCTAAGATTCCTCTTAAAGGACTAACTATCTTTACAAATGCATACAGACATAACATTTATGCTATGTACTCTCACGACTTAACTATAAAGAGAGTATTCAAGAACTCCTTTTCAGTCCATTCAGCAGAATGAATTGTATCCAATTATGCTAGCTCTAATTTATTATCCAGGAGATATAAATAATAATTTATACTATTATATATTATTTTTAGGTGTGGTACAAAGAATTGCCACAGCCCAAATAAAATTTGTAGCCTCTAATATATATCAGCTCTTTAAGGAACTTCAAGAGCAAGTGAGAAAGCATCCAGGTAAGATTTATATCTTGCATGTCCACTCTGATAGTGGACTTCCAAGTCCTATGTTTAATGGAAATTCAAAGGCAGAGAGCCTTCTAACCATGTTAGCCAATACCACTTTATTTCAGGCAGTCCAAGAATCTCATTCTAAATATCACCAGCTGCTCGAGCTTTATGCTTGCAATTTGGGATAACAAAAGAGAAAGCTAGGAGCATAGTAAATACCTGTACAGCTTGCCTTCCTTTCCACACTCCTATACTGCCTCCAGGGAAGAACCCTCATGGTTTGAGACCCAATGAAGTTTGTCAAATGGATGTGACCCATTATAAATCTTTTGGTCATCTGTCTTTTACCCATGTTGTAGTAGACACCTTTTCAGGATTTACTTTTCAATACTAGCAGCAAAAGAGACAGCCCAAATGGTCACTGAATTCCTATACAAGCATTTGCAATTATGGGTGTGCCACAAGAAATAAAAACAGATAATGGACCTGTATATACTTCTAAACATTTTGCACACTTTTGTGCACAGTATCAGATTTTACACACTACTGGCATACCTTTTAATCCTCAAGGACAGGCATTAGTAGAGAGCAGAAACAACAACATTAAAATGCTCCTCCAAAAACAAAAGAAAGGGGGAGCCACAGTTAACCCTAGAGAACTTCTAAATCTAGCTCTTTACACGATTAATTTTTTTTTTAATTTTTGATAAAGGGACACTATCTCCAGCAGACAGGATTTATAACCTACCAGAAGGGCAGTGTCCAGTGTGTGAGCAGCTTCACTATCTTTAGATAATGACCATGTGATGTGGAGAGATCCAGAAAGTGGTAAATGGAAGGGACCAGATGGGTTAACTGCTTGGGGGGAGGGTTTGCTTGTATCTCTACAGATGGAGAAGGAATCAGATGGGTGCCAATGAGCTTTATTCACCTTGTCCATCAAAGAGAGAGAGAGAGAGAGAGAGGGATAAGACCCTTAAAATCCCTCTCTCTCTGATGGACAAGGTGAATAAAGCTCATCAAGAAACATCAGATGGTTCCATCTCTGACTACATGTGCCACTGAAAAAGCATGGCTATTAACCTTATTTGTATGAAAATTGACTCGTGAATATAAAAAATTGTTGCTGAAACTACTGCAGGACTTCAAAATCTGCAGGTATCATTGGATTCCCTGACTTATGAAGTAATGGACAATGGATTGGTTTTGAACTATCTCTAGGACTTATGGACATGTGTAATTCCTCATGTTGATTTATGTTGTTTGTTACATCCTGCCTGTGTTATATTATGATGTGCTTGTACACAAGCAAAATATCTCCCATGCTGATGGATTTATGTATACCTGTTTCAAATAAGACCCTGCAGTCCAGAGGAAACCTGCTAACAATATTTGGTTTGATGTTCTCACATTCCTGAGAAGTCAGAGAGGGTGTGACTATGTTCCAAAACAAAAGAAAGTGGGAGATGTAGAGGGCTGGAACTCTGGAGAAGTATACTTGAAACAAGGATACTTACAACAAGGCGTTAACTCAGTGGAATTCATGAAATGATGGTTCTCTAGTTCACACATATTCAGTATGCTGTAATGATGTAATTATACTAAGGTATATAAGGGCTGAGAAGAACTGGAAAAAGGACATTCCATTTTTGACAAGCTTTGTGGTGGCCGTCCTGCCTTCATCACTTCTCCACTAATACCAAGAACTTGGGCTGATCCTGAGGTCCTCCAGAAAGCTAGCCCAAACATTACAGGTCAGAGAGTTGTTATGCATACAGATAACTCACTTTGACCAAGAATGAATGAGCAAAATCAGGAATCCCAGACCTTCATAAGAATATATTTACCTCTCATTATAGTACTTATTTTCTCATTAATTGGTAACTAATCAGAGTTAATTTCTATTCCCCATTCTTCCCCAGAGAAGCATTAAGTGAGCTCCATGATTAGTCAGAAATGGCAAATGTCCCTTTTTATTAATAATATGCTAGATTATTAATAAAATGATTAATTACCCAGAAATTATCTCTCTTGAATTTTTTATGTGTCACAGAAGCATTTGCTAAGCACAATTCTAATTAGTGGGGATACAAATAGAAAAAGAAGATGGCTCCTGATCTTAAGCAGCTCACATTCTCATGTGGGGGTCAATTCCTAGGCAAGGTTTTAGCTGTTAGTCAGTGGGTTCTGAGGGTAAGTACAGCAACAAAACAAATGATCTTGCCTCTTTTCTACCACCATTTTCACTGATAAAATGATACTAGTTTCTGATGTCAAATATTTGAGAGCACCAAAACCTTTGATGGTAAGAACTTTTGTTTTCTGGTTCTAAATAGCTGTGTCTATACCATGTATAGGAGCACTTTCAATGATGCACCCTCAGGATTCTTCCCAGGATGGCTTTGGTAGCTGTTGTAGAAGTAGCTTGGCATAGTTGGAATGAAGGAGGGGTATGGAGTCAGAAGGCTTGGATTACTTACTATAAAATGCAAGTCTCTTAACCTGTCTGGTTTTAATTTATCTCCCAAATGAAAAGGATAGCTAGATGATACAGTGGATAGAGCACGGAGTCAGGAGGACCTGAGTTCAAATCTGCCTTAAATGTCTAAAACTTATTAGCTGTGTGTCTCTAGCCAAATCACTTAACCCCAATTGACTCTCAAAAAAAAAATATAAAATGAAGGAATTGTCATAGAAAGCTTTTGGAGTTCTTTTCAGTTCTAAATATTGCATATGAAATGATTACTAGTTTGTCTATGTATAATCTAATGACATTTATATGTCTATGATCTCATTTGAGTTTCAACATTGATATGTTTATTCTTCATGTGGGGATAGACCAAAGACTTCCAGTCCCTGAGAAACTCCTCTTCCAATTCTTTGCATTTTCACTGTCTCCCAATCCTGGAATTTCCCCCTTTTTTTCTTCTTCTCCCTGACTTCACTTAGTTAAAATCCCACCATATGAAATAACTCATTCCAAGTTCCCCTTAATATTAGTCCCTTCCCTCTGAGTTACTTCTGATCCATCCTCTATACTTCTTATTTGTATATGTTTCTGGCATGTTGTCTGCTCTATTAGATTATGAATTCTTCAAGGACAGGGACAGTTGTTGTACTTTCTTTTTTTTTCTTTCTACCTTTACTTTCTTTGTTTCTTTTTCTCTTTTCATTGTCCTTTCTTCCTTGCTCCTTTCCTTTCTCCTTCCCTCTACATTATACCTATCTTTCCTTCTCTCTGTCTCCTTCCTTCCTTCCATCTTTTCTTCTTTTCTTTTTCCTTCCCTCCCTCCAACTCCTTCCTTCCTTTTATCTTTCCATCCATCTTTTCTTCCTTCTTTTAATCTTTCCTCTCTCTCATCCTACCTTCCTCCCTCTCTTTTCTTTCATTCTTCCTTCTTCCCTCCCTCCCTCTCCTTCCTTCTTCACTTCTTTCTTGGTGCCTGTGTACAGTGCCTGGCAAAGAATAGATGATTATTAAATGCCTATTAATTGACTTGACTAGACCATCATATATATATATGATATACCTGAGCCATTGGCAGAAGTATGGACAGAGCTCATTGTTTGACCTGCAGAAAGACTAGGCACCTAGACCAATAAGACATTTTTTCATTTCATTTTTATTTTTCTCAATTACATGTAAACAACCTGTGTATACATACATACACACATGCATATACATATATTTGTGATAGCATACCTGAACCTAAAACACTGATACTTTCATTCTTCTACTACAGATTTCTCCACGTGATGGATAGTTGCTTGGTCTTTGAAATTTTTCAGCACTTTCTGACACCAGACAGGTAGGTAGGAAATAGATGGATGCTAGTGGATATGTCAAATACCACTTGGAAAAATGGCAAATTCTCTTTCTAGTCTTATAAATCATTTTTTAACTTAACTTACTTGTTCATTAACATTCTCTTTTAGAATATATATTTAGTATTCTTGTCTTTGTCTTTTAGCAGTCTGGGTCTCATTTTAGTTACACACAGCAACTGCACTGTTTTCTTAGTAAATACTCATAGAATTCATTCATTCATTCAAATATTTCTCAGATCAGGTTTTTCTTGGACCCTGTACCAGGTGCCATGGAGAATACAGATGAACTTGCCTTATAGGAATACATAATCTTCTGTGAGCTTCTTGTGGTTAGACCACAGCTGGAGAAACCCTGGTCAGTTATTTAGTTGAGGGGATTCTTGTTCAGGGGATGTTTAGAGGGAATTTTTACATTATGCTATCTGTCTGATGACTTCATGATCTGTCTTATTGTTTTCTGTTCTCTGTTACTCTTGTATTCTTCTGTTATTCTTTTTTTTTTTGCTTTACATATCTTAATGACAAAGAAATATAATCATGCTGTAATTAATTACAATGTTTTTTTTTTTCATATAAAAATTTCTGTGATAAAGATCTGAGGGTTTTTTTGGACTGCACGCTCAATATGAGATATGATATAGTGGTCCACAAAACTGTGATCATAGTCTGCATTACTGGGGGAATATAGTCCAGATGGAAGGAAGTGGTAGTCCTCCTATATTCCATTCTAGTCAGACTACATCTGAAATAGTGCATTCAAATCTGGATACCATATTTTAGGAAGGACATTGAGAAACTAGAATATTCCAAGCAAAGGACAGCCAGTATGATGATAAAGCTTAAAACAATTCTAGTTATGGGTCTTCAGGTTCATGGAGTCCTGAATGTTTATTCTTGAGAAGAAAAGCCTTTACATATGATAGAGAGATTAGTCTTGTTTTGCTTGAATTGAGGATCAAGCTAAGAGTAGTGGGAGCTAAGAGCTAAGAGGGAGTCAGATTTCATATCAATACAAGAGACCAACCCAAATAAAATAAATTAGCTTGATTCAAAGAATCATGGCTGGAAAACTTCTTTGAGATGCTCTTGTTCTCTAGAGGTATCAAATGCACAGCTTGCAACATTCTCAAGTATAGCCTGATAATTGGGAAATATTTAGTAAAATATGATAGAAAATAGGTAATATTAATATATGGTTTTCTATATGTAGTTTGCAGTTTATATAGTTTAGCAGCTACGATTTCTATTTGTTTGACACTACTGCTCTAATGGAACACCTTCATTTTTTAAATGAGAAAACTGAGTTCTAGATGACTTGGCCAAAGTCACTTGAGTAATAAGTGGCAGAGCCAGAATTTTAACTTGGGGCCCCTGAATTCAGAGCAAATTGCTTAATTAACTCTACTCTATTGCTTCTTACTGGAGTTTCATATGGAAGCTGGAAAATAATTTCTTAGGTATGTTGGAGATAGGAGTAGGGATAGGGGAGGGGTAGAGATTCTAATTCATGTATGGATTGAACTGGATGGCCTAGTCCTGGTAGTTTATGATATCAACACATTGTGGGGTAGGAGAGAGAAGCCCATTTCATCAGTAATCACCTGCTTGCCACAAAGAGTCATATCAACAGGCCTCTCTGTGTGAAAGAATTATTTCCAAAGCCATTGAATGCTGTCTCTCAGAGCAGGCAGTACCCCTCCCCCAGATATTGCTCAAGCTATCTATGTGACATTTATAGATAACTAAGCTGCCTGTTTTTCCTTCATAATATCAGTCATTTCTGCCTCTTGCTCGTATTAAAAAAAATCTTTCCTTCCCAGTAGAAGCTTGGATCTCCAACTCTTGATTCTAACTTTTTTCTAGTGAACATAGAGATTTACCTACATAGCTCATAATCAGTCTTATCCAAGAACTATAGAAAAATGATTCATTTTCACTCACTTCTTCTAAGATTATAGCATTCAGCTTTAGAGCTGGAAGGGACCTCAAAATCATTTTATTCAACTCATTCATTTTTAGAAATGAAGAACCTGAAGTTAGAGAGAAGTGACTTTTCCAGTGTGGCATAGGTCACAAATGACAGGCTTGGGATTTGAATCTAGTGTTCTATTGAAATCCATAATCCATAATCCATAATACTCTGAGTCTTCACAAAATATTTTTTTGAGTGTCATTACATAATTGGAATGAGCTTGACAAAATACTTTGACATTTCAAAGATAGATGTGGGACACAGAGAAGAAGTAAACATTTTACATATAATTAGGATCATTCAAAATGCTCAATGTCTAAGGGGGCAGTCAGTCAATAAACATTTATAGTGTTTATAATTTATGATATCTATTTTACAATATATGTAATATATATTTATAATGTTATAATTTTTTTCCCCTACATGCAAGATACTAAATGCTGGGAATACAAAAAAAGGTAAAAGTCTCTGCTCTCACAGAGCTCATGAGGGAGCCATGGGGGAGACAATATGCAAACAACTATGAACAAACAAGTTATACACAGAGTAAATAGGAGATAATTAACAAAAAGAAGGCATTAGAATTAAGAGAGACTGGAAAAAGCTTCCAATAGAAAGATTTTAGATGGGCTTTGGGCAAGGATGAAGTGGAATGCACTGGGCTCACACTGATTAGTATGTGGTACAAAATTAGAAATATTAGTTCTCAACTCGAGCCATTGGCAGAGATATGGACAGAGGTCATTGTTCTTGAGAGACCATGCACCAAGACAAATAAAACATTTTTTCATTTTGTTTTAATTTTTCTCAATTACATGCAAACAAAAATTTTTATTTGTTTTTAAATTTTAAGCTCCAAAATCTCTCTCTTCCTCTTTGAGAAGACATATTTTATAGGTGCAAAACATTTCCACATTAGCCATGTTGTGAAAGAAAATGCAGACTAAAAAACCAAGAATAACAAAGAAGTTTAAAAAATTTTTTTCAATCTTTATTCAGATTTCATCAATTCTTTCTCCAGAGCTGGATAGCATTTTTTATAAATTCTTCAGAATTGTCAATAAACATTTATTGCTATTAATAAAAATTTTTAAATTTGATTATTAAATAAAATATTGTGATTACTCATTATTTGCCAGATACCATGTGGGCTTGGACTACAAATAAAAACTAACCAATTTCTTCCCGCAAAGAACCTACACACAATGGAAGAAACCAAAACATAAAGATGAGCAAGAAAATAAGATAGAGGGGTAACAAAAGTGTGTGTAAGGAAACAGAGAAATTTATAGAATTGTAGCCTGAACTAGAGATACCAGTCTGGAAAGTGGAGGATTCTACAAGGTGGCAAGGTGACTGGTAAATCAGAGCCTAATTGTGTTCTGGGTACTTATCCAGTCCGGAATGTCCTCAGGCTCCCCAAGAAATCTGATCTTACCCAGTGTTTTTCACATTCTGGGAAGGAAAGGGAACAAGCATTTATTAAATGTATCCTCTGTGCCAACATCTATACTGAGTGCTTTACATAGGATCATAGGCATAGACTTGGAAGGAACTTTAGAGGGCACTTAATTCAAAATTTCCATTTTACAGATGAGGAAAACAAGTTCCAAGAGAAGATGAGAATAAAGGAAATGAAGGGAAAAATATTTATTAAGCACGCACTATGTGTCAGCCACGGTGCTAAGTGCTTTACAGATATATCTCAATTGATCATAACCACAACACTGGGAGGTAGGTGCTACTCTTATCCTCATTTTATAGTTGAGGAAACTGAGGCAGATGGTGGTTTAATGACTTGTCCAGAGTCACAGAGCTAGTAGGTGTCTGAGGCCTAATTTAAACTCAAATCTTCTTGATTCCAGACTCAACTGCTTTATTTAGCTGCCTAGTGATTTCTTTAAGATCACCCAAGAGGTAGATCTGGGATCTAAATACAAATTCTCTGAGTTTCCCTGACTAGATTCGCTGATTCTAAAACCAATACCTTTCAATTACTTTCCTCCATATTTTAAAAATGAAACATGACAAAGAGATAAAGCATGAGGCATTATCAGACCAAAGATTTAGCTGGCAGGCTAAATCCTGAAAGGGGCTAAGCATCCTAAAGAAGTTAGCTGTAATGAGGAGAAGTGGGGTTGAAAAGCATAGTGGAGTTGGGGGAGACACCACGTAGCATGGGGGGGGGGGGTAAAAGAGAAAAGACATTATGAGACAGAGTGCCAGAGTGAACTAACCCAAAGGAAGGTAGTGAGTATGGCATGACCATAAATAGATTTTATAGCTTCAGGGACATGATCGAGATTTTTGACAGGGCATGGCAAGGTGAGGCTGCTCAAGACCCCTACAGAGGTTGAACATCTGGGGTTTGATATAACTTAGATTTCTGACTAGACAACTTCCCCAAAAGGTGGGACAATGGAGCTAAATTGATTTCTATCAGTGTTTTCTCCCTGCTTGTCCCAGGGATCAATTTTTCAGTTTTTCTCTGCCCAACACACCCACCATTCAGGACCTCATCATTGGACACTTGCCTAGAACACGGAGTGACTTGCCCAGTTAATGTGTCAGAGGCAAAAGGAATTTTCTACTCTCTTTCACTCTCTTAGCAATACTATCCCTTGTGTCTAAAGTTCTAGATGAGCACCTAAGATTCTTTCATCTTCTTACTCTTTGAGCTTATGACCAAAAACCTCATCAACAATCTCCTCAAGACATTTAATTTAACCTTTAAAGATTAGTTATATACAGTTTAAGTAGAATTTGTCTAGGATCTAATTCTCATTCTCTCTTCATGTCTTTCTCTGTGACTGTCTCTGTGTCTCCGTCTCTCTCTGCCTATCTCTCTTTCTATTTCTGTGTCTGTGTCTATCTCTGTCTTTTTCTGTCTCTGTGTCTGTTTTCCTTTCTGTGTGTCTCTGTTTCTGCATGTCTGTCTCCATCTCTTTCTCTCTGTGTCTGTGTGTCTGTCTCTCTCATATTTTTAAAAATCAGTTATCTTGAGTTTAGAGATGCCCAGTCATCTCTAAATTGCATTGCCTTTCCTCCTCCCATTAAATGCATGGATTCTCACCTTTCTCATTCTCCTTCACTTTGCTTTTATCTCTGCTCCTTACTACTTGTGCGCCCTCGGATACTCACTCTGGGTCTCAGTTTCCTCTTCTGCTAAAAGGTACTTTGTGTCCCTAGGCTGAGTAGTGGAAAGCTGTGTTTAAAAACAACATGAGTTTAGGAACAGAGAAGAGGAAGGAAAAATGGGCAGGGCAGGAAACAAGAAAGAAATAGTTTTTCTGAGGGTGGAAGGGAATGTAAATGTTATGGCTTCTGTAGGCAGCTTGTATGTCTGTGTATTTTGCCCTATCTCCACAAGAGCTCTTGAAAGCTGATGTATTCAATTAAACAAATCCCACAAATCTTTGCCAGGTGCCAGTTGCATGCAGAACCTACTCTTGGGGTAGGCACTGGGAATAGCAAAGAGCCTCAGACAGGCCTGCCCTTGCCTGCATCTATGCAGCTGACATCAGGGCTCTTATCTAATTCCCTGCTTCTTCACTATATTAAAATAACATTTAATAGTTTTCTTTAAAGGACCTAAAAATGTAAAATCTTGCATTCGCCTTCCAACAGGATATTGAAATGAAGTTTAGAAGAAGGAGGGAGGGGAAGACCAGGGAAGGGAAACTTTGTTTACACAACCCTACTGGAGTGCTGGGTCCATTTGGACAAACTCGTCTGACTTGTTCAGCAGCCACAGAGGTTTAAATAACAACTTGCTTTCCTTTGGGGGGTGGGAGGAGGAAGAAGGAATCAAGGTTATGTACATATTTGAAAACCTTCCTATCTACTTTGTCAGTGGTTGGCCATAGACTGGCTTACATCAGTGTGTTGGAATAATGCTGACACCTAGTGGTTTCAATTTAGTTTTGTATGGGAAGAAATGGAGGAAAATAGGCTCAGTGGATTCTAGATTTACAGCTGGAAGGGAGCTCAGAGGCCAACTGGTCTAATGATGCATTTTTGAGATGAGTAAGAGGTCCAGAGTGAGGTGGGGCTTGTCCAGGTAATAGGAGTATTATCAGACCAAAGATTTGAAGGTAAGTTCTCTGTCTCCAAAGCTATTGCTCTTTCCATTGTGCTGGACTACTGGCCCAAACCCCCTTTATACAAATCAGAAAGCTCAAGGACCAAAGAAATTAAACACAATGGAAAGAGGAATCGGTTCAGAAGCAAGTTCAACACTCTTTTAGCTAGGTGGCTTAGGAGACATACAGAGACACACACAGACGTACCTATACAGCCACACATACAGAGACACACAGACACACAGACATATATATGAACACACACAAGTATACACAGGTACATAGATACAAGCAGACACACACAGATGTACACATACACACACAGCAACATATACACATTCACACACAGACACATACACACGTACATATATACAAACAAACTGGTTAGGCTTGTGGTTAGAATAAGGGTTAAGGTTAATGTAGGAAGATTAGAGTTAGAGGAATTTAGGCTTAGTGTAGGAGACAGAGCTGGAGTCAGAGAATTTCGATGAGGCTTTGAGTCTGAGTTGGAGGTGGCTGTGGAATTCAAATATTAGAGCGAGGTTAGGTAGAGAGTTGAAAGCCTGTAAAATAAGTTGAGTAGGAGCTAGAGCTGGAGGAAATTAGGGTTGAATTTCAAGACAATTTACCTTCATGTTTGAGAAAGCACCAGTTTAGGGATAGGGTAATGGTTATGGTTCTTCTTAGAGTAGAAACTGGAATTTATGATTAGGATTGTGATTAGTATAAAGGTTAAGGTTAATGTAGAAGGATTACAACCACAGGTGGAGAAATTTAGTTTTATTGTAGGAGATAGAGCAGAAGTCAGAGAATTTCAATTATGGCAAAACTTTGGAGTAGGAGATGGATATGGAATCAGAAGATTAGACCTAGGCTTAGAGTAAGAATTGAATGCCTTTAGGGTTAGGGATAAATTGAGTAGGAGATGGAGTTGGATGAAATTATGGATAAATTTCAAGACAATTCACCTTCATGTCTAAGGCAGTACTAGCTCAGATCTAGGGGGAGTGTTATTCCTCTTAAATTAGAAACTAGAGTATAAATTTAGGATTTGGGTCAGGGTTATTTTTACTGCTGGGTTTGAAGTGTGAGGGAAACTCTTTTACTGAAGTTGTGTTCCCTTTAAGAAACTGTATTTCCTTTTGATTCCTTTTGGAGTCTCAGCTCAACGTGAGGAAGGCATATCCCCCCAGATAAGTTATCTTTTTGGTATACCAGAGTCTTTGATTCATTTAGAAATCCTGGTCAAAAAGCACCCCTTTGAAGTGTTGTTAATTCCAATAGGAGATCTGGGCTGAAAACTGATAAGCATATAAGCTTTTGAACCTTGGCTCCTGAAGCCCCAAGATGCCTTAAAAAGGACAGTATATGGCTGGACTCATTCTTTGCAATTTGCTTCTGCCTGCTGAGCAAGCATTCTCAGTGCCAAATTCCATTTCTCCAATAGGACTCTGCCACTATAGAAGTCAGTCTCTTAGCAAACTGGTTTCTATCCAACAATAAACTTCATTTTGCAATTAATAATTGGGGAATAAGTGAATTCTTTCATTTTAAACCTGCAGCCAATTAAAAGGGGATTTAATAGCTCTCTTATTGTCACTAACCTCATCACCACCAGGAATTGAGGGGATTCTAACCTCATCATTTTTGGCTCCCTCACCAGGAATTGAGTGGAGCCAATCCTCATCAGGTTCAATATTACTTAAGTTGTTGGCAGAGTTGGAGTTAATTAGAATTAAAGTTACGAGTCATGTCTGAGGTCCTACAAAGATAGGCTTAGGTCAGGATTATGCTTCTTCTTAGAGTAGGAGTTGGAATTTATTGTTGGAGTTTGAGTTAGGGTTATGTGTACTCTTCGTTTTAGTGTCATTTGTAGTTGTTGGCAGAATTGGCAATTAATTAGGATCAATGTTTAAGGCATTGAAAGTCAATATTCAAGGCAATTTAGATTAATGACTGGGAAAGGATTGGGGCTTCTCTAAAAGTAGAAGCTAGTATTTATGTTTAGAGACATAAGATCAAGGTCAGTGTAGAAAGATTAGAGTTGCAGTTGGGGGAATTTAGGATTAGTGCAGAAGCTAGAACTAGAGCCAAACAGAGAATTTAGATTTGGTTCAAGTTGGAGTAGGAGGTGGCTGTGGAGTCAGAATATTAAAGCTAGGGTTGTAGTTTAAAATCACAAGCCTTTAGCTTTAGGATTAGTTTGAGTAGGAGATAAAGATGGAGGAAATTAAAGTTAAAATTCAAGGCAATTAGAGTTATTGGCTGAGACCCCATCAATTTAAAGCTAGAGAAAGGGATATGGTTCCTTTTAGTGTAGGAACTGTAGTTTATGGTTAGGGTTGTCCTTAGGGTCAGGATTAAGCTTAATGTAGGAAGATTAGAGTTGCAGTCAGAAGAATTTCTGTTTATTATAGGAGACAGAGCCAAAGTCAGAGAAATTCAGATAGAGTTACAGTTGGAGAAGGAGGTAGTTTTGAAGTAAGAATATTAAGGGGGTTATGATGAGAATTGCAAGCCTTTAGCTTTAGGTTTAGTTTGAATAAAAGAGATGAAGGAATTTAGGGTTCAAGTTCAAGGCAATTAGGGTTAATATCTGAGGCCCATCAATTTAAGGATAGGGAGAGGGTTTTTTCTTTTTCTTTTTCTTTTCTTTTGTTTTCTTTTTTTTTGTTATTAGAGGAGGAACTGGAGTTTATGATTAGGTTTGTTGTTAGGGTAAGGATTAAGGTTACTGTAGGAAGAGAGGGTTTTTTCTTTTTCTTTTCTTCCTTTTTTTTTTTTATTGTTGTTAGAGGAGGAACTGGAGTCTATGGTTAGGTTTGTTGTTAGGGTAAGGATTAAAGTTATTATAGGAAGATTAAAGTCACAATTGGAAGAATTTAGGTTCATTGTAGGAGATAGAATTGTAGTCAGAGAATTTTAATTAAGTTAAGATTTACAGTAGGAGTTAGATGTAGACTCAGGATTAGAGCTAGGGTTAGGGTGAAAATTGAAAAGCTTTAGAGATAGGGATAGATTGAGTAGGAGGTAGAATTAAAGGAAACTATAAATAAATTTCAAGGCACTTTACCTTCATGTCTGAGATAGCCTAAAACCCTAATTCAAACCAGTTAATTCAGAGATCTGAGATTAAGGTGAGACTTGGAGTAGAGATGGATGTGGACTCAGAGAATTACTGCTAGTTTAGGATGAGAGTTGAAAGCCTTTGGGGTTAAGCATAGGCTGAGTAGAAGGTAGAGTTGGAGGAAATTATGGCTAAATTTCAAGGCAATTTGCCTTTATATCTGAGGTAGCACCTGTTCAGGTCTATAGTAAGGATTATGTTTTCCTTTTAGATTAGAAGCTGGAGTGTCAGGTTAGGATTTGGGTCAGGGTTATATTTACTGCTGAGTTCAGTGTTACTTAGAGTTATTGGCAGAGTCAGAATCAATAAGGGTTAAAGTCCAAAGCAGTTAGGATTTATGTCTGAGGCATTACAAATATAGGGTAGGGTGAGGATTATGCTTCTTCTTAGAGTTTGTTAGGGTTTGGATCAGGGTTAAGGTTATGTATACTATTAGTTTCAGGACTAATTGGAATTGTTGGCAGAGTTGGAGGCAATTAGGGTCAATATTCAAGGCAATTAAGATCAATTTTCAAGGGAATTTGGGTTAATGTCTAAGGCAGCACCAGTTTAGGCTAGGTGAAGGTTCTGATTCCTCCAAAAGTAGTAGTTGGAGTTTATGGTTAGGGTTGTGGTTGGGGAAAATGTTAAAGTTAATGTAGGAAAATTAGAATCACAGTTGGAGGAATTTAGGATCAGTGTAGGAGTTAGAACCAGAATCAGAGAATTTAAATTAGGGTTAGAGTTGGAGTAGGAGGTGGCTATGGAGTAAGAATATTAAGATTAGGATTATGATGAGTTGCAAGCCTTTAACTTTAGGGTTAGTTTGAGTAAGAGATAGAGATAGAGGAAATTAAAATTCAAGTTCAAAGCAGTTAAAGTTGTCTGAGGCAGTAGCAATGTAAGAGTAGAAGCAGGAGGTTATAATTAGGGTTTAGGTTAGGGTTAGTTTTTGGATTAAGGTTTCCGGTTAGATTTATGGCAGAGTTTGAGGCCATTTGGTTAAAGTTCCATGCAATTAGGATTAATATCTGAGCCACCACCAATTTAGGGATAGAGTGGAAGTTATAGTTCCTTTTACAGTAGAAATTGAAGTTGAATGAAAAAATTGATATTTCTTCAAAAGAAAAATTATAAATTAGCCAAGCTGTGGGATCAGATTCCTGAATTTTCCCTTGCCTTTCCTCATTGGCAAATATTTTCCAGGATATGAGTGGATGGAGCAATTCTGAGAGAGTGTAGAGCAGACTGATTCAGCTCTAATCTACCCAGCTCATACACTGAGCTCTGGGTCAGTAAAAGGCATGTTTTTGTTTAAATTTGAATCCATGTGTTGCTTCCCCATTTACTATAGCTTTCCGGCTTACACTGTACATCATATTCTCAGTCAATGAGGATGAACCAATGGGGGAGAGGGAGTTAATGTTGCATCAGGGAACATATATATTGACCCTACTGCCTGTGCTCAGCACCTCACTTTCATCGACACCCCCAATAAGAGTGATCGCCCTTCTCATGAGAAATGAATAAGCTTTCTCTTTATGCCTTGAGAAATATTTAAGATTTATGTAGAGGTTACATACCATACAAAGTTATGATTAAAATTGTGGTTAGAGTAATGATTAAGATTAATTAAGGGAATGCAGGAAAACCCTCCTACATAGAGGATAGAACTGGAGTCAGAGATTTGAGATTTAGGTAAGACTTAAGAGTAGGGGGTAGCTGTGGACTCAGAGGTGACAGTTGCAAGCCTTTAGTTTTAGGATTAGATTGAGTTGATAGGAAATAGAGATGGAGGAAATTAGGGTTCAAGTCCTAGGCAATTAGGGCTAGTTATCTGAGGTTCCATCAATTTAAGAGAAGGTCTAAAGTGGAAGTTGGAGAAATTTAGGTTCATTGTAGGAGACAATTGGAGTCAGTGAATTTCAAGTATGGTGAGACTTGAAGTAGGTGTTGGATGTGGACTCGGAGGATTAGAAGTAGGATTAGTGTGAGAGTTGAAAGCCTTTAGGTTTAGAAATAGGTTGAGAAGGATGTTGAGTTGGAGGAAATTATGAATAAATTTCAAGGCAATTCACCTTCATGTCTGAGACAGCATCAGCTCAGATCTAGGGTGAGGGTTGTATTTCTTCTTAAATTAGAAGCTGGAGTATATGTTAAGAATTTGGGTCAGGATCATAATTACTGCTGGGTTCACTGTTACTTAAAATCATTGACAGAGTTGAAGTTAATTAGGGTTAAAGTCTGAGGCAATTAGAATTCTTATCTATTGCCCTACAAAGTTACTTCTTAGAGTAGAAGTTGGAGTTTATTGTTAGAGTTTGGGTTATACATACTGATAGTATTAGTTGGAGTTATTGACAGAATTGGAGGCAATTAGGGTCAATGTTCAAAGCAATTATCAATTTTCAAGGGAATTCATATTAATGTCTAAGGTAGCATCAGTTTAGATTGGGGTAAAGGTTCTGGTTCCCCTAAAAGTGGTGGCTAGTTTATGATTAGGGAAAAAAGTTAATGTAGGAAAATTAGAATCACAGCTGGAAGAATTTGGGTTAAGTCTAGGAGATAGCAAGTAAAGTTAATGTCTGAAGATAGGACAAGGGTTATGATTCTTTTTAAAGTAGGACTTTACCTAGCATTTCAAAATGCTCTTGGAAAGTTTAAAAGAATAGCCATAAAGTAACTATGGAAATGAAGCAAAGACAACAGCCATTTGGAATAGTCTTTCTCCAATGGAGATGAGCTGCAAATGGTAATATGGCATCATGGCAAAAGAGCCTTCCTAATAGAATCAAAGGAATGAAATGGAATTGTAAGATGCATTGACATGAATGTGAGATTTTTGATTTTGGTAATAAAAAATAATATGATTCATCATGGTATCACGTTGAATCTGTGCAGTTAAATCTTTAACTGCTTCTTTCATGCTGGTCATTCAATAACCATCTTTCCATGCAATGAAAGGAAATGCTTTCTTTTCTAAAATAACTTTGAAAAGGATGGGATTATTGCAGAAGTTAGATGAATTCATTGGATTGGATGCATTGCTATATAGAGACTATGGCTTTTCCTTTATTGGCTGCTGTACTTACTTCTTCTTTTTCCCCTAGCATTGGCAGAATGCATTACCTTCGGGAAATCTTTCCTGCCAAAGAAAACAATTTGATAATGAAAAATTTCTATTGGAACATGGCTAAACTAGATCCAATTGAGGCAACCAGGAGAAGAAAAGAAGAGCAAAAAACATTGTCCATAAAGGCAAGAGGTTGAAGCTTTTTTTGTGTGGATACATTGATTCCATACGAAATGTATCCTGATTTGTAAACTTTGGTTCTAGCTTGAAAGGAAAGCAACATAACTGAAGTGCAACAATTTCCAATGAGAATTAAAAAAAAAACTTTGGCATTCTTCATCAGACATCTTTATCTTGTATTTTGAAAGGCTCTTGGAAAGTGTAAAAGAACAGGCATCTATGGAAATGAAGCAATATAGAATATTCTTTCTCCAATGGACATTTGCTGTCAAAGCCAAGATTCAGAACTGATGCAGAACATATGCCTTCAAGGCAAAATCATATTCCTAGTAGGATCAAAGGAAAGACATGGAATTACAAGATGCATTGACATGAATGTGCGATGAATTCTGGCTTGGAAAATAATATGAAGAAGAATATCAAGAAGAATCTGTTCATTTTCCATGTCTGATCCTTTCATGCTGGTCATTCAATGCCAAATTTTTCATACAATAAAAGGAACTGCTTTCTCAATCAAAAAATGAATGTGGCAAGGATGGGATTCTTGCAGAAGTTGGATATATTCATTGTATTAGAAGCATTGCAATTGAGAGAAGCTGTGGTTTTTCCTTCACTGGTTGCTGCACTTAAGGCTTCTCTTTTTTCACGACACTAAGAAAATACATTACCTCGGATAGAATATTTCCTGGAAAGAAATTGGAACAAAGCTAAATTTGAACCAATAGAGAAAATCAGAAAAAAGAAACACAAGAAGCACTGTCCAGAAAGACAAAAACTTCAAGCTTTCCATGCAAGTACGTTGATTCCTTAGGAAATGTACTCTGTTTTGTAATCTTTGGTCTAGTTTTGAAGGAGAGCAAGATACTGAAGTACAATGATTTCCACTGAGGGGAAAAAAACACTTTTTAGCATTCTCTATTGGATAAAAGATTTTTTTTACCAATTCTTTTGAAATTCTCTTGGAAAATTTGAAAGAATAGCAATATTGTACCTATGAAAATGAAGCAGTCACTTGGAATATTCCATCTTCAAAGGACTTTGGCTGCCAAGGACAAGGTTCAGAATCAATGTAGAACTAATGCCTTCATGGCAAAAGCATATTTCAAGTAGAAGCCAATGAAAGATATAGAATTGCAAAATGCATTTTTATGAATGAAAGATGAATTTGGGCTTTGAAAATAGTATGAAGAAAAATAATATCAAGTAGATCTGTGCAGTTTCCTTGCCTGACCCCTTCATGCTGGTCATTCAATTCCAATCTCTTTATGCAATTAAAGGAAGTGCTTTCCTATCCCAAAAAGAATGCATTATCTTGACAAGAATCTTTCTGCCAAGAAAATAATTTTACAATGAAAAATATCTATTAGAACATGACTAAACTTGATGCAATCGAGACAATAGGAAAAAAGATAAAGTAGAATTCAATAAAACTTACTCTGGTATAGCTTTAAAGGAAAGCAAGATACTGAAGTGCAATGATTTCCACTAAGAATAGAGAAACTTTCACATTTCATATTAATGTTAGGATTAGGTTTAGGATTTGCCTTTCTGAACAGTGCTTGTTGCATTTCTTCTCTTCATTAGATTGCATCCATTAGATCTAGATCTAATCTAATCTAATCTGCCATGTTCCAATAGAACTTTTTCGATGTCAACTTGTTTTCTTTGGCAGGAAAGATTCTAGCCAAGGTAATGCCTTTTTGGATAGTTGCCAATAAAAAAGCTGTACTCTCTCTATTACAATGCTTCCAATCAAATGAATCCATCCAACTTTTGCAAGAATCCCATCTTTTCTGTACTCTCATTTTTCAGAAAAGAAAGCACTTGTTTTCCTTGTATTAAGAAATTGGCATTGAATAACCAGTACGAAAGAATCAGGCAAGTAAGTAAATTTCACAGATTATACTTATTATAATTATACCATTCTTCTTCATATGATTTTCCAAGTTCAAATTCATCTTTCTAACATTCATGTTGATGCATCTTGGAATTCCAAGACATGGGTCTTTCCTTGGATTCTACTTTGAATACATTTGGCCATGAAAGCATATGTTCTACATTGATTCTGAACCTTGGCCTTGGCAGCCAAAGTCCATTAAAGGAAGTATATTCCAAGTAGCTGTTGTCATTGTTTCATTTCCATAGACACAATTTGGCTATTTTCTCAAGCTTTTCAAGAGTATTTCAAAACTCTAGATAAAGAGATACTTTGTCTCATGGATGATGCCAAAGTTTCTTTATTCTCAATGGAAATCATTGCATTTCACTATCTCATTTTTCTTTAAAGCTAGATACAAAATTACAAAGCAGAATATTTTTCTTAAATAATCAATGCACCTACTTGGAAAGCTTCAATGTTTTGATGTCCTGGACAGTGCTTTTTGCTTTTCTTTTCTTCTTTTGATTGCCTTCATTGGTTCGCCAACAAATCTTTTTTGTTGCCAACTTATTTCTTTTGGATGTAAGGAATTTATCCAAGGTAATGCATTCTGATAATTCCAGAAAAAAAAAAGAGAAGGCTTACATGCAAAAGCCAATAAAGGAAAAGTCACAGATATTCCCAATTGCAATATTTTCTATCCAATGATGCCATCCAATTTGTGCAAGAATCCCCTTCTTTCCATAGCCCCACGTTTTGGAAAAGAAAGTATCTCATTTAATTGCAGGAAAAGATTGGTATTGAATGACCAGCATGGTTGACTAGCAGGTCAATCAGTCAAGGAAACTACATAAATTATACTTGATACCATTCTTCATACTGTTGTCTAATTCCAAATTTACCTTTCTCATGTTCATGTCAATGCATCTTGCAATGCCATGACTTTGCTCTGATTCTATTTTTCCTGTGAAGGCAATGGTTCTGCATTGATTCTTAACCTTGGTCTTGGCAGCCCAAGTCTGTTGAAGAAAGAATATTCCAAGAGATTGTTGCCATTACTTCATTTCCATAGATACAATATGGCTGTTCTTTAAAGCTTTCCAAGAGCCTTCTGAAACAGGAACTAAACAGATCCTTTGTCAGATGGAGAACACCAAAGTATCCTTATTCTCAGTTGAAATCATTGCACTTCAGTTATGTTGCATTCCATTAAAGCTAGAAAAAAGTTTACAAAGCAGAATATGTTTCTTAAGGAACTAACGCACCTGCACAGAAATTTTCAAATCTTTGCCTTTCTGAATAGTGATTCTTGCTCTTCTTTTCAAACTTTTGATTGCCTCAATTGGATCTATTTTAGCCAGTTACAACGGGCATTTTTGTTTTCTTTTGCAGGAAAGATTCTACCCAAGTTAATGCATTATTCTTATCTGGGGAAAAAGAAGTTTTAAGTGAAGCAGACTTAAAAGGAAAAGCCACAGTCTCTACCTATTGCACTGCTTGTAATTTATTGAGTCTATCTTAACTTATGCAACAATCTTCTTTTTTCCAAGCTCTTTTTTTCAGATCAAAAAGCACTTACTTTTATTGCATAAAGAGATTAGCATTGAATGACTAGTACAAAGGGTAAGGAGAGGAAATCACACAGATTCTACTTAATACCAATCTTCTTCATATTATTTCTGAAACCTGAATTCCTCTTTCTCACGGTCACATTAAAGCATCTTCTAATTCTATGTCTTTCCTTTTATTCCATTTGGAATATGCTATTTTCATTAAGGCATATATTCTGCATTGATTCTTAACTTTGGACTTGGCAGCCAAAGTCCAGTGGAGAAAGAGTATTCCAAGTGACTGTGTCCCTTGCTTCGTTTTCATAAATGAAATATGACTTTTTTCAAGCTTTTCAATGGCATTTTTGAAAACAAGATAAGGAGATGTTTTGTCTCATGGAGAATGCCATAGTTTCCTTATTCTCAATAAAATCATTGCAATTTAATATGCAATGTTTTACTTTCCTTTAAAGCCAGAGCAAAATTTACAAAGCAGAGTATCTTTCCTAAAGAATCAATGTACCTGCTTGGAAACTTCAACCTTTTGTTTTTCTGGACAGAGCTTCTTACTTGTCTTCTCCCAACTGTCTCAATTGGATCTAGTTTAGTCAGGCACCTAGTCCTTTTTTATTGGAAACTTGTTTTCTTTGGCAGGAAACATTCTACCTAAGGTAATACATTGTGCTAATTACTGGAAAAAAGGGAAGGCTCAAGTGCCGCAACTAGTAAAGGAAAAAGCCACAACCTCTCATTATTTCAATGCTTTCAATTTAATAAGTCCATTCAACTTCTGCAAGTATCTTCTTTTTTCCACACTTTCATATTTTAGATCAGAAATCACTTCCTTTCATTGAATAAAGAGATTGGCACAAAAGGATCAGGCAAGGAAATTACACAGATTCTACTTTATTACATCCTTCATATTATTTTCAAAGTCCAGCTCCGTCTATCTCAGCTCACATTAATACATTTTGCTATTCTATGTCTTTCCTTTGATTCTTTTTGTAATACTCCTTTGTTGTGAAGGTATATTTTCTCCATTGATTCTGACCTTTGATCTTGGCAGCTAAAGTCCATTGGCGAGAGAGTATTCCAACAAGCTATTTCCATTGCTTGGTTTTCACAGAAACCATATGGCTGTCCTTTCCAGATAAGGAGATCTTTTGTCCAATATAAAATGCCAAAGTTTCCTAATTGAGAATTAGGAATTCCTAATTCTCAATTGCATTCAATGCACTCAAGTTTCTTTCTTTCCTTTGAAGTTAGAGCAAAGTTTGCTAAGTAGAGTACATTTCTTAAAGAAATCAATGATACTGCAGAAAATCTTCAATCTTTTGCTTTTCCAGACAATGCTTCTTGCTCTTCTTTTCTTATTCCTATTGCCTTAATTAGATCTAGTTTAGGCATGTTCCAATGGACGTTTTTCAATATCAACTTGTCTTCTTTGGTAGGAAACATGCCAGGAAAAAGAAAAGACTTAAGTGCATCTGTCAATAAAGGAGAAGCTGCCATCTCTCTCTATTGCAAAGTTTCCAATCCAATGAATCCATCCAACTTTTCCAGAGTTACCTCATTTGCAGACTCTTTTTTCCAGATAAGAAAGAATTTTCTTTCATTTCATGAAAAGACTCATTGAATGACCAACACAAAGTTGAAACTTCATGGATTATATTTAATACCATTTTTAAAAAGCTTTTTATTTTTCAAAACATTAGCCCTTGCAAAACTATGTGTTCCAATTTCCTCCCCTTCTCCCATGCCTTCCCCTAGATGGCAAGTAGTCCAATATATGTTAAACATGGTAGAAATGTATGTTAAATCCAATATATGCATACATATTTATACAATTATCATGCTGCACAAGAGAAAAAGTGAAGCAAAATAAAATGCAAGCAAACAAACAACAAAGAGTTAAAATGTTATGTTGTGAACCACACTCAGCTCGCACAGTCCTCTCTCTGGGTGTAGATGGCTCTCTTCATCCCTGAACAATTGGAACTGGTTTGAATCATCTCATTGTTAAACAGAGCCATGTCCATCACAATTGATCATCGTATAATCTTGTTGTTGCCATGTACAATGATCTCCTTGTTCTGCTCATTACTTAGCATCAGTTCACTTAAGTCTCTCCAGGCCTCTCTGAAATCCTGTCGGTTTTTAAATAATATTCCACAACATTCATATACCATAATTTATTCAGCCATTCTCCAATTGATGGGCATCCATTCAGTTTCCAGTTTCTTGACAACAACAAAAAGGGCTGCCACAAACATTTTTGCACATATGGGTCCTTTTCCCTCCTTTAAGATCTCTCTGGAATATAAACTCTGCTTATATTCCATATAACACCTCTGGATCAAAGAGTATGCACAGTTTGACAACTTTTTGAGCATAGTTCAGAATTGCTCTCCAGAATGGTTGGATCCGTTCACAATTCTACCAATAATGTATTAGTGTCCCAGTTTTCCCACATCAAAACAACATTTGTCCTTGTTTTTTCCTGTACTTGATGATTTATATGGATTTATTTTGCATTCTGTAACTTTGCTAAAGTTGTAGACTATTTCTAATAGTTTTCTAGTTGATTCTCTGGGGTTCTCTAAGTATATCAACATATCATCTGCAAAGAGTGATATTTTGGTTTCCTTATTACCTACTCTAATTTATTTAATCTCTCTTCTCTTATTGCCAAAGCTAGCATTTCTAATACAATATTGAATAGTAATGGTGATAGTGGGCAACCTTGTTTCACCCCTGATCTTATTGGAAATGGTTCCAATTTATCTCCATTACTTATGATGCTTGCTGATGGTTTTAAATAGATGCTACTGACTATTTTAAGGAAAAGTCCATTTATTCTTATACTCTCTAGTGTTTTTTTTTTAAATAGGAATGGATGTTGGATTTTATCAAATGCCTTTTCTGCATCTATTGGGATAATCCATATGGTTTTTATTAGTTTGGCTATTGATATAGTCAATTATGCTACTAGTTTTCCTAATATTGAACCAACCCTGCATTCCTGGTATAAATCCTGCTTGGTTATAGTGTGATACCATTCTTCATATGACTTTTTTATTTTGGCTAAGGTAATTGGGGTTAAGTGACTTGCCCTGGGTCACACAACTAGGAAGTGCTAAGTGTCTGAGAACAGATTTGAACTCAGGAGCTCCTGACTTTAGGGCTGTGCTCTATCCACTGCACCACTTAGCTGCCCCCTTCATATGACTTTTTAAAGTCCAAATTCAATTTTCTTAAATTCATGTTAATGCATCTTGCAAGGCTATGTCTTTCCTTTGATTGTATTTGAAATATACTTTTACCATGAAGGCATACATTCTACATTGATTCTGAACCCTGACCTTGGCATCCTAAGTCCATTGGAGAAAGAGTATTCCAAGTGGCTGTTGCTGTTGCTTCATTTCCATAGATACAATATGGCTATTATTTCAAGCTTTCCAAGAGCTTTGTCTAATGGAGAGAGAATGCTGTGGTTTTCTTATTCTCAAAGGAAATAATTGCCGTTTGGTATCTTGCTTTCTTTTAAAGCTAAAGAAAAGTTTACAAAATTATGTTTCTTCAAGAATCAATGCACCTGCATGAAAATCTTCAACCCTTTGAATTGCTGGACAGCATTTCTTGCTGTTCTTTTCATCTCCTGATTGCCTCAATAGGATCTACTTTAGCTACATTCTAGTGAACCTTTTTTTTTTTTTTTTTTTTTTTTTTTGTGGGAACTAGATTTCAATGGCCGGAAAAATTCTAGTCAAGGTAATAAATTCTTCAAATGCCAGGAAAAAGAAAAATCTTAAGTGTAGTAGCCTATAATGGAAAAGCTACAGTCTCTCCTTATTGCAATACTTCCAATTCAATGCAGATATCCACCTTCTGCAAGAATCTCATTCTTTTCGCATCATTTTTCCAATAAGAAAGTACTTCCTTTCATTGCATGAAGAGATTGTTACTGAATGATCAGCCAAAAGGGATCAGGCAATGAACCTGCACAAATCATACTTGATACCATTTTTTCATCTTGTTATATTTTTTTTTTTTTTCATGTTCACATCAATGCGTCTGGCAATTCCATGTTTTTCCTTTGATTCTACTTGGAATATAACTTTTCCCATAAAGACATATGTTCTGCATTGCTTTGGAAGCTTGGCCTTGGCAACCAAGTCTGTTGGAGAGTGTTCCAAGTAGCTGTTACCATTGTTGCTTCATTTTCTTTGATCCAATATGGCTGTCCTTTCAAGTATTCTCAGAGCAGTTTGAGATGCAAGATAAGGAATCCTTTATCCAGTGGAGAATGTCAATAAAAATCATTGCACTTCAGTATCTTGCTTTCTTTTAAAGATAGAGCAAAAATTACAAAGCAGAGTACATTTCCTAAGTTGTCTGTGCATTTGCTTGGAAAGCTTGAACCATTTGCCTTTCTGGACAATGCTTTTTGCTCTTCTTTTCTTCTTCCAATTGCCTTGAATGGACCTGGTTTAGTCATGTCCCAATGGACCATTTTTATTGTCAGTGTTTTCTTTGGCAAGAAATATTCTACCCAAGTTAATGATTTCTGCTATTTGCTTGGAAAAAGAGAAATCTTAAGTGCATCAGCTAATAAAGGAAAAGCACAGATTCTCCCTATTGCAATGCTTCCAATCCAGTGAATCCATCCAACCCCTGCAAGAATCTCCTCTTTTCCACATTTTTTTGGATCATAAAGCATTTCCTTTTACTGCATGAAAAAATTGGCATTGAATGACCAGCATGGCTGGATCAGATAAGGAAATTGTCCAGATTAAACTGTATGCCATTCTTCATATTATATTCCAAACCCATTTTTTTTTCTTTCTCACTTTCATGTCAATGCATCTTGCAATTCCATATCTTTTCTTTGATTCTACTTGCTATGCAGTTTTGTTGTGAAGGTTTATGGTCCACCTTAAATCTGAACTTTGGTTGTTGTAGGCAAAAGTCCATTGGAGAAAGAGAAATCCAAGTGCCTCTTGGCATTACTTAATTTCTATAGATATAATTTGTTTGGTTTTTTTCCCTAAGCTTTCCTAGACTGTTTTGAAACACTAGATAAGGACATGTTTGTCTGATGAAAAGATGTCAAAGTTTCTTTATCTCAGTCATAATCCCTGCATTTCAGTATCTTTCTTTCATTTAAAGTTGGAGCGAAGTTTACAAAGCAGAGTCAGTTTTTTCAAAAATTAATGCACCTGCATGGAAATCTTCAACCTTTTGCATTTCTTCTTAATTTTATCTCCTAGTTTTGTCAGGTTCCAATGGACCTTTTTTGGTGGAAACTACATTTCAATGGCAGGAAAAGTAATGACTTTTCAAAGTAATACATTTTGCTGATGCCAGGAAAAAGAAAAATCTTAAGTGCAGAGTCTATAAAGGAAAAGTCACAGTTCTTGCAGTTCTTCCAATCCAATGAAGATTTCCACTTCCTACAAGTGTCTCCTCTTTTCCAAACCCTTATTTTTCAGATAAAGAAGCCCTTCTTCTCATTACATGAAAAGGACATTGAATGACCAGCACAGAGGGATCAGACAAGGAAACTGTACAGGTTATATTTCATATCATCCTTCTTCATGTTATATTTAAGCCCAAATTCATCTTTCTCACATTCACATCAATTCACCTTGCAATTCCAAGTTTTTCTTTTAATTCCTCTTGGAATAGGCTTTTCTTGTGAAAGTGTATGTTCTGCATTGATTTAGAACCTTGGCATTGGCAGCTAATATCCATTAAAGAAAGAGTATTCCAGGTGAGTGGTACCTTTTTCTTTTTCAGTTTTAAAGATACAATATGGCTATTTTTTCAGTTATCCAACAGTGTTTCAAAATACAAGATAATCTGTTTTGTCTGATGGAGAATGCCAAAGTTTTCTTATTATTCATGGAAATGATTGCATTTTAGTATCTTGTTTTGTTTTTGTTTTTTTTTTTTTTTTAAGCTAGAGCAAACTTTACAAAGCAGAGGATGTTTCCTAAGGAATCAATGCAACTGAACCCAAAGCTTCAAGTTTTTGCTTTTCTGGATAATACTTTGTACTTTTCTTTCCTGATTCAGATTGCATTTATTGGATCAAGATCAAGCCATGTTCCAATAAATATTTTTTGTTGTCAAAATATTTTCTTTGGCAGGAAAGATTCTACCTTAGGTAATGCATTCTTCTTATTCAGGGAAAAAGAGAAGTCTTAAATATAGCAGCCAATAAAGGAAAAGCCAGTCTCTTCTTATTGCAATGCAATATCCCAATGAATCCATTCGACTTCTACAAGAATCCCATCTTTTCCATACTCTCTGTTTTTGGATAAGAAAGCACTTCTTTTCATTGTATGAAGAGATTGGCATTGAAGGAGCAACATGAAGAATTTAGGCAAAGAAATTTCACAGATGACATTTGATATCAATTTACTCATTGTTTTAAAGCTGAATTCATATTTCTCTCTCCCTTAAAGTCAACTTACCTTGCAATTCCTTGTCTTTCCTTTGATTCTATTCGATATACACTTTTGCCTTGAAGGCATAGGCTCTGCATTGATTCTGAACCTTGGACTTTGCAGCCACAGTATTCCAAGTGGCTTGTGCCTTTGCTTAATTTTCATAGATAAAATAGGGCTGGCTTTTCTAGCTTTCATGGAGCATTTTGAAAGGAAAGAAAAGGAGAGGCTTTGTACAAAGGAGAATGCCAAAATTTCCTTATTCTCAGTGGAAATCATTGCATTTCAGTATCTTGCTTTCCTTTTGAGTTAGTCCAAAGATTACAAAGCACACTATATTTCCTCAACAATCAATGAATTTGCACAGAAAGTTGCCATGTTTTGCCTTTCTGGACAGTGCTTCTTGCTTTTCTTTTCTCTCAATTGCCTCTATTGGAGCAGGTATAGCCATTTGCAATAGACATTTTTCATTGTCAGATTTTTTTTTTTTTGGTAGCAACTATTCTGTCCAAGTCAATTCATTCTGCTTATGCAGGGGGAAAAGAGAAGGTTTAAGAGCAGCAGTCAATAAAGCAAAAGCTACCTATTGCTATGCTTCCAATAAAAAGAATCCCTCCGGCTTCTGGAAAAAAAAAAAAAAACACTTTCATTTTTTAGATAAGAAAGCACTTCATTTCATTGCAGGAAGAGATTGGCATAGAATGATCAGCACAAAGGGATGAGGCAAGGAAATTGTACAGATGACACGATACTATTCTTCCTATTATTTTTTAAGCCTGAATTCCTGTTTTCTCACATTCAAGTCAAGGCACCTTTCAATTTCTTGCCTTTCCTTTGATTTGACTTGGAATATGTGTTTGCCATGAATGCATATTTTCTGCAATGATTTCGAACTTTGGCCTTTGCAGCCAAGTACATTGGAAGAAGACTATTTAAAAAGTCTGTTGCCGTGGCTTCATTTTCACAGATGCGATATGGCTGTTCTTTCAGGCTTTCCAAGAGCATTTCAAAACGTTAGATAAGGAGATCCTTTATGGAGAATGCCCAAATTTCCTTATTCTCAATGGAAATCATTTCCCGTTGGTATCTTCTATTCTATAAAGCTAGATGTATATTTCCTAAAACATAAATGCACCTGCATGGAAAGCTTCAACTTTTTGCTTTTCTGATCGCTTGCTTTTGCTTTCTTCCCCTGATTGCGTCAATTGGTTCTACTTTAGCTATGTTATTCCTTATCAACATGCTTGGAATAGTCTTCTTCCAATGCTACAAAGGCCAAGGTTCATAATCATTGCAGAACATATGCATTCATGGCAAAAGTGAATTCCAAATTGAATCAAAGAAAAGATACAGCAAAACAAGATGTATTGAAGTGAGTGTGAGAGATATGAATTCAAGCTTGGGTAATAATATGAGGAAGAAAGATATCAAGTATAGTCTGTGTCGTTTCCTTGCCTGATTCCTTTGTGCTGGTCATTCAATGCCAATCTCTTCATGCAATGAAGAGGAAGTGCTATCTCATCTGAAAAATAAGAATATGGAAAGGGTGGAATAATTGCAGAAGTTGGATGGATTCATTACATTGAAAACATTGCAATAGAATAGAAAGAGGATTTTTCCTTTGTAGCTTGTTGCATTTAAACCTTTTCCCCCTGGCATGAGTAGAATGCATTACCTTGAGTTGAATCTTTCCTGTCCAAGAAAACAAGTTGATATGCCCCAAAACCTTATCAAACAGTGCATACCCTTTGATCCAGCAGTGTCTCTACTAGATCAATATCCCCCCAAAAAATCATAAAAAAGGAAAGAGGATCTACATGTGCAAAAATATTTGTAGCAGCTTTTTTTTTTTTTTTTGTAGTGGTAAGGAACTGGAAACTGAGTAGGTACCCATCAGGTGGAGGATGGCTGAATAAATTATGATATATGAATGTAATGGAATATTTTTTGTTCTGTAAGAAACTATCAGCAAGCTGATTTCAGAAAGGCCTAGAGAGATTTACATGAAGTGATGCTAAGTGAAGTGAGTATAACCAAGAGAATATTGTACACAGCTACAATAAGACTATGTGATGATCAAATGTGATGGACTTGGCTTTTTTCAACAGTTGATTCAGGCCAATTTCAATAGACTTGTGATGGAAAGAGCAATCTGCATCCAGAGAGAGGAGTATGGGCACTGAATATGGATCACAACAGAGTATTTTTATCTTTCTTGTTATTGTTTGCTTGTTTTTTCTTTCTCATTTTTTCTCTTTTGATCTGATTTTTTTTTTGTGCAGCATGATAAATGTGGAAATATGTCTAAAAGAACTGCACACATTTAACTTATATTAAATTACTTGTTATTTAGGGGATGATGTAGGTGGAGAAAAACAGAGAAAAATTGGGAACACAAGGTTTTCCAAAGGTGAATGTCAAAAACTATCTTTGTATGTATTTTTCAAAATAGTCATTATAAAAAGAAAATAAGTTGACAATGAACATGGCCTATTGGAATATGACTAAAGTAGATCAAATTGAGGTAATCAGCAGAAGAAAGGAAGAGGTAGAAGCAATTTTCACAAAAGCAAAAGGTTAAAGCTTTCTGTGAAAGTGCATTTATTCTTAAGGGAACGTACTCTGCTTTCTCAACTTTGGTCTAGCTTAAAAGGCATAGAAGATACTGAAATGTAATGATTGCCACTGAGAATAAGGAAATTTTGGCATTCTCCATCAGTGAAAATTTCTCCTTATCTAACATTTTGAAATATTCTTGGAAAGGCTGAAAGGAGAGACATGTGGAAATGAAGTCATGGCAACAGCCATTTGGAATTGTTTTCTTCCAATGCAAAGGCCAAAGGTCAGAATCATTGCAGAATTTATTCATGGCAAAAGTATTCAAAATTGAATTAAAGGAAATAGATGGTATAGGAAGATGCATTGACATGAATATGAGAGAGAGAAATTCAGGCATGAATACTAATAGGAGGAAGAGGCTATCAAGTGTAATCTGTGCTTCTCTTTTAATCTTTTTTTTTTATGTTGGTTTATTTTGTGAGGAAACTTTTAAATTTCTTGCAATCAAAATTGTCCATTTTACATTTCATAATGTCCGCTACTTCTTCTTTGGCCACAAATTCTTCCCTTCTCCAGACACCTGATAGGTAAACTATCCCTTGTTCTCCTAATTTTGCTTATGGTATCACTCTTTACACTCAAATCATGTACCCATTTTGACTTTATTTTGGTATGTGGGTCTATGCCAAGTTTCTGACATATTTTTTAATTTTCCCAGCAATTTTTGTGAAATAGTGAGTTCTTATCCTAGAAGCTAGAGTTTGGAGGTTTATCAAATACTAGATTACTATAGTCATTTATTATTGTGTCATGTGTATTTAACCTATTCCACTGATCTGCCATTCTGTTTCTTAGCCAATACCATATATTTTTGATAACCACTGCTTTATAATACAGTTTTAAGTTTGGTACTGCTTAGTCCATCATCATTTATATTTTAAAATTAATTACCTTGATATTCTTGATCTTTGTTTTTTCCAGATGAATTTTGTTATTATTTTTTCTAGCTCTATGAAATAAATTTTTTTGGGCAGTTTGATTGGTATGGCACTTGAAAAGTAGACTAAAGCAATGGGTATTTTTTCAATTGTTTAGATCTGTGCAAAAAGTGTTTTGTAATTGTGCTCATATAGTTCCTGGGTTTGTCTTGATAAAAATTTTATTTTGTCTACAGTTATTTTAGGAAAAGGAATTTTCCTTTCTATCTCTTGCTGCTGGGCTTTGTTATAACATATAGAAATGCTGATGATTTATATCAGTTTATTTTATACTCTGCAACTTTGCTAAAGCTGTTAATTGTTTCAAATAAGTTTTTGGATGATTCTCTAGTCCTAAATATACTTTAAGTATATATAAGTATACTTTAAGTATACCATCATATCATCTGTAGAGAGTGATAATTTTATCTCTTCATTGCCTATTCTAATTCTTTTAATTTATTTTTCTTTTTTTATTACTAAACTTAACATTTCTAGTACAATATTGAATAATAGTGGTGATGATGGACATCCTTGTTTCACCCCTGATCTTATCAGGAATAACTCAATGGTTGCTGATGGTTTTAGATAGATGTTGCTTATCACCGTAAGAAAACTCCCTTTTTTCCTATGGTCTCTAGTGTTTGTAATAATTCTACATTTTGTCAAAAAAACCTTTTTTCTGCTTATATTGAGATTATCATGAGATTTCTGTTAGTTTTGTTATTGATGTGATCAATTATGGCAATAATTTTCCTGATATTGAACCAGACCAGCATTTCTAGGTTAAATCCCACCTGGTCATACCTGGTATCATCTTGCTAATAAATTGTTATAATCTCTTTGCTAACATTTTATTTAAAATTGTTATATTATCAATATTACATGACGATCAATTCAGATGAATGTGACTCTTTCCAACAATGAGATGATAGATGCTAATTCCAATGACTTTGTGATGAAGAGAGCCATCTACACCCAGAGAGAGGACTGTGGGAACTGAATGTGGATCACAACATAACATTCTCACTCTTTTTGATGTTGTTTGCTTACATTTTGTTTTCTTACTAATTTTCTTTCATTTTAATCTAATTTTTCTTGTGAATGGCATAAATATATTTACACATATTGGATTTAACATATATTTTAACATGTATAACATATATTGGATTGATTGCCATCTAGGGGAGGGGGTAGAGGGAAGGAGAGAAAAATCTGAAACACAAGACTATGCAAGGGTCAATATTGAAAAATTATCCATGCATATGTTTTGAAAATAAAAACCTTAAAAAATAAAATAAAAGCAAATTTTTGCATCAATATTTATTAAGGAGATTGGTCTTTAATTCTCTTTCTCTATTTTGGTTCTTCCAGATTTAGATATCAGTAGTATATTTTGTGTCATAAAAGGAATTTGGCAGAACTCCTTTACCTATTTTCCCAAATAGTTTACATAGAGTTGGAATTAATTGTTCTTTAAATGTTTGGTAGAATTCACGTGTAAATACATCTGGTCTTGGAGATTTTTGATTAGGCATTTCATGGATAGCTTGTTCAATGTCTTTTTCCATAATGGGACTATTTAAGTAATTTGTTTCCTCTTTGGCAATTCATATTTTTGTAAATATTTATCCATTTCAATTAGATTGTCAGATTTGTTAGTTGTCAGACAATTGGGCAAACTAGTTTCTAATTATTGCTTTAATTTTTTTTTCATTGGTGGTAAGCTCACTTTTTTCATTCTTGATGCTGGTAATTTAGTTTTATCTTTCTTTTTTCTCATCAAATGAACCAAAGGTCTATTTTGTTGGTTTTTTCATAAAACCAACTCTTAGTTTTATTAATTAGTTTAAAGATTTCCTTCATTTCAATTTTATTAATCTCCCCTTTGATTTTCAGAATTTCTGATTTGGTATTTAATTGGGGTGTTTAAATTTGTTCTTTTTCTAGCTTTTTCAGTTGCATTCCCGACTCATTGATCTTCTCTTACTCTATTTTATTCATATAACTATTTAGAGAACTGCTTTGGCTGCATCCCTTAGGTTTTGGTATGTTGTCTCATTATTGTCATTCTCTTAGATGAAATCATTGATTGCTTCTATGATTAGTAGTTTGACCCATTCACTCTTTAGAATTATATTATATATTTTTCAATTGGTTTTTAGTCTCTTTCCTTGGCTCTTTATTGAATGTAATTTTATTACATTCTGTATGTCTGAATAAGATTTGTAAAAGGAAGCATTTACTATTTCTGCCTTTCTTTCTATATTTGGTTATGAGGTTTTTTGCCTTAATTCATGGTCAATTTTTGTATAGGTGCCATGTATTGCTGAGAAAAAAGTATACTCCTTTCTGTCCCTATTCAATTTTTCCCAGAGGCCTATAATATCTAAGTTTTCTAAGATTTTATTAACCTCCCTAGTTTTTTCTTATTTATTTTGTGATTAGATTTATCTAATACTGGGCAGCTAGATGGCACCAGCCTTGAAGTCAGGAGGACTTGAGTTCAAATCTGGTCTCAGAAACTTAACACTTCCTGGCTGTGTGACCCTGGGCAAGTCACTTAACCCCAATTGCCTCAGCAAAAAGAAAAAAAAAAAGGATTTATCTAATACTGAGAGAAGGATGTTGAGGTCCTCCACTTGTATAGTTTTGCTGTTTATTTCTTTCTGTAATTGGCTTAACTTCTTTAAGAATTTGGATTCTGTATCATTTAGTGCACTTACATTTAGTATCAATAGTACTTCATTGTTTTCCTTATAGAGCAAGGTTAATTTCTATACCCAACTGAGTAAATGTGTTATTCCCTTTTTGAGCTCAAACTGATGAGATTAAGTTTCAGATAATGAGCACCCTCTTCCTTCTTTCCCTTTATTATAAAGTGTCTTTTGGGCCTGATCATGTGATCTGATTTGTCCCATTTTACCTCCTTTTTCCTCTTCTCCCAGTACAATTCTTTCCCCACACTTTGTAATGTCTTTTTCTTTGATATCATCACATCAGAGTCCATTCATATCCATACCTTTTATCGATCTATGCCCCTTTTAATTGCCCCAATAACAGATACATTTCTCAAGTGTTACAGATATCATTTTCCCATCTAGGAATATAAATAGTTTAACCTTTAAATTATATATACAAATACATATTATATATAATATATATGTGTGTATGTATTCCCTGTTTACCTTTCTATGCTTTTCCCAAGTCCTGTATTTGATGATAAAATTTTCTGTTTAGTTCTGATTTTTTCAATAGAAATGATTGAAAATCTCTTCTTCGAAGATCCATCTCCTCCCCTGAAAGATGATGCTCTGTCTTGCTGGGTAGTTGATTCTTGGTTGTAATCCCAGAATTGCCTTCTAGAATATGATATTCTAGGTCCTTTGATCCTTTATAGTAAAAGCTACCAGATTCTGGGTAATCTTAACTGTTGCTCCAATACTTGAATTGTTTTTGTCTGATTGCTTATAGAATTTTTATCTTGAGATTATAGTACTGGAATTTTGCAACAACTTTCCTTGGGGTTTTCCTTATGGAATCTCTTTCATGAGGTGATTGATGAATTCTTTTCATGACTATTTCACTCTCTACTTCTAGTATATCTGGGCAGTTTCTTCTTGAAGAATGCTATCCAGGCTCTCTCTCTCTCTCTCTCTCTCTCTCTCTCTCTCTCTCTCTCTCTCTGGTTATGGCCTTAAGGTAGACCAGTAATTTTAAATTGTCTTTCCTGGATCTATTTTCCATGTCAGCTGTTTTCCCAATGAAGTATTTTACATTTTCTTCCATTTTTTCATTCTTTTTACTTTCTTTGACTGTTGATTTCTCAAAGAATCCTTAGCTTCCCTTTGTCTGGTTCTAGTTTTTTTTTTTTTTTTTAACACGTGATTTTTGTTAGTTAGCTTTTGCAGCTCTTTTTCCATTTGATGAATTCTACTTTTCAATGTGCTGTTGTCTTCAGTGTATTTTTTTTTTTTTTTTGCATTTGGCCAATTGTGTTTTTAAGGAATTGATTTGTTCCATGGGTATTTTTTGCATTTGACCAATTGCTTTAAAAAAATAATTGTTTTCCTCAGTCAATAGAGAAACCCTGCAGTTTCTAAAAGTACCAGTGATAAATATGAAGTTATGGAAGAATAAAACATTCAGTAAAGGCTCAGTTGAAATTTATTAAGACAATATAGTAGATAGAGGTGCAGCTAGGTGACACAGTAGATGGAACACTGGGCGGGTGACATGGTAGATGGAACACTGGGCTGGGAATCAGGAAAACTTCATCTTACTAGGAATCAGGAAAACTTCATCTTACTAGCTGTGTGACCCTGAGCAAATCATTTACCTCTTTTTGCCTCAGTTTCCTCATCTGTAAAATGAGCTGGAGAAGGAAATGGTAAAGTATTCCAGTATCTTTGCCAAGAAAATCCAAATGGGGTCATGAAGAGTCAGATACCCTAAAACAGCTAAACAACAACAACAATGTACTGGATAGACTGCTGAATTTGGAATTAGGGAGATCTGATTTCCTTATCCTACTTCAGACACTTAACAGTTAGGTCACCCTAGTGTTAAGCCACAGTCTCTAGTCTCCTTGAATTGTTCTACTTCAGTTTCCCTGCATTAGTTTCCCTGAATTATACTATCTCAATTTCCTGAGTTAGTATGCTATGTGCCCCCCACTACCCTTTTACTGTTCATTAGGATTGAGATAATTAGGGCTGTAGAGATCTGGCTACTCTGGCATTCCAAAAGATAAGACTCCAGATGTCCTATCTCAGATATCTAATTGGCATCCTTTACCTCTCTCTCTCCAGACTTCCTGTCTCTAGCTGAACACCTCCTTAATTCCCAATTTGTAAGAATTTATAGTTTTCATCCCCAATCTGTCAGAACCGAATTTATGGTCCATCCCTGAAAATTCCTGCTCTCTGCCTTCTGCCTTTGTTTCTCTTTTCACTGAAGTCCTATAAAAATCCTTGGAATCTCACATTCAATACTGAATACTTTGAGTCCAATCCAGTCAATTAATTAAGCTCCCCAATAAAGAAAAAATCACAACTCTCTAATCTCTATCTTGCCTCAGTTTCTCCAGCATTACATAGGTAAGCTGTTGTTTGGTGGTTTCAATCACATCTCTCTCCATTTGGAGTTTTCTTGGCAAAGATATTGTAGTGATTTTCCATTTCTTTCTCTAGCTCATTTAACAAATGAGGAAACTGAGGCATATAGGGTTAAGTGACTTTCCCAAAGTCACACAACTAGTAAGTGTCTGAGATGTAAACTCTGGAAGATGAGTGTTTCTGACTTCAGACCCAGTGCTCTATTCATTGAGCCCCCAGCTTCCCCTATGTAAGTTACTTAGGCACTGTTTCCTTTTCTTTAAAATGAGTATAACATTCTCTGCTTTACATAGTGAAAATCAAGTGAAATAACATAGGCAACTTTTAAGCATGAGGCATTAGAAACTTTAAAACATGTAATGATGATGAATCCAAAATCAAGTTTAAGGTCAGTGGTAATTTTTCTAGCCAAACCCTAGTCAACTCAAACTCAGAAAAAAGACAACAATCCAACTCTTGAGGATCAATAGCCTCTTAGCTTCTACTTTAATGCCCATTGGCAGCTGTAGGGCATTCATTCACCTTAGGGAACTCTGGAGCTTCTCATTAGAGAGATGTTGGAAGCTGGATGTCCACCTAGTTTCTAAGCCCATTTACAGTTTAGTTATAAAATAATGTAGAGAGAATAGATTTTAGAGCTAGTTTTTTGGAGTCCCGGGTCTGCCACATCATACCCATAGAATCTGTGCTTTTAATTTCTCCTTTCTGTGCCATTTTTGTTTCCCTCAATCACCCCAGGAATCCCTTAAAGATCTAGTTCCATCCTTCTCTTTCCCTCAAACTAACTTGACAGAATTCTTCTGGTCAGACAGCAGCAAACAAGACACAAATCAGCCTGAGTAATGATTTATTTTATTTTATATGGTTTTGCTTTTCTTTATATTTCTTTTTCTTTTAAAAAGCATTTTTATTAAAACTTGTATGTGTTCCTTTGGCTAAACATTTCTCAGATTTCTTCAGTAATATCCAGTCCCTTCTAGGAGGGCTTCACAATAGGGATTTACATTTCAACTACTTAATAGTCACTAGCTAATCCAGACAACTTCCCCTGGAACAAATAACTCCATTGCTCAGACAAGGACATCAGTAGGCAGAGTTTGGGTAGTTTTTGGTGAACCAGGGCAGAGAAGCCAGCTTCCTGCTGGCAAACAGAAAGCATTTTTCTCCATTTTAGAGCAAAGGGGAAAGCTCACTCAGCCACCTAATTTGTAAAATTAAATCTTCCCCTATTCTGATTTACATAGTGGGAAGTCTTCTCAGATAACTCATGCTACCTTGAAGGTGACTCCATTTTTGAAGGCTGATTCTGGAGGACGTGGAGGGGAAGTTTTGACACATTCCACCAAGGCAGAAAGACATATAAAAACATGGTTTCCTTACTTTTTCTGTGTCCTGGACTCTTTTGACATTTTGGTTAAGCCTATGGATCTCTTCTCTGAATAATGAATTTGAATGCAAAGAATATAATAAAGACTTTTAAAAATTATGATAGCTAACATTTATATAGTACTTACTATATGCCAGGCACTGTGCTAAGCTTTTTACAAATGGTATCTCATTTACATATGAATAAAGGATGTCAGTTATATTGAAATATAGTTATCAAAATTTAAAAAGAATAGTTTATAGATCCCAGGTTAAAATTAATGTTGTCATTCTTCATTCTAGAAGAGGACCAATGGCAATAGGAAGGTGATGTCTTGACTTTCAAGTGAATTGGATTTAAGTGAGGCAGTGCTATGCAAAATCAAAGTCATCAGAGTCCAGTAGCAAGGCATAGGTCAGGATGGTCCTAGATGGAGTGAAAGACCTTGACTTTTAAATTCTAGGTTCTTTACCAGGTCTCAGTTTTTCCGAGGCAACACCCATTCAGTGATTAAGAATTGAGGCAAAAGATGGCTTATTTTTATTTCTCAAAAAAATCATTTGGGTGGGGGATGAGGAGTGGGGGAGATCTTCAGAGTTTCTGGCCAGAACAGAAACAATTACTATTTACACTTACTTTGAGCCATCAAAACTCAAACAATGAGCAAGACTGGAACGATTTGAGTTTCTCCAAGTTATATTTCACCAAGCATTTATTAAGTACTTACTATGGATCAACTGCTACGCTAAATTCTGAGGATGTACAGACAAAATCAAAATAGCCCCTTCCCTCAGGGAAATTATATTATTTTTGGAGAATAATATGATGTTTATATATTATATATTAAATATATGTGTGTTTATACACACACATATATACACATTACGCACACACACAAGCATATACAAAATAGAAGTGGTTTTTCAGGAAAGGTTCAGAAAAACTTTCATCAAAGGCTCAGTGATGGACTAAGGATGTATCTGTTATCAGAGACCCGATTAATTAGGTTTCAAGAGTTTTATCACTAGAAAGTTGACCATGAAATAGGTTTAAAGGAATTGTACTATCAACCTATATCAGATTGCTTGCTGTCTTAGGGAAGGGAGAGATAAGGGATGGGGGGAGAAAAATTTAGAATACAAAGTCTTACAAAAATGAATGTTGAAAACTATCTTTATGTGTATTTGGAAAAATATAATACTATTAAGAAAAAAAAAGTTTATCATGAATAGATTTATTTATTTAGGTTATTAGCATCCAATACTAAAACACAGAAGGATTATAATATGCACTGGCAAAAGGAGTCTGCATATTGAAAATACTTGAATTATTGAAGTAAATGATTGAATAAGCAGTTCAATAAATATTAATTTAGCATATACTATATGTAATGTACTTTGAAATATTTCGGGGACACAAAAACAAAATGAAAAATCACACCTGCCCTCAAAAAGCTTACATTCTCAGAAACGGGAAACAGAGTGGATGCCCATCAATTGGAAAATGGCTGAATAAATTGTGGTACATGAATGTTATGGAATATTATTGTTTTGTAAGAAATGACCAGCAGGATGATTTCAGAAAGGCCTGGAGAGACTTACATGAACTGATGCTGAGTGAAATGATCAGGACTAGGAGATCATTATATACTGCAACAACAATACTAGATGATGATCAATTCTGATGGATGTAGCCCTCTTCAAGAATGAGATGAACCAAATCAGTTTCAATAGAGCAGTAATGAATTGAACCAGCTACACCCAGCAAAAGAACTCTGGAAGATGACTATGAACCACTACATAGAATTCCCAATCCCTCTATTTTTGTCCGCCTGCATTTTTTATTTCCTTCACAGGTTAATTGTACACTATTTCAAAGTCTGATTCTTCTTGTGCAGCAAAATAACTGTTTGGATATGTATACATATATTGTATCTGATTTGTACTTTAACATATTTAACATGTATTGGTCAACCTGCCATCTCAGGGAGGGGATGGGGGGGGGGAAGAAGGGGAAAAATTGGAACAAAAGGTTTTGCAATTGGCAAGGCTGAAAAGTTACCCATGCATATATCTTGTAAATAAAAAGATATAATAAAAAAAGAAGCTTACATCCTATTTGCTGTAGCTGAGGCCATATGTGGATCAAAAAAGCCATCAGACCTATCAATTTCAAAGACATTGTTGACCTTTGAGTTGACAATTTCAGGACAGGGATAATGCCATGGTATAATGGAAAGAATACTGCTCTTATTCAGAGAATTTGGCTTCAAATTCTATTCCTGATACTGGTTAGTTGTGTGACCTTGAATACACTATATGCACTCGACAGCCCTCCTCACTCCTTGGGTCTTAGTTTCTTCATCTCCAAAAAAAGACCTCTCAATTAGATAGTCTCCTTTCCATCTCTAAATATATAATCCTGTGATAACAACATGTATTCTCATTTCCCTTTTCTGTGAAATGAAATGGTTGGGCTATATGGGGTTTTTTACCTTTTTGTGTGTTCAGGATTACTTTGGCTACAATTTGATGAAGCCAATGAACTCTATCTTAGCATCAATCATGTGTTTAAAAGCATAAAAGAAATGGGATTATAAAGAAAACAATTGTATTAAAATACAATCATCTATATAAATATATGTTTATATTTATATCTGTTGCTCTAACTATATGTATATATTTTTACATATATATATGCATACACACATACATATTCTATAACTATTTCTATTAGCAGAACCACCATTTCATGTTTGAAAGTTTTAAAACTTTCTTTTTCTCACCTATCCTATCCAATTATTTTCCAAATCCTGTCAACTCTACCTCTGGAATATCTCTCTGTCCCTTCTTCTCTAGTATCCTTAGTATATCTTGTTACTATATATTTAAGTTGTTGAAATAATAGCAACTAACCTTTCTATAGCACTTGCAATATACTAGGCACTCTGCTAAGTGCTTCATAATTATTATATCATTTAATCCTCACAATAATTCTGGGAGGCAATAACTTCCTAATACCCTACCCCAACTCCATGACCTTTCCACTCCATAGCATTCTTCATACATAAGTCAGATTCAGTTTCTCAGGCATAAATCCAGTCCTATTATTCTTTTGCTAAAAAAAATCTTGTGTATCTGCAATTGGAGTCCAAATTCCTTTCCTTGTTATTCTAGGGCATTTATCATCAGAAAATAACCTACTTCTGCTGTCTTATATTATTCCCTCTCTAAGCTCCTTTATGTTCCAGCCAAACTGAACTACTATATTTCCTGTTCCCCTCAAAATGCCCTGAGTTTTCATGTCTATAAAGCCTTTTCCCACACTGTCCCCTTGGGCTGCAACACTTGCCCTCCTTTTTTCTTGGTCTATTGAATTCCTATCCAATTTTTTTTTTAAAGCTCAACTCAAATGCCACAAATGTGTTCTGTAAGTTCTTTGATTCTCTCTTATTGGCAATGGTCTTCAACCCTCAAACATTACATGGAAGTTTGCTCTGCTCCTCTCTGTGATGTTCTTGTTCTTTAAAATATAATGGTTCTCTCTGGGAGCAGGTTTCTCGGGGAGGTTTTCTGGAGGCAGCCTTAGTTTCAGTTAAAAGTAATAATCACCCAAATGCAGCCAGGTGTTAAAAGTTCAGATCTTTTATTGCTTCCTCCAAAATAGCCCAGTTAGTTTTCTTAGAGGCCCCTCTCTCTCTCTCCTTGGTTCTAAAAGCTCTTGCAGCTTTGTACTTTGCTTCTGCCTCTGCTTCCTTCAGCCTCCAGCCAGAACAAAGGCGAATCTGTCTTGCCTCCTAGAGAGGGCTTCTGGTTCTCAATTTCCCAGAATGCTCTGTATCTGTCCCAGAGTGCTCCTCTCTAATCCCTGGGAAAACTCTGAAGTAAAACTCTCTAACCGGAAACTAAGAGCCTCTCCCAAAGGTTGACTCCTCCTTCTGGAGACAGGGATTAAGAGAGGTGTGAATTCGGATATCTCATACTAAACCCTGAAATCTCCCAAAGTGTGAACTCCAATGAGTAAAGGTGTGAACACAAGCATTGTTTCTCAGTTCCACTTAGTACCTTATTCCTTCTGGTCCATAACATCTCCTTGTAAGATCAGATCAATTATACTGAACCATGCTAAAATAGATAATTATTGTCTCTATCAACTCTAATGACAACACTTTGTAAGGATTCCAACATTCTCTAATGAATTTATTGCACGTTATAATTATCTCATTATGCACATAATATAGTCACATAGATATTAAATTATAACATATGACAATATGACATAATATATAATGACATAGTTATATTTTGTTTTACACAAGATGTAATGTAATTATATAGTAAATATATGTGTATATATAATATAAACTACATAATCCATGAGCTTAAATAATGTGTTTTATCTAAACTTTGTATTTCTCTTAGCACCTAGAACAGTGCTTCATAAACATTTGTGAGAAGTGAAGTAAGCAGAAGCAGGAAAACAAAATTCATGATGACCACAATGACATAAATGGAAAGAAGAACAATAACACAACTGAAAATGAATACAGTGAAAAAGAATAAGATTCCAAAGAAGAGACTTTAGAATGCATTTCTCTCCCTCCCTTTGCTGAGGTGGGGCACTAGGAGTATGAAACTGCATATAATGTCATATGTGATTTCATTTGTTAGTTAGTTGCTAAATTCTTGTTTCTCCCAATTTTTAAAAAAAATTCTTATTATAAGTGGTGATTCTCACAGATGAAGAAGGAGTATATTAGGAAATGTGAGTTGTATAAAAACAAAAAATACCAGTGAAAATTTAAATATTCACAGAAGAATTAGGAAAAAGCTAATAAAAGCATTAGTTGGATCTATTTGCCAAGCAGAGATATGAAAATAAAGGACAACTTAGATTTCAAATAAAATACATTTTTGGTAAGATCTCATGAAAAAGGATGGTAGAAAACTATGAGCTATATGTATTCACAAAAAATTCAACAATTTGGAGGGAGAAAAGGTATTAAGCAAAACTTTATTAGGGCTTGACAAGTGAGGTCATCCCATCTAATTTTTAGAAGGAAACTAGAAAGAGGTAAGGAATTGAAAAGATTCGTAAAAAGTTTTATGACAAATTCATTTTACCATGAAGGATAATAAAAGCTATTGCATTTGAATTCTAACAGCATCATCCCAGATATGCTTACTTAAAGGAGAAGTCTTGCTTGATAATTCACGTCTAGGACATAGTTTAAAATTCTGCTTAAAGTTCTAAAAGAAATGGTTATTCTGACTCAGAGCTCAGAGAAATCAATTGCACATTTTTTAATGTGATAAATTCTTAAATACCAAGTGAATGTAGAAGAGAATACTTCAGTGATATGTAAATGAAAAATTTTATGAACACTAGAAGTGTTCAGCTATGATTATGGAACAGATAAAACATATCTGATCATAGACAAAAATAGGATTCATTCTCTTCCCTTTTGAAGAGAGAACCCAGACTGACCCCAGAGAAATATGAGAGGTAAAGTACATATTTCAGAACGATGTTAATGAGAGATTGTATTGGTGTGAGAGTGTAACTCAGGTTTATATATGAACACTGTTATATTTGCTATTCATGCACTTGCTTTAATATATGCTACCTGTGATATTATTTCTTTTGCCTTGTTAAGTAAATTATTAAAGATCTAAAAGCATCATTTTTCAAAGTTTCATTTCTTTTTAAAATTTATTTTATATTTTGCAGTGTTTTTTTTCACAATATATGTTTTTAAATATTTAATTTTTTTTCCAATGAAGCAGAGGTCCCATTTCATGGTACCTTATCATTTTGTTTAAATAGTTGAAATGCCAATGGCACTGTTGACTGCTTTCTGGGGCAAACTTCTTTAGTTTGGTGAGCTTGCAGTAGAGCTACAGCTTCATCAGTCTAGAGAGTCTCAAGAGATTCAAGCACATTCAATTTTATAAGCTTAGAGTTGTCAATTTCTAGCAACGTGCCAATGATTTTACTGACCAAGATAAAGTGAAAAGTATCATTATTGGGGCAGGTAGGTGGTGCAGTGGGTAGAGCAAGAGCCTTGAAATTAGGAGGACCTGAGTGCAAATATGACCTCAGATGTGTAACACTTCCAAGCTGTGGATCCTGGGCAAATCACTTAACCCAATTGCCTCAGGAAAAAAATGAAAAAAAAGAAAAGTATCATTATTTTGAGTGATTGGTTTTGTGAAAATGCAACCACATTGGTTAGAACCTGAAAGCAAAAGTGGTGAGTAAAGGGAGTGTATTCCCTCACAACTGAGAGAGTTTGATTGTAACTATGTGGTAATTCTGGGAGCCCAGATCTGCTGGTACAAGAACAAGTTGGAACTAGAAAGTCAAAAAGTGAGGAAAGGTGTCCACACCTATTGTAACTACACAAGAGGTATAATACACACATCACTTGTAATGGGAAATCATACCTGGAACACATTACACTTATTGAGAAGGAGAAATAGCAGTGAAGAATATAAAGATAGGAACAATAGGTAGACTAGAATAAATTTATCCAGAGGTCAATGCTGATGTTTGTTTGTGGTTGGGTTTTTTTTTGGGGGGGGGGTAGGGAAGAAGATTTAATACAAAATGTTATGGACTGGATATTTCATATGCTAGACTCTGGACTTTTTGGGAGAAATGAACTAATGATAAAGGGCAGTTCCATTGAGAAAACTCTTCTATTAATCCAAATGAGTACCTGGTAGACAATTTATAGTTTTGCCTAAGTTAAGTGAAATGCCCAGAGTATCAGAAAAAACATTATTCAAGTCATTCTGACTATGAAACCAGCTCTTTAGCCTCTACATCAGGCCACCATTTTTCTGGCACACTTGAGGTGTTTAGTAAATAAATGCCTTGTTGAAACAAAACCAGGTTTGGGGAAAATTGCCCCGATATAAATGTATACTTTAACACTATGTTCATTTTGACTTTTAAGAAGTATAGTGATACTAATCATAAGGTTCTGACAATGCAAATGTCAGGTTTTACTTTTCTAAGAGAATAGTATGTATTTGTTTGACCTATATTGGATTGCTTGCTATCTAGGGAAGGGGAGAGAAATGGAGGGAAGGGAGAAAAGGAAGGGAGAGAAATTTGGTGCACAGGGTTTTGCAGGGATGAATGTTGGAAACTATCTTTGCATGTATTTTGAAAATAAAAAGCTATTATTAAATTTTTTTAAAGGAAATAGTATATATTGTTTTTAGCTACTTTGATGTTATATTTATTGCTACAAGTACAGAAATTATAATTTTGTGACAAATAATTCTGAGTTGGTGTACAAAATAAAATAGTTAAAATTTAAAAGGATCAGAATTTTTTTTTTAGTTTTCAACATTCATTTTTGTAAGGTTTGTGTTCTAAATTTTTCTCCCCTCTTCCTTTATCTCTCTCTCCCCAAAAGAGCAAGCAATCTGATATAGGTTAAGTATTTGCCATCTTTTAAAATATATTTCCATATTTGCCAGGTGTGCAAGAAAAATCAGACCAAAAGGAAAAAAAAAACAAACAAAAAGGAGAACATATTATGCTTTTATCTATCTTCCATAGTTCGATCTCTAGATGCAATTGGCATTTTTGACCCCAAGTCTATTGGAATCATCTTGAATCAATGCATTGTTGAGAAAAGCCAAGTCTATCACAATTGATCTTTACAGAATCTTGTTGTTACTGTGTATAGTGTTCTAGTTCTGCTCTCTTCACTCAGCATCAGTTCATGTAAGTCTTTACAAGCTTTTCTGAAATCAGTCTTCTGATTATTTCTTAAGGAACAATAGTATTCCATTACTTTCATATACTATAACTTATTAGCTATTCCCCAACCAATGGAATCCACTTAATTTCGATTTCCTTGCCACTACACTGCTACATTTTTGTACATATTTTTATTATTTCATCCCCATAATCATTCTTATTCTGCTCTTGTCAATCTCTCTGGATTACTGGGTCCATTCCCATTGCTAGAAATAGAGCCCAAGTCTCCCCCATCCTTAAAAAAAGCATTCACTTGACTTTATTATACTGTCAAGATATCATCCTATGCCTTTCCTCCCTTTCATAGCCAAATTTCCTTAAAAATTTCTCTCTACTCACTTCCTTTCTTCTTACTCATTTTCAGTTCCTTGCAATTTAATCCTGACCACATCCTTCAGCTGAAACCTCTCTCTGATGATCAGTGATTTTCAAATGGCCCCATCTGTTGACTTTTTCTCAGTCCTTACCCTTCTCAACCTGGCTACAGTTTTTGATACGGTTGATCATCTCTTCCTAGAGACTCTTTCCTCTCTTGAGTTTTGATGACACTACTCTATCCTGGCTTTCCTCTTTTTTCTTTCTCAGATATATTTGTTACCCATACAAATGACTTCACAAGGTCAATCTACACTTTGAACTGGATGCTATGCAGGTGCATGGGAGAGAGTGAAGATTCAGGAGACTCCTGGGATGTGCTGGTAAATGCTAATTGTTAAATTTTAAGAGTGAGCATTTGCACGTTTGAAATTTGCTACAAATCAGGATTTGATTTATTGTTATATTGATTGTCTAGACTTATGAAAGTTACGAAAAAAGGTTACTAATGCATTGAAACAATATCAGTTCTTTTTCTGGAGACAGATAGTTTGCTTCATCATCAATCTTTTGGGATTGTCTTAGACCATTGCATTGCTGAGAATAGCTGAATCATTCATAGTTGTTCATCAAATAATATTTCTGTTATTGTGTACAATGTTCTCCTGATTCTATTCACTTCACTATGCATCAATTCATGTAAGTCTTTCCAGGTTTTTTCTGGAGTCGTCTTGCTTGTCATTTCTTATAGCACAAAAATATTCCATTACAATAATATTCCACACTGTGTCTAGCCATTTCCTAATTGATGGGCATTCCTTCAATTTTCTAATTCTCACTCACCAGAAAAAGAGCTGCTATAAATATTGGGTTTTTTGGATGTTTTGGGATTATAGGTTCAGCAGTGGTATTGCTGGATTAAAGGATTTGTTATAAGTCTTTTGGGCATAGTTCCAAATTATTTTCCAGAATGCTAGATCCAGTTCACAACTCCACCAACAAAGCATTAATGTCCCAGTTTTCCCACATCTCCTCCAACATTCAACATTTTCCTGTTTGGGGCATGACATGTTTTTTATTTTAATAGTATTTTATTTTTCCAAATATATGCAAAGATAGTTTTCAATATTCACCTTTGCAAACATTTGTGTTCCAAATTTTTCTCCTTCTTCTCCCTTCCCTAAAACAAGTAATATGTATAGGTTAAACATGCAATTCTCATGACCTGTTTTTGATAAATCCATGTTGCTTAGTTGTGATCAATGTTTACTTTTAGAGAGATGCATTAATGCTTCCTTTAACATTCCAGAACTTTGCCAAGAATCAAAGGCAAGTTTATTAATCTATAGTCAGCAAATTCCATTCTTCTCCCCTTTTGGAAAGATTAGGGAAAAATTTATCTTTCTCCCTGCTAAAACACCTCTCCATTTTTCTTGATTTTTCAAAGATCACTAGTGGGAGACAGATCATCCCATCTGCCAATTCTTTCAGAATCTCTGAATATAGTTCATTTTCTGTCTTTCATAACTTGAATCCTTCAAGAACATCTAACCAGTTTAGTTCTTTCCACTTCCCACCTTCTCTTGTGCTTTATTAGCTATTTCTGATCCATATAATCTAGGCCAAAGACTATCCTCCTTGTCAGGAAAGATAGAAATAAAATAAACATTAAATAATTTTGTCTTCCCTTCACTGTTCCTTATCATTTTCCTCTTCACTAAAGCAATAGTCCTAATTCTTTCTTCTTTTTTCATCTTTGTTCCTTTGTATACTTTAAAATCAGATATTATGTACCTCACACTATAGCAGCTCCTCTCTCCTGATGCTTAAAGTTGTTGGAGTCTTGAGATGGAAGAGGAAGTCATAGGATATAGTATGATGCAGCTATGGTGGAAGACAGAAGGAAAAGAAATGCTATACAGAAAGTCAGGGTGGAACAAGGTTGCCAGAGAGGAATGACAGCAGTAGGCTTCTTGAATAGATTGGCTTCCAAGTTCACTCACTCTACTCTGTGATGGACAAATGAGGATCTGAGATAGAGATCCCACCAATTACAACCAGGGAAAGAACCAGATTCTCAGTTACAAAGCCTAAGCTAAGCCACATACCCTTCTTCAGAGTTTCTGAGTCTTTACCTTAAGGATCAGATCCCACTAAATACTTCAGATTTGTCTTTTATCACTAGGAAGATTTATGAGGTCTAGATATTTATCATTGTTGAGGATGGCTGCATGTGATGCAAGGAAAAGGTACACAAAGCTAAGGAAATCATTCAAGCTTTATTAGGGAATTTACTTATAGAAACCCCTGATGCAAAGCAGCAAAGTACCTATGGTCTATTGCTGAGGATTAGTCCTTAGGCTATTCATATGTTTGTTTTATTTTTTATTGAACAGGCTAAAGGGAAGAATTGGCTGAGACATGTGGCCAAAGTAGCAAGATATGTAAATGTTTGCAAAATTGATTTGGTTATTAGCTTGCTGTATAACATTCTCAGTTTAGCTAGACTGTTTGTAGGCTTTTGCCCTTATTTGTAATCATGATTCTTTTAACTCATAATGTTCCTAACTGCAACCATGGTTAATTTAGCCACAATTTTGCACTGTTCTTTTGGTCTCACCTGCTGTTTCTTTGCTTTATTCAATTTGGTACAAAGATGATAAAATAGCTATCTGCCAGCTCCAAACAGGCTTCTCGGCTATAGCTATATCCAGGTGGTTCAATGGAGAGAGGACCAAGGAACACCTAACGTCAACTCTGGGCAAGTCATTTTAACTATCTGCCTTAGTTTCCTCAACTGTAAAACATTGAAAATAATGGCACCTATGTTCAATGATTGTTGAACTCAAAGGAAACAATATTTTAAAGGGATCAGCACAGTGCCCACCATATAGAAGGTACCTGTTAAATAAATGCTTATTTCCTCCTAGAATGGAAAGTCAACTTAATTTTGATTGTTGCATAACAATTAACTACAAACTAAGTAAGTCTTGATTTGACAAGCCATTCTCCAATTGATAAATGGTCAAAGGATATGAACAGACAATTTTCAGAGGATGAGATTGAAACTATTACCACTCATATGAAAGAGTGTTCCAAATCATTATTGATCAGAGAAATGCAAATTAAGACAACTCTGAGATACCACTACACACCTGTCAGATTGGCTAAGATGACAGGAAAAAATAATGATGAATGTTGGAGGGGATGCGGGAAAACTGGGACACTAATGCATTGTTGGTGGAGTTGTGAATGAATCCAACCATTCTGGAGAGCAATCTGGAATTATGCCCAAAAAATTATCAAATTGTGCATACCCTTTGATCCAGCAGTGTTTCTATTGGGCTTATATCCCAAAGAAATACTAAAGAAGGGAAAGGGACCTGTATGTGCCAAAATGTTTGTAGCAGCCCTCTTTGTAGTGGCTAGAAACTGGAAAATGAATGGATGCCCATCAATTGGAGAATGGCTGGGTAAATTGTGGTATATGAATGTTATGGAATATTATTGTTCTGTAAGAAATGACCAGCAGATGAATACAGAGAGGCTTGGCGAGACTTACATGAACTGATGCTAAGTGAAATGAGCAGAACCAGGAGATCATTATACACTTCGACAACGATGTTGTATGAGGACATATTTTGATGGAAGTGGATTTCTTTGACAAAGAGAGCTGAGTTTCAATTGATAAATGACGGACAAAAGCAGCTACACCCAAAGAAAGAACACTGGGAAACGAATGTAAACTATCTGCATTTTTGTTTTTCTTCCTGGGTTATTTATACCTTCTGAATCCAATTCTCCCTAAGCAACAAGAGAATTGTTCGGTTCTGCAAACATATATTGTATCCAGGATATACTGCAACATATCCAACATATAAAGGACTGATTGCCATCTAGGGGAGGGGGTGGAGGGAGGGAGGGGGAAAAAATTGGAACAGAAACGAGTGTCAATATAAAGTAATTATTAAATAAAAAATTTAAAAAAAATAAAAAAAATTAGCCCTAAAAAAAAAAAAAAAAAAAAAAAAAAAGTCTTGATTTGACTCTTGAATAGGATTGAGCTGATCATTTACTGATTTCCAATCGGGTAAATCCACAAACCCTCACACTCCTGACAATAAGTTGGTCCTGCCAAAAAGACGAAGGCAGAGTAAAAGGGCAGAAAATTACTGACCCTCTGTGAGTCAGAGAAGATAACATTTACTCAGCACTTCTCCCTGTGAATACATGTACAAAACAGCAGGGTGAGTGGGCACTCTCCAGGACTCAGATTTTTCTTTTGGCTAAACAGGATGGAAGGGTAGGTGGAGAAAAATGCCTATAAAGACTATTTGTGATTAAACAAACAAATAAATGAATCCTTTTTATTGCTCTTAACATTCTTTGACAGCTTGACTCATTCTGAACTTTAATTCTTCTGACCCTTCTCTTAAGGTTTTATATTAAACCTAGTGCATGGAGTATTAGAAGACCTGAATTCAAATCCTGCAATCAACACTTACTAATTTTGTGGCCCTGGCCAATTTATAGCAAGACATAGCCTCATATATAAAATGGAGATGATAACAACAGTTTCCTTGTCTTACCTTATTAATAGTTTTCTCATCTTTTCCCTTTAAAATGAGGAAAATAATAGCATCTACCTCACAGAGTTGTAGGGAGGCTAACAATTGTAAAGTGCTTTGCAAACCTACTATATTCATTATTTTATCTTTGATTATAAGCTCTTGTTTACATCTTTAGTACCCTTTAATTGCAGAATGGAATCCTGTCACCTTACTTTTTTTTTTCTATTTCCCGCATAAAACAAAGGACATCCATCATAATCAAGCTTGCATCCCTTATTGTGTATCTCCTTACCACAGTATCACAGAGAAAAGTTGGAAATTGGAAAATACTGTGGAAATCTTCTAGTATAATTATCACATCCATCTAAGCCCTTTATTTTGTTTTTTTCTCTACATAATCATTCACAAAAACACATAAGTAAATGTTGGGGTTGTAATTTTAACCCAAGTCTTTGGAGGAGGAAAAAGTTGAGGAGGAAGAAAAGGAAAAGGAGGAGTATCACTGTCTATTTCATATACTTCACTTTCTAGTGCTGCTCTTGGAAGAAAGAGGGTAATTTGAAGAAGTGTTGAATTTGGGAAGGCAAGGAGAAATGAGTTCCATTTTTAAATGTGTTGAGTTTGATGTGTGGCTCCAGGTGGAAGCAGCCAGTTTTGTTATTCTTCAATCATACTTGACTCTTCAGGATCCTACTTAGGGTTTTCTTGGCAAAGCCCATTTTCCAAATGAGTAACTGAGGCAAAGACAGTATTGAACCTATGGAAGCTGATGAAATCATTAAAAGAGAGGGCAGAGAGAACAGAGCCTAGGACAGAAACTTGGGTAACAGCTATCATTAACTGGCAAACGATAATGAATAATCCAGTAAAACAAACCTGGAATATTCAGCCATGTAGGAAAATAGAGGAAAACAACATCATTTGATATTGAGGAATAAACTTCAAGACTCTTATATTGGTCTCACTTATGAATGTCTCTCCATTTTATGTAGTATCCAAAAGTGAGTGTAATATTCCAAGATAAAATTCCAAGATAAAATCCACAATAGTTAAAATTTATATAAACTAAGTTTTGCAAAGTGTATTTTTTCATGAACCACATCATTAGAACTTCATACTAATCCTGTGAAATAAGGTTATTAATTCCATTTTACAAACAAGGAAATTAAGGTTGAGCCAACTATATCTTACCCAGGATCACATAGCTAGTAAGCATCTGAGGCAGAATATGAAGTTAGGTCTTCCTGACTCTGAGTGCAGTAACATTTCTACTCTGGAACTTTCTTTCTTGCCTTAGCTTGTAGTCCACTAAAAACCCCAGATCTATTTCACATGAGCCAGCCAGATTTTGCCAGTTCTCTGTTTGTGTAATTGATTCTTTGAATGCACTATAGGATCTTATAAAATTTCATACAACTAAATTTAGGATATGATTTTAGCCTATTGAGATCTTTTCCGAGTATTATTATCTAGTCTAAGACTATAAATTGAAGAGAAAGTGTCATCATGCATTGGTAGAGAAAATCTTTCACTTCCTAGGCCAATGAAGTCACAAGTCCAGTCCCCTCCCTATTATGAAACATGTTAGGGATTCCACTTAATTGTGTTTTCTCCAATTCTGATAAGCATGTCAGCTATAATGCTTCATCCAAGTATTTGATAAACAACATGAAATATACCTGAGCCAAGGATAAAACTCTGGGGCATCTTACTAGAGAAATCCTGACACATTGACATACTTTTCCATTTTTAGATCCTGTTACTAAACCAGATTTTTGTCTCTAGGGACCAAAGTCTTTAAAATATATCACTTTTCCTAGATAACTATGGCATCCTTCTCTTAATATAGCCTATGTCTCTGAAGAGAGCATTCTGATTGGCTTCATTACTCTATCAAATGCTTGAGAAAGGCCAGGTTTCTTTTCCTGTTTTGGGAGCAATAACAATACATAACACATCCAGTGTGATGAATATATCAAAGATGAAAGTCTTTCCGTTCTTCCTGGGACTGTGTACCATCCATCACAAAAATATTTCCACTAAATGTCTTTGTACCATGGGCAGCTTCTCACAGAGCCCGGGGTCCTTGATATTATCCAGGCTTCATTTAGTTCATTTTAGCTATATCTATAAATTTCTGGTCAACTCAGTGAGTTATTTTTTAAGTCATAACTGAAATGCTTTGTCAGCCCCAAGCAATGAGTTTGAGTCATCTTTACTATTTTTATCCTAAGAAATGTACTCACTTGGGTGGGATAGTGGATGAAGCATTGAGATTAGAATCAAGAAGATCTGATTTTGCCTTAGACACAGTTACTCAACCATCTTTGTGGTTGAGTTTCATTTGTAGAATGAGGAGCTTAGATTTGACCTCTAGGGGTCAATTGATCAACAAATATTTAAGAACCTGATAAATTCAGGCATAATGTCAGGTCTGGGGAATACAACTACAAAGACTAAAATTATACCTTCTCAAAATGAGGTTACATTGGGGGAGACAAAAAGTATATATGAAACTATTTAGAGCCTAAATATAAAATAATGCTATTAATTTTAAATTGAATATAAAATTAATAAATATAAACACATACAAAATATAAGGAAGGGGAAGGAGAGTACTAACAACTGAGGGGAATCAAGAAAGAATTCATACAGAAGATGAATGAGCTTCATTTCAAAGGAAGACAGGAACTTTATGAGATAAATGTATTCCACAAATGGGGAACAGTTAGTGTAAACACAAGGAGGTAAAAGATGGTAGAAGCAGAGAGAAGACCATTCTATCTGGATGCCAGCACAGAGGAAGGGAATTAAACAAGCTGAATTTAAGATGTCTATGAGATATTCAGTTGGAAATGTCCAATAGGCAATTAGTGATGCAGAGTAGATCTCAACTAAAGCTAAATATATAGATCTGGTGATCTGGCTAGAAAGGTGATCTGGCTAGAAAGTTCTCCACAAGAACTGAGTAAGTTCTCAAGAGAGAGGGGATAAAAAGGGAAGAAAGAGCATTTAGGTCTCTACAGTCAATTTCACTGGCTTCAGATCCTGCTTCTGTTACTACCTTGTGTCCCTGAACATGAGTTAAGTTCTCCAGGTATTAGTTAAGTGGCACAGTGGATAGAGTGCAAGACTTGAAGTTAGGAAGACAAGTTCAAATCTGGCCTCAGACACTTACTAGCTGTGTGACCCTTTGCAAAGCACTTAAGACTGTATGTCTCAGTTTCTTCATCTGTCAAATGAACTAGAGAAGAAAAACAGCAAACCACTTGAGTATCTGTCAAGAAAACCTCAACTGAGGCCACAAAGAGTTGGATGTGACTGAAACAACTGAATAATAACAAAGTCCCTTCAGGCTCTGAATCTATTTTGATTGTGCAGACAGTATCATGTTACTTGCTGGAATATTAGCAGATAACCTAGGTGTAGTTGGTGCAATTATAAATGTGCTGTCAGGGTCCTGAACTGTTTTTCGATCTTGGGTTTGAAAGTCATTTCTCTTGTCATGATTTCCTCTGTTTTCAAAAAAGACGTGATTAGACCAGATGACTTCTTCTGGCTCTTTCAATCTTAAATTTACAATATTAGAATCTTTCAAACTTTTGACAAGGAACTCCCAAAAGTAAATGAAGGAGCTAAAGTCATTAAGAATGAAACTATTCCTGACTTGATGATACAGAGCCATTTTTAAGTCAGTCCATAACTGAAATGCTTTGTCAGCTCCAAGCAATGAGTTTGAGAATTCTTTACTATTATTTTTATCCTAAGAAATGTATTCATTTGAATGATTAGCCCTTTTCTAATTTCCATACCTAAATCCCTGCAGTTTATATTACTTTTCAATGTAGGAGACTTTTCTAAGTAACACACATAACTCAGGAAAATACAAACATAGACATGACTTGCTTCTCTTGCTCTCTCTTTTATCAAATCACTCATATCTACCATATTTGCGAGCTGGGAAAGTAAATATTAGTCCAGAAACTTGGATTATCTCTGCTTTTGTAAGCTACCTATTGAAGAGAATAGCTCATAACCTCATTAAAGCAATTGCTTTCATGCCCTTTGGCTCTTTTCCCTGGCTTACCAATTAGGACAAAAAAATTAATGAAATTGGCTTCCATGATATCATCCCCTAGATAAATGAGAGCAGAGGCCATATTTTAGCCTTATCTCTTCTCCCTCCCATTGGTGATATTCCCAAAGATAGTAGCAATAATAATGAGCATTTATAGCACTTTAGATTTGCAAAATGCTTTACAAAAATGATTACATTTGATTGTCACAATTTTGTAAGATGAGGTATTATTATCATTCTCCTTTTACCAATGAGGACGCCGAGACTGACACCCGTGGCAAATATCATTCAGTTATTAGGAGTCTAAGGCAGGATTCACACAAAGGTCTTGCTGACTCTGCAAATCCAGAATTCTATTGTACCATCCAGATATCTATTTGCTGATTGAAATACCATTTTCAATCAATAATTGAGCTTGGTCTCAAAAATATTTGACTAGAAAAAGAAATGAGATCTGTTTTGCAGATTTTAAAAAATTATCACTGAGGGAGACCAGGTAAAATTTTCTCAAAAAGTTTATGAGATGGAGTAAATCAGACCTTAGGCCTAAGTCACGTGATCCCTGTTCCCAGAGGTCTGCAGGGCCTGAGGGTCGTTAGACCTGGTTGTAGGAAGTACATGATCTTAAGGCCTAGAGGTCTCTGAGGTCAAAACCTAGGTCTAAGCTTCAGGAAAAGACATGACCCACAAGAAGCCAATATTGGCGACCCATTGGTCAATAATGGTTACTTCCTTTTTAGTCCAGTCAATGAAAAGACTTGAGTCTTTTGTTATTTAACCAGCTTTATTATTTCCGGCTTGCCAGGTCCAGCACATCTTAGAAGCTGAGATGCCTCCTGCATGTGCTTGGGCCTCTCCCTCAGGGACTGAATACATGCTTTCTCTTTGTATCTGAAGATGTCCACACATCTTTCTCATTTCTAAAATTTAAGATTGAATTTACTTTTGTGTCAGCCTTGCAGATAAAAAAATTTACATTTCTCCCTGTGAACTGGCTAAAACCACCACTTTAAGCTACATACACAGGTAGCAAGACACACAGCATCATCATTTCTTCTAGTTGAGGAGGACTACTATCTGGGGGTCTCCATATTGGGAAGGAGCCTCCATCTGCATCATGAAGCACATTCCTGAGAGTTTATGTGTGTCTGGAATAGACTTGGCTTGGCAAAGCCTTCTAGGTAGAGACCCATTTAGGGCCCAGAGGGAGTTCTGTAATTTGCAGTATCATCTGGGTGAAAACTATATGGCAATAACTTTTCCTGGCCTAAGTATAAGGAAAAGATAAGGAACTATTTGAAAGATTCAGGCTGTTGATTACTATTCTCAAACAAGGAAACAAAGAGAAACAAATCCTCAGAGCCTTGATCCACAAGACTTTTGGGCTTTTAACAGGGACCACATTTTTCTAATTTATTATCTATTTATTTATTTATCTATTTGGTTTTACCATTACAATATGGATTCCAAACACATGTATTTAGATAAGAGCAATCAACTTTGATTTGGAGAATGGTAAATTTTGCTGAAAATATCCTTCAGCCCTGATAGATGACTGAGGACAACTGAAGCAGGTGAAATCTGGAGTTGCGTTGTATGGCCAGCCCCACAGGCTGTTAAAATTTAGGAGCTAGATTGGGTCTAAGGGAATGTAAAATGGAGAGGATGTTTTGTGATCTTTGAGGATTCTTTTAGTCAACTATCAGCTTCATGAGGTCAGATATTATGACTTAGCTAAACTTTCTATCTCTTCCAGTCTTAGCCCAGTGCTCTGCAATGCAGATACATACATTTGTTATTTTTTGGGGGGGAGGGGAGGGAGAGAGATTTTAGATTTTTAGGTCTGTGACTTCACTAGTTTTGGGAAGTTCCAATGAGAAATTTTCCTTTACTAATGCAGACCTATAACTTTTGGGACATTGAATCCCAGAAAGTTGCCTAGGATACTGTGAAGTTAAGTAATTTGCTCAGGTCACACAGCCAATATGAGTTGAACTTGAACCTAGGTTTTCCTGACTTCTAGTATGGTTCTCTGTGTGCAATGATGCTTCTTCTGGCTGAATTTAATTGCATTTAATTTGTTGGGTTATTAGTCTGCATGAGAGGAACAAAGAAACATACAGAGGCAGTTGATTTCTCTAATGTGCTTTTCCAGATTTATTATCTTACTCCTTTTTCTGCGGTCTTACAATCCAGACTTTTTTTTTTTTTGTGCTATTATTCATATATGAGAATGTTTCTCTTGTCTCCATGTCTTTGCATGTGCTATCTCCTATGCATAGAATTTACTCTTTCCTTATTTCTTTCTCTTAGAATCCTTAGTTTCCTTCATAGCCTTTCCTGATGTGACTCTCCCCAAATAACCTTGAATTTATTTTGGATACATCTTGTATTGTTTTCGTTTAGTCATTTCAGTCATGTCCAACTCTTCATGACCCCATTTGGAATTTTTTTGGCAAAGATACTGGAGTGGTTTGCCACTTCCTTTTCCAACTCATTTGACAGATGAGGAGCTGAGGCAAATAGGGTTAAGTGATTTGCCCAGGGTCACACAGCATAGAGGTCCAAAGCCTGTTATTCCAGCCACTGTGCCGTCTAGTTGCCCTATATCTGGTATACTTGTGTACATAATGTATGTATTATATATAAAATATACATATATACATCTATTTGGGTGTAAACATATACATGCACACAATGCACATATATACACATATTTACAAATATAGATGTGTATACACACATACATATTATATATATGTGTGTGTGTATATATATATATATATATATTTTTTTTTTATTTTGGTCCCCTCCCCTTCCATTAATTAACATCATATTATATATGTGTGTATGTGTGTGTGTGTGTGTTTGTGTGTGTGTGTGTATAATACATATATATTCCTTGATTTAAGGGATTGTTTCATTTTTGCATAAATATTTCCAGTGATTAACATAGTTTTTGCCATATAGGATTGATTGGTTAACTGATTAAACCTTTGTTGAGTGAACAGTACTCACAATATAATTACCTAAAGAACATAGGATTACAAATTGAGTATTGGCAAGACCCTCTGAGGCCATCCAATCCATTTTACAGATAAGGAAACAGCCCTAGAAAAGTTAAGTGATTTCCCCAATGTTACACAGTTGGTGTGGACAGAAGAGCTAGAATTTGCACTCAGATCCCTTGACCCCAAATCCAAAACTTTTCCCATCATACCATATTCCCCATCACTACCCCCATTTATATTATGATTTCCAAATGTTTTTGTTAGCAAACTTAAGATTAAAAATCCAACTCAAAGCATTAATACTTATTAAGTCCTTGCATTTTTCAAGAGAGTGACAATTCAAGAGAATCTGAATTCTGGTTGCTGGAGCCACCCCAAGAAAAGAGATCATATTTTTCTCATGGTAAAGTTGGTGTGGGCTACTCTTCTCTTGCCCTATTACTCCTTTCATCCTTTCCCTTGTGGGTATGAATTTCTGGAGAATGTGTTAAAGTAGCAAGCTTGCTATCCTCCCCTAGTGTGAACTGCTGGGCTAGCTGGGGACATCCCCCATTCTTCTTCAGAAGGGGGCTCAGGAACTTTCCAAACAAGGCTGGTCATGAACAGATTCTTGCTTTCATTCTTCTTCTAATTTTTTTTTAAATAAGGGAAGTGCTGTACCTTTAAATTCTGAAAGTGAAATTGGCTCAGATAGGAAAGCAGTGAAAGATCCAGCCCCTAGAAGAGAGAATAGCTTCAGATTCTCCAACCACAGACACTGCAAAGGCACAGGCAGCCCTGGCTGGACCCTGGGGTAGCATCCTGACAGCATGGCAACAAAAGTCCTGACCCTCTTATTCTTCTTGGCCTTCTACCTGGGTAGTCCGACCTCCGTCCGCCGGAAGCTCCTGTTGTTTCTACTGGATGGATTTCGCCATGACTACATCAGTGATGAAACTCTGGAATCCTTGCCTGGGTTCAAAGAGATTGTGAGCAGGGGTGTGAAAGTCGATTACTTGACCCCGGACTTTCCCAGCCTTTCCTACCCTAATTATTACTCCCTAATGACAGGTGAGTATTGATCCCTCTACTTGGTGGGGGAGGACTTACCTTTGACTCTCAAACTGTTAGCCACCCTTCCTGGGCTCTGTTTTTCAAGTCCTTCATATTTTCAAGTTCCAAATATTTGTTTTGCTCTTCAGGAATGGCTGAGGGTTCCTTAGCTGAAAGGCTGTTTCTAACTCTGGTGCTGCTGCCTTCCAGTTGAGACTTTGGGGTTCCCTTTGAATTGCAACATTGAGAAAAGAGCCAGTGAGAAATTGGTGATAATTAGCAGGACCAGGCTTTCTATGTCTTTTCGCAAGTAAAGTCCTTTTAAAATCTCTGTGCTTCAAATTGGAATTTTTTAAATGACCAAATGGAGCACACTAAATTTCAGAATTTCCCCAGCCAAACTTGGAACCAGTTGCTGGCTATCCTGTCAGAGGTTTCACTGATTTCTGGAGTATGGGATTTTAAGACATACATCCAGGATTTCTTAGGTAGCAGAAATGCTCTTGGATAACTGAAGTAGAATTTTTGCCTAATGACCAATGACCATCTCTGGGCTGAGTTGGGTAAGAAAGAGAAAAAGCATTGTGTAATTCAGATTTTTACTTTTTCCACTATCTGCCAGGGAGATAAGCACATTGGGAATAAAAGATGTTTCCGTTTGGAAAGCCGCTGTATTTGGAGAAGCTGCCTGTAGGTTGGGCTTTCTCTTGCAGAGACCAGGGCATTTCCTGAACTGGCAGGAATCTGCAAACCAAGCAATATCATTAGGCATATCTCTTGATGCATTGAATCCAGAGACTAGGGTCTAAGTTTCTCCAGGATTCCTGGCTGACCTTTTACAGCAATCTTTGTGGGAGTTAAGTGGTTTTCAGAATTCAGACCAATATCTGTACCCTTCCCTCCACGTAGAGAAATCCCTGAATGTTTGGTAAAGAAATTAATGCCTAAGTCAGGGTCTTTGCATAGTGGGAAGTCAAGGAATGTTGTTGGATTGATTGGCTGACTAGTCATGGTAGGGTGGGAGCCCTCATTCATCTTAAGAGTCCTCCCTCAGAGGTGTAGTGACCACACTTATGTGCTCAGGAATATTGGTGCGGCTTATCCATCTGTACATGGGAATCACAGATTTAGAGCTGGAAGGGACTTTAGAGATCATTAAATTCCTCTTCCATCCATTTTAAATATGAGGAAACTGAGGCCCAATGAGGCAAAAGTGACTTGCTCAGGAGGCTCACAGGTGAGGGAAGGAAAAGAATAAGCATTTATATCTCATCTGCTTATGTGCTAAGTAATGGGCTAAGGACTTTTTACAAATTTGATCTCCTTTGATGCTCACAATTCTGCAAGGTAAGACCAATTTGAATACCTGATACCAAGCCCAGAGACCTGTAATGATAGCTAACAGTTATAAGCACTTTAAAGTATGCAGAACTATTTTTGTACTTAATAATAGAAAGAATGATAATTAGCATCTAAAGAAGGCTTTAAGGGTCTACAAATTTATGTTTTCTATTCAGGTCTCCCTGAATTCAAGTCAAGGTTTTCAATCCACTTCAAATCCACTAATACCTTAGTTGTTTTTTATCTCATTTGATCCTTCCAACAACCTTAAGTTGGAATTATTCGTCTCATTTTACAGATGAGGAAAGAGACAGTGTGTTAATTGACTCAATAAGAATCAGTGAATATCTGAGACAGGATTAGAATTCAGATTTTCCTGACTCCAGCTGCGTCCTGTACTCTAACCATTATTCCAAGTTTGCTTCTCAAATGTTTGCAGAGAGTAGAGCAGAAAGAGACTTGGAGCCTATGGACCGGAACAGGTTCACATTCCTGCTCAATCATTTATTTACCCGTACAATTTTGGGCATATTGTTTTTAGAGACTCTGTTTCCTCAAATTTAAAATGAGGGATTTTTGGGGGGATTTAAAAACAATAAAATTAAAAATGAGGGATTTAGACTAATTCTTTGGCCTCTAACTGTGCTTTCCAACTACAAATCTATGATGTCCTGAACTTATGAACACCATGATCTGGAAGCAAAGCTTTTGTGGAAAACCGAAAATGAAGGAATTCCTTTATGGGCAATGATTCCTTGACTGATTGATGCACTTTGCCTCTTGCCTAACAAATGAGGTCTCTAAAATAAACACGCTAACAAGACTCTCCTCTTTCCCTTAAATGCAGTCAATTGGCACGTTCATAAGCCAGCACAATACCTTGCTTCAAAGCCCATTCGGCAGTTTTTCAGGGGCCAACAGCTACTGCTGTATGCGTGGCACAAGCCTGGTCTCAGTTCTCTGCCCAGAGAGTCTCACAAAAAACAAGATAGCCCCACTCATCTCTCGGCAGGCCTTCACTGCCCAGCTTGGAGAGAGGTGGCCACGTGCAGGGTTCTTAATCCAAATGAAAATTCAACAAATCCCATTCGAGTGAGGGAGCCCCCAATAAAGAGATAAAGAAGCATTAAGAAAAAGGTCCCACAAAGAAACCAAGTCAGTGACATTATCCTTTGTTTCCCGGACCACGTTCCTGAAGCTGGCAGGAGCGGGGAGCCAGACAAAGCCTCTCTGTCACACAGGGACAGTCCTGCTTGGCATGGCCTGCTTGAGCGGATCCATTAGTGTGCCAAGGATCTTTGCATGGGTAGACAGCCTAATTTCCCTGAAAGTTGAATGTAGATTTCTCTCGGCTTCCAAATGCTTCCACACCACAAAAGGCGATACTATTATAACAGAAAATACTACTGTAGTTATGGCTGCAGAAAGGAAACCCTGGGGATCTGAGATGCAGCCTGTCATGAAGGAGCACCTGAATGGAAAGGAGACTTTTGCCATAATTCACCTTTTCTGTTTTCTCCTGTATGAATGCCAGACACCAATAGTAGTGGAAAGGACATCCTTCTAGAGAGAAAGTAGGATCTAGAGATAGAAGGGACTTCTGATGCTATCTGCCCAACCTCTCCCTCATTTTGCAGATAGGGAAACTGAGGCACAGAGATATAACATGATTGGCCCAAGGTAACCAGGCTAGTTTCTGAGTCAGGGTTTGGATCTAAGTCTTCTGTATTCTAAGTCCATTGTCCTCTTCTCCATGCTGTGTAGAAGGCTTGGGTTACAATCTAGCTGTGTCGTTCTGGGCAAGAAACATGACCTCTCTATGTTTAACATTTCGTCGTCTGTAAAATGAAAAGTTTGGACTAAATGACCTCAGAGGCTATGAGCCTATCATCCTACAATCCTTTTTTAGAAGCTCCACCCATACTTAAAATAGTCTGACTGAGCCAGGGAGATGCTGGCTCACCAAGGGGACTTTGCTCTTGGCCCCTAGGATTACCATGGTTGAATTGATACCATTTTTCTTAAGTATGCGCTCTACTTCTGCTAGAAATTTTAGAATTCTTCCCCACAAAAGGAAAACAAAACAAAACAAAACCACTCAGAAGTGATACTTGAACATACGGTTGGAGCATTTGGTGAGTGTTTTATGAACCAGTACAAGACTTGCCCCAGAGCCCTCTAAGTGCCAAATGAAGCTCCACTCTAGGATACCCCAGCACTTAGTCAAAAATGGTGTAACCCCAGTGACATCATCTTTTTGAGACTACAAAGTCTGCTGTTTATTCTCTCTTTATCAATCCTTAGGGAGACAATGTGCCATGGGGAGAAAGTGGATTGGACTGCGAGTCAGAAAATCTAGATTTTCACCATAGCTCTTTTACTAACTAGTTGTGTGACTAGGTAAAAATTATTAAACCTCTTTTGGTCTAAGTTTTCTGATTTTTGAAAGGCAGGGCAGGAGTGTACTGTATAACATTCTATGTCTTCAACCTAGATGTGATATGGTATGGTATCATTGGAGCTGGAGTCAGGAAGACCTAAATTCAACCCTAGCTGTGGGACTTTTGGCAAGTCATTCAATCTCTGTCAGCCTCAGGTTCCTCTTCTATAAAATAGGAATAATAAACACCTGCTTCTCATGAGGATATTCCTGTGGGGATAAAATGAATTGATATTTGTAAAGTTCTTTGCAACTTTAAAAGAAACTATATTAATGCTAGCTGTTGTTATGAATAACACTAGTTTAAAATCCTGCTTCTGACATTTATTGGACATATGACCCAATATTGACAAGTTATTGTCATAGCCTTTCCTGATCCCCTGTTTTTTTTTTTTTTTTTGCTGAGGCAATTAGGGTCAATTGACTTGCCGAGGGTCAGACAGCTAAAAAGTGTTAAGTATCTGAGTTTAGATTTGAACTCAGGTTTTCCTGACTTCAGGGTTGGTACTCTATCCATTGTGTTACCTAGCTGCTCCTCCTGAACCCCCTTAATATTAGCTTAATCTCCTTGAATCCCTGTCCTTTGTTGATTTTCTGCTATTTATTCTAGTTTGTGGGGGAGTTAGGTAGCACAGTGAATAGAGCACTGGAACTAAAATCAAGAAGCTTCATTTTCCCAAGTTCAAATAGTTTCCTCATTTGTAAAATGAGCTGGAAAAGGAAATGGCAATATCTTTTCCGAGAAAACCCAAAATGGAGAGTCAGACACAAAAGAAATGACTGAACAACATAATAAAATTCTATCTGTATCTTTTTTGTGCATAGCATTTTTTGAGTGTTGTCTCTTCTATCAGAGAGCTCCTTGAGAACAGAGAATGCCTTTTATCTTTCTTTGTATCCTCCAAACTTAGCAAAGTACCTGGTATGTAATAGGTGCTTAATAAATGCTTTTGGTTGTTAAATGATAACTGCTATTATCTCATGTCCCTTCTAGCTCTGAATTCTCAGGGAAGACCTTCAGAAAAGCAAAATTTCACAATATCATAGATTCTTTTTCTATTCTCTGTTCCCTTACCATGCTCTTATATCTGGTATCTAAAGGTCTTATTTTCTCCTCCATTTGATTGATCCTAAGAGGAACTTAGTACCCACCTCTTATAAGCTTCTAGAGCATCCCCAGGATGTCAGTCCACGTAGTCATGGCAGATGGCAGACTTGGATGCTCCCTCCTCAACCTTGATTGTTTTGGTTTAGTCATTTTCAGTCATTCTTGACTCTCTATGATTCCTGTTTGGAATTTTCTTGACAAAGATACTGGAGTGGTTTGCCATTTCCTTCTTCAACTCATTTTACAGATGAGGAAACTGGGGCAAACAGGGGTAAGTCATTTGCCTAAGGTCACATAACTAGTATGTATCTAATGCCACATTTGAATTCAATTTTAACTTAGTCCAAACCTGGCACTCTATCCACTGTGCCATTTAGCTGTCCTTAACCCTTACCTACCATCTAAACCTGTCTTCTTCCCCAGCTCCTAAGGGAGAAAAAAGAGCACAGCTTACTTTGTAGATCATTGAGTAGTGTTAGACTAGCCTAGAGTTGAGAATACCTATATTCTCAATGGTAGTTTAATATTCATCCCCACTTTTCTGTTCTGTGACTTCTCTTTCTTGCTCATTCTCTTGTGGGCACTGTACTGCTGTCTTTAGCACAGATTCCCATTTCTGGATGCACATTATAAAAGTGGAGTCAGGGTACTTGCTGGTGGAAATGCTGAGCACATTACTCAACAATCAGGTTGAATTTCAGGAGATAGAAGAAACTCAAAGGAGGAACATAGGGAATTAATTTAATAGGTCCATGATCATAGAATAAGAACATTCTTCCTTGGGACTATGAGACACATGGAAAGGAGCATTTAATAAGGTCATGAGATCCCAGGTGCCATACTCCAAGCCTCCTATTTTGCAGATGGGGAAGCTGAGGTACAAAGAAAAAGTCTTGCATAGAGGCACTGTGGTGGTTGGAGTGACAGTATGACTGAGAATTGCTTATTCACTAGATAATAGGACTGCATGGCAAGTTCTTTAACATATCTTCTGCCTATATGAACTGCCCACTTCTCTAGAGAGTAAGAGTTGGAAAATACACCATCTTAAAGGAGAAGAGACAGAGGAGAGAGGTGTGAAGATGTGTATGATCTCGGTTTATACTGCATAAGGTAGACATCTGAGTAGTGAGCCTACTTCAATTCATGGGGCAGGAGGTGGTGGTGGGGGACAGGGCCAATATGCTCCAGAATCCTACATTATTGGGTCATTAAAAGCTAATAGGGAAGTGCATGAAGCTGTGGATTAATATTTTAGTGTTAGAGAATCCCAAGGCTGACAGAAATCCATATTGTCAGATCTAGTTCTCGACATCACATTTTAGGAAGAACATTAACAAATTGGTATCTGTGCAGAGAAGAGTAACTACAACAATGAGGGTGACCTGAAAAATCATACAAGCATCAACAGAAGGGCTTGGGGAAATCATATCAAAAGAAGAGAGGACTTTGCAGAAATATGTGAACTGTCTTCAAATATCTGAAACACTATCATAAGGGAGTCTTCACTAAAGCCTGCTTCTAATGCCTCTCTGGCCATAGATAAGTCCTGGGGCGACTCCAGCAGAGCAGCACATCCTTGGGAAGACTTTATTAAGCTGGAAAGGTGACATATAGTGAGAGAGTCCTCTGACCACTGAGCTCAGGGAGCATCATCAACAGATTGCTTGCAAATCATGAATGAATCTTTCAGCCTATAGCAAGTGTCAAAGACCATGCTGCTCTTGTTATTGAATTGATTTTTAGTCATGTCTGACTCTTTGCGAATCTGTTTGGGTTTTTTTATTTTTTTTGGGCAGGGGGATTTCCTTTGCCAGCTTATTTTTCAGGGGAGGAAATTGAGGCAAGTAGGTTAAGTGACTTGTTCAAAGTCACACAGATACTGAGTGTCTGAAGCCAGTTGAACTCAGGAAGATGAGGCTTCCTGACTCTAGGTGAGGCACTTTGCACTGCACTTCTAAGGAATAAAGGTTATTATGTTCAATCCCAGAGAGCAGTGTGGTTGGAAATTGGGGAAAGTGATGTTCAATATAAAGGAAAATTCAATGATAGGAGCTGTCCAAAAGTGCAAAGAATTGCTTCTGGAGATGGGGTGGGGAGTGTAATGAGGAAATGCTCAGTTCGGGCTTGCACAAAATGCCCACTAGTATCCCTTCCAAAGGCTGAGATTCTTACAAATGATTTCAAATTAATACATTTCCTTCAAAGCATTTTTATCTCCCTACTTCCCAAAACAGCTCTCTGTACTTGTGAATGGTCCTAACTTGTAAGCAATTTTTCCTAATATAGAGCCAAAATCTTCCTCTCTGATACTTTTCACCTATTGCTTCTAATTTTTCCCTCAGAGGTGAAACAAAACAAACCTAATTTCTTTTCCACATGAGAATAGTTCAAATACTTGTAAAGAAATCTCTGTTTGGGCCAATGTGTATTGTAGGCATTTTGGGAATGGGAAAGACCCTGTTCTCTGAGGTGGTCAGGGCAATCAGCATCCAGGTGGTAAGATGCAAACTGGAGGATCGGTATGTAAGTGCACGAATCTTATTAGATTTATTTTTATTATTAGGTCAGGCAGCACAGGGATGGGGAGGTCATGGGATTTAGAACAGAAGACTTAAATTCCTATCGAGACTCATTAGCTTTTTGACCACCAAGGAATAACCACCCCGAGCTACAATTTCCTAATTTCTAAAAATCCCTGCAAGATCTTTGCCTGATCTCCCTTCGTCTGGAAAGTGTTTGACAATACTTACAGGGGCCATATAATAGCAAAACCAATAACCATTTATTCAGGATTAGCTTGGTAGAGCGTAATAGATAGAGTACCATCCTGGAGTCAGAAGGATTCATCTTCCAGAGTTCAAATCTGGCCTCAGACACTTACTAGTTGTGTGACCCTGGATAAATCATTTAATCATGCTTGCTTCAGTTTCCTCATCTGTCAAATGAACTGGAGAAGAAAATGGCAAACCATTATCTATCTACTGTATCACCCACTGTTCTTTCCAGTCTATATTATATTTCCTTGAGATTTAATTAAATTTAAAATTTATATATCATATTATCTTTAAAATTAAATTAAAATTAAATATTTAATCAATTTAAATTTTATCTTAAAATTAATTTTCAATTTCATTTTAAAATTTACTTTAAAATAAATCAATTTAAATTTCATTTTAAAATTAAACCAATTTAAAATTTCATTCTTAAATTAATTTCATTTTAAAATAAAAAATAATTTAATGAATTTTAAATCAAAATTATTTTAATTTAAATTTAATGAAAATTAAACTATTTTTAAAACTAAGTAATTTTATTTTTCAAATGAAATTAATTTTAAAATTTAATTAAGTTTAATTTTTAAAAATTGAATTTTAACACATTAAAATTAAGAAAGCAAAAGAAGTCACAGAAAAGTTAAGTGCTTAATCAAGTATTAATAAAAAGTCTGTGGTAAATTATGAAAGCCTTTATTAAGTGACTACTATGTGCTTGTAGTTGAAGATACTAAATGACCTCTGCCCTTCTGAAACTAACTTTCTAATAAGTGAATCCTATACAGACAATATAGAAAAGACATATAAAGTAGGTAAGTGTTAGACAACATTTGGGGGGTGAAGCACAGAAGCAGTTGGGGAGGGTTCAGCACAAAGAAGATTCTTGAGCTAAGGACTGAAGAGAAATCCTGTGGATGCAATTCTCATGAGTCAGAAGCCTAGAGCATCTCTCCCCTCCAGTTCATGCTGTGAGTCCATTAGTGAGCTGCTCAGGAAGCAAGGCCTCTTTCTTTCCTTTCCTGTGTGGTCCTTTAAGAGAACTGAGGCCTATAATAGAGCCTCTGAGGCATCCTGGAGGGAAGGTAGGCAAAAAAAAAAAATAGGGCCTCAAATAAGAGGTGCCTTATTCATCCTCTAGTTAGAATTCAAAATAAACAAACAAAAATGCTTGTCAAATGCTTCCAGTAGTGTAAGTCCTGTGAGTCTCTGCTTCTGATTCTACTCCTAGAGGCTACATAGTGTAATAATAACTAACATTTCTATAATGCTTACTGTGTGCCAGGTACTGCACTAAGTGCTTTACAATTATTTTCTTTTGTGATTCTCACAACAAATCTGGGAGGTAAGTAATAATTAATAGAAACTATCATTGTGCTCTAAATACTTACAATGTGCTAGGCACTATGATAAGTACTTTATAATTAATATTTCATCTAATATTTACAGTAACTCTATAAGATAGGTAAAATAATTATTATTATTATTGTAACATTTATACAGTACTTTACTATATGGCAAGCAATATGCTAAGTGCTTTTCAACTATTATTTAACTCTCAACAATCCTGTAAGAAGGTGATAATAATAATAACAACAACAATAGCCAACATTTTTATAGTGTTTACAATGTGTAGGCAGTGTGCTCTACAATTAATATCCCTTTTCTTTTTTACAACAATCCTACTGGAAAGGCAATAATAATAAAAATCATAATAAGAGTAACAATAATAAAAACTAACATTTATATTTTAATGTTTACCATGTGTCAGACACTTTAAGCACTTTACAATTGTTTTCTTTTGTGATCCTCTCCCACAACAAATCTGGGAGGTTGGTAGTAATTAAAAATAATAAAATAATTAATATTTATATTGGGCCTACTATGTGTGAGGTATTGTGGTAAGCTCTTTAAAATTATTATCTCATTTTGTCCTGACAACAACTCTGGGAGATAGGTGCTATTATTATCCAGATTTTATAGATGAGGAAACTGAGGCAAACAGTGGTTGAAGATAGGTTTGAATTCAGGTCTCTTCCTGAATCCACATATAAAGGAAATCCTCACTCCCTATATACAAGAATGTTATATAAGATCACTTTTTGGAAGTGGAATCAGAATGAATACCCATTGATTGGAGGTGGGGTGCTTAGATTATGACATTTCAAAGAATGGCAAACTATTGAACTAACTGGGAACAAATATAAGAAACTCAGAGAAAGATGAGAAGACTTATATGACTTGATGTAGGATCCAGTAAGCAAAAACAAGAGAATATTGATTGGAATTACATAAATTTAGAAAACATTTAATAGAAGCCAGATCCAGAGTCCTGGTAATACCAAATTTGATACTAATAGGATTTGAAGTCAGTGGGACTGAGCTTCAAACCCAGCTTATTTATTGACTATGATCTTGGACAAGTCATTTAATACTCCTAAGTCTCATTTTCCTTCTCCTTAAAAAAGTAAGATGTTTAGTCCACATGAACTCTTTTCTAATTCTAAGCCAATGATTCTTTTAGATTGTGGTTCTTTTATTGTATTTTTTTTTGAGCAAAAAAAGTATTTTCACCTTTTTTGTTAATTAATTTTATTATTTTTATTTTCCTCAGTTACATATAAAACAACATTTGTTTTTGGTTATACAGATACATATACGTTTATTTTTTACATATTTCCAAATGAACCATTTTAGGAGAGAAAAATCGGAACAAAAGGGAAAAACCATGAGAAAAAAGTGGGAGAGAAAAAAAAGTGTACATAGCATGTATTGATTTACATTCAGTCTCCATAGTTCTCTCTCTAGATTGTGGCTCTTTTAGTGGTGGGGGACTACAGGTGCAGTTTGTTGCCTATATTCCAGCTTCTTAAATTGTGGCTCACATACCCATAAAAAGTCTCATAACTGAAGACATATTTACAAAATTATGATTTATTATCAGTTTAATGTTTGATTTATATATAGATATATATTTCTTTTACTGATATACCCGAGGTCATATAAAAATTTCTTGAGTGAAAAGATGTGCTGAGTGGAAAGAGTTTAAAAAACCCTGGACTATATCATCAGATTCAATTACATATTGGCTTCCTTAAAGAGTGGGAAGTAAATCCTGGGGGAAAGAATGAGTGCTATATCTGGAAATAACAGATTAAAAAAAGACATCTATAAAACTCAAAAACGCAAAACAAATAAAATAAGATCTGATTAAATTTTGAGGTAAACTTATGATTGAGTGAGAGAAATTTGGGGTAAGGGTTCATTTTTGTTTTATCCCTTTTCTTCTTTCAAACACACATAAAACACCAATCCCAATGGGCTGTCTTTAAAAGGAAATCAAACTGCAAGAAGTTTTTGACCGCATCCAGACTCAGCAGCAGCTTCCAACAACTGCTGAGTTTAGTTTGGTCCCTTTCGGTGACTCAATTCAGAATGCCACATTGCTCGCCTGCTGTTGTTGAAGTTAGAAGGGAAAGGGATCCAAAAGGTTGGAGTTTGATGTTGTGAGGTATCATAAAAGAATTTTCAGGCTTGAAGTCAAGGGGCAAATTGAAGCAGGCTAAGTTCCAAAAGAATTTAGCAAAGAACTAAAAGCAAGAAAATAGATTTATAGGACAGTTAGGGCTTCACAAGTAGGTTTGAGGGGTAATCTATTTACTATTCACTATTGTCTGAGGAACTTGGTTATCACTGATCAACAGATTCCCTCTCTGGGAACATTGACCATCTATCTATCTGTCTGTCTGTCTTTGTCTATCTATCTATCTACCTAGCTATATTTAACACCTGCCTGTAATCTATCTCAATTAACATCTATTTTTATTTATGTCTGCCTTCATCTATCTTCAATCTCTATTTATCTTTGTTAAGTAATGTCAATTATCTCTCTGTCATATATCTTTTTTATTAATGTCTATTATTAATCTCTTTATCATCTGAATTTATTGATCTTTGTCTATCCATCTTCTTTATTAATGTCTTCTTTTATATTATCTATCTTTATTAATGTAGTAATTTTATATCCATCTATCCATTTATCTAGCTATCTATCCATCTATCTATCTATCAAACCTAAGTATTGCTTTAAAATTGTCAAATAACTTTGGATTTGCCTATTTTCTCTTTGGATTTTCCCAACAATCCCATTCTTTCATATTCATGTTATTCATATGTATCTTTGTATTATATGAGGACAGAGATTAGACTTATCATTTCATCAGTAGCATGAATTCTGGGTAAAGAAAATCTGATGTCTTAGAGGGTTAGCAAGAGGGCTGAGAAGCTGACTTTTCTGGGAGCAACCAGGATGTGTCAGGAGTCTTCAAGGAAGCATCTCTCTTTCTTTCATCCCCTCCTACACTTCCCCCCACATACAATGTACCCACACCCTCCCCCCACACCCATGATAAAACTACATATCTAACATTTATGTAAAATGGAAGGAAACTGTTCTTGTAGTATTATAAAATTTGTGGCCTCCCATCCAAACAGACAGATGTTTTTTCTTTGAGATTAAAGAATTCCTGAGTAGAAGAATTCCTGCATACTCTTCCTGTCCCCTGCCTTGCCTGTCTCAGGAGAGACATTCAGTTTTGCATCGGCTGGGGTTCAAGGCCACTTATCATAGAGGCTAATGATTACTGACTGAATGGCCTCTCTTGGCCTTGGTGGAACTGTATTTTTCCTGTTTTTGTTTGTTTGTTTTTCCTCTAGAGTCACTGAAAATTCTGAAGCTTCTCTGCTTATTAATGTTGTTCCATTGTCTCTATAGATGTTTATTTGGACATTACCAAAGAAATGAGTGAATAGCTCATTAATAATCTTGGCCAATAGGGTAGGATGGGGACTGGGTCAGAGTAAATATCTGAATGGAATTGTCCAAACGGAATATTTGAATATTAAAAATACTAGCACTAACCCACAATAAAATGTGCCTGATAAGTTCTGACTGTCTCAGACCTACCAACACATTCTAGCATTTGTTTATCTTGTATATAACATCGAAAAAGATGAACAAAAATTACAATAATAGCTAGCATTTATATAGTATTCTAAGATTTGCAAAGTGCTTTACAAAATTGTCTCATTTGATCTTTACAATAATCCTAGGAGGCAAGTACTATTATCTCCATTTTACTACAGTTAACCTTAGTAATGATGCTTGCCCAGCATCACACAGCTAGTAGAGATTTAAGCAGGATTTGAACACAGGTCTATATGACTCCAGACTCAGTCCTATATTCCCTATACTGCCACTGCCTCCAATGTAATGATCAATTTCTGTATCTACCCAATCCCTCCTTTATTTTGGGTAGGAAAGAGCAAGTTGCATAAGATAATCAGTCATAAATTACTGGCATTATAGGCCATCTATTGACATCTGAATTCCTCTTTTTCATTATTTCTCATGGAATACTAGGATTCCCTTATGTTTATATTGCATATTAATATTCATGTTAAAAGCAGACATATTTATAGATAGATATGTTAATTCATATTGAATAGTTATTGATCTTTTTCTAATAATTTCACATTACTTTACTGACCAATTGGACTTATTCTCAGTCCTACCAACAGTGAATTAATCTGCCTGGCTTCACATAGCCCTTACAACATTAACCAATCAATGCTTTTATCCTCTTTGTCAATTTGATAGGTCTAAAGTGAAATCTCAGTTTCCTGTTTTAATTGTCTTTTCTTTTATTTTTGGAACTTTTTCCCATGTAGTTGTAGATAATTTACATTTCTTCTTTTGAAAACTATTCTCATCTTATGAACTCTTATCTATTGGGGAAAAACTATTGATGTTATATATTTGTGTTGATTTCTTTTTGTTTGTTTTGAGTTTTTTTTTTTTTTTGGAGAAGCAATTGAGGATCATGCACCTTGTAAGTATTAAGTATTTGAGGTCAGATTTGAACTAGGTCCTCCTGGTTTCAGGGCAATGTTCTATCCACTGCACCATCTAGCTGCCATATGTTTCCAATTTATTTCTATTTCTGGCATGGCGCTAGTATGCTGCTTAGGTTTCACAGGTATATAGCAATGAGGTCAGCCCAATGGCTCTGTAGATCTTCAGTTTGGTACCCAGTCTAATACCTCTTCTTCCCCATACTTTCCTACTGAGCCTCCCAAACACTGAGCTAGCTCTCGCAGTGTGTGTGTCAACCTCATTATCCATATGGACATCGCTGGATAATATGCTGCCAGAGTAAGTGAATTTATCCACAGTATTCAAACCTTATCCACTTGTTGTAATTGATGGTTCCACATATGAAGGGTGTGGTGCTGGCATGGAGGACCTAGGTTTTCTTAGGCTAAATTTAGCACAAGCAGCAGAGAATCCATATTTTGTTGCATCTCAGCTTCACAATTTACACTTGCTGCAATAAATATAGTATTTCAATAGCATTTAATTGTTTTAAGAAAAACTGTGTTTTAAAATTATTCCTGGAAGATATGGCAACACTCAACTAATGTTTTTCAAGCAAAAAGTTAGTGCTTTTATTGACTACTTATACTGCATCTGAGTGAATTCTCAACGGTAGGCCAAAACCAATGAAATGGGGACAAGGAAAGATAAATAAATGTTGAGTAGAATTTCCCTATTGTCCAAATTGAGTATTTGAATGTTATGAGTAGCAAATGCCCACCTCCTCTGCCCAATAAATATGATACTGTTAAGGTAAAGTTTAATATAGTACCCAAAATATACATAATCTGGTTCTTGGGGGAAAAGAAAGACTTCAACTATATATGGAGGGAATGTGCTCCAAATGTGGTGAAGGATTTACATGAAAATATAGAAGTGGAAGAGCATGGAACAAGATCCAGAAAGAGCTAATGGTCAGATTTTCATATAGGGCACCATATTTCATCGATCTCTGATGAAGAGATGAGCCTCTTCTTAACAAGGCTAGTTCCACTACTTGTACATTTGATTTTATTCCATCCTGTCTCCTCCAACAGATTGCAATAATCTTCCCACTTTCCATTTCTCTAAACTCTCTTTATCTTCTGGTTCATTCTCTGCTATTTGTAAACATACTCAAGTCTAAGCCTTTAGTCTCATAAACCAGTCAAGTCTTGGTGATACTATTTTTAAAAATTAGCTTAACCAATAGGGGGCCACTACAATGTGCTGCTACCAAAATGTACTTTCTGTAGTTTCCATATTTGACTGCTAATTCTTTTCTTAGGCTAAATAGAATAAGTCTAATTCTTCTATGTAAACCCTGATTTGTAGCAGCTGATTTCCACATTGAAAATTTATAATTGGGTTTCACCTGCTAGTTCAAGTTGGCTCCTGCATATTACTGGATTATCCTTTTCTATTTGCCCTTTACTCTGGTGGAAACTTTTCTATTTCTTGCTCATCCTCAGTCAGCCTGCTTCCTTCTCCATTCTCAGGGAGCTCATCAGATTGGTGCCATTCTAAATGTGGACACTCAATCTGTTTTTACCCCTTTTGCAACTCAGGTTACCTGTACCCAAACTATCTATGAGCCTCATCCTCCTCAACATCAAGGATTATAGGCACATGTCACCACTCTTGGCTCCCTATCTTCTTTCTCTCTCTTTTTTCCCTCAATAGCATTGCATTTTTCCTAATACATGTAAAGTTAGCTTTTAACATTCATTTTTTCTAAGACTTTGTGTTCCAGATTTTTCTCCCTTCTTCCTTTACCTCCCCTCTCCTCAAGACAGCCAGCAATCTGATATAGGTTAAATATGCGCAATTCTTTTAAACATATTTTTTCCATATTTATCATGCTGTGCAAGAAAAATCAGATCAAAAGGGGAAAAACCATGAAAAAGAAAGAAATAAACAAAAAATGGAAAATGCTATGCTTTGATTCACCTTCAGCCTCCATATTTCTCTCTCTGGATGCAGATGGAATTTTTCATACCAAGTCCATTGGAATTGCTTTAAAACATTGCATTGTTGAGAAGACTCAAGCCCTCCACAGTTGATCTTTACATAATCTTGTTACTGTGTACAATGTTTTCTTGGTTCTGTTCACTTCACTCAGCATCAGTTCATGAAAGTCTTTCCAGCCTTTTCTGAAATAAGCTTTTCATTTTTCTTTCTTTCTTTTTTTAATATTCAATAGTACTTTATTTTTCAAATACATGTAAAGACTTTGTATTTCAAAATTTTCTCCCTCCTTCCCTTATCTCTCACTCTCCAAGACAGCAAGTAATCTGATATGGGTTAAATATGTGCAATTTTAAAAAGCATATTTCCATATTTGTCATGTTGGACAACAAAATATCATACCAAAAGGGAAAAAAAAACATGAGAAAGAAATATCGAACAAAAAGTGAAAATTGATGGATAATCTTGTTGTTACTGTGTACAATGTTCTCTTGATTCTGCTCACTTCACTTAGCATAAATTCATGTAAGTCTTTCCAGGCTTTTCTGAAATCAGCTTGCTCATCATTTCTTATAGAATATAATTTATTCAACCATTTCCTAACTGATGGGCATCCATTCAGTTTCCAGTTCCTTGCCACTATACAAAGGGCTGTTACAAACACTTCTAGAATCTATGGGTTCTTTTCACTTTTTTATGATCTCTTTGAATTATAGACTCAGTAGAGACACTGCTGGATCAAAGGGTATGCACAGTTTTATGGCCCTTTAGGCATGGTTCCAAATTGCTCTCCAGAATGATTGGATCAATTCACAATTTCACCAAAAATATATTAGTGTCCCAGTTTTCCCACATCCCGTCCAACATTTATCATTATAAATTTCTTGTCATTTTAGCCAATCTGAGAGAAGTAAAGTACCTCAGAGTTGTCTTAATTTTCATTCCCTAATTAATAATTATTTAGAGCGTTTTTATATGACTAGAAATGACTTTATTTCTTCATTTGAAAATTGTCTGTTCATATCCCTTAATCATTTATCAATTGGGGAATGACTTGAATTCTTATAAATTTGAGTCAGTTCTCTATATATTTTAGAAATGAGGTCTTTACAGAAAAACTGGCTATAAAATTTGTTTGTTTCCTTTCCAAACTTGGTTGCATTGGTTTTATTTGTTCAAAAATTTTTAAATTTTGCCTTACATAATGTTCTCTAGTTCTTCTTTGGTCATAAATTACTCCCTTCATAGATCTGATAGGCTCTATTAATTTGCTTATAGTATCACTCTTTATATTTAAATCATGAACCCATTTTGATCTTATCTTGGAATAGGGTGTTAGATGTTGGTCAATACCTAGTTTCTGCCATACTATTTTCCAGTTTTCCTAGCAATTTTTGTCAAATATAGAGTTTTTTATCCTAGAAGTTAGAGTCTTTGGGTTTTTCAAACACTAGATTACTATAGTCATTGACTTTTGTGTCTTGTGTTGGTAACCTATTTCACTGATCCACTACTATATTTGTTAGCCAGTACCAAATGGTTTTGATGAACACCACTTTATAATATAGTTTTAGATATGGGTTTGGCTAGGACACCTTTCCTCTACATTTTTTTTCATTAATTTTGTTGATATTCTTGATCTTTTTTTTTTCCAGATGAATTTTATTAGTATTTTTTCTAGTTTTACAAAGTAATATTTTTTTTACAGTTTGATTAGTGTGGTATTAAATAAGTAGATTAATTTGGAAAAATTGTTGTTTTTATTCTATGACCTTGCTCTATGCATGAGCAATTGCCATTTCTCCAATTGTTTAGATCTAACTTTATTTTTATACAAATTTTGCTGCTGATTTGTATGAGTTTATTTGATGTCCTGCAACTTTGTTACAGTTGTTCATTGTTTGTGGTAGTTTTTTAGTCAATTCTTTAGGATTCTCTAAATATATCATCATATCATCTGAAAAAAGTGATATTTTAGTTTCCTTATTACCTTTCTTTTTCTTCTCTTATTGCTAAAAGTAACGTTTTTTAGTACAATATTGAATAATACCGTGATCAGAGGCAAACATTTTAATAGAAATGGGTGTTGTATTTTGTCAGATGCTTTTTCTGCATCTATTGAGAGAATTATATGATTTCTGGTAGTTTTGTTATTGATATGGCAATTATTGAACGTATATTCCTTATATAAGTTCCACTTGGTCATAGTATATTATCCTGCTGTTAAGTTGTTGTAATCTCTTTGCTAATATTTTATTGAAGATTTTTGCCTCAATATTCATTAGGGAAATTGGTCTATTATTTTCTTCCTCTGTTTTGACCCTTCCTGGTTTAGGTATCAGCATCATATCTGTATCATAAAAGGATTTTGGTTAGACTCATTTTTCACCTCATGTCTTCTTAACAAACTAATTTTGTTGATGAGTTTCCTGTCTATCACTATAAGTCTCTTTAGACAACATCCCCCTTTCCTCCTGAAAAGAATTATTTCCCTTTGTATCTTTAGAATTACATTCTTTTAAATTCCTTCCTAAGAGAACTTCTCTTGTTGAATTTTAGTTTGAAAGAAGACTATGTGTCCTTTCTCTGAAACCTTTGAAAACAACTCTCCCCAAATCTCAAGCGCATGTCAGATTATACTTATTTTTTCTGTCCTCAACCACAAGTTCTGCATTCATTGACTTAAGTGGTCACTTCCCCTCAAGTATCTCGCAAATTTCATCCCAACAACAAATCCTTTCCTTTTAGTGAGAATAGATATTTCTTTCCTTAATTCTTCTCCCTTTAGAAGGATGAAACCATCATTAAGATAAGTCAAGAGATTACTAGTGATTCTGCATTGGACACAGAAAGTATTCCAGCTGATATCTGGAAATTTCCTATAATTACTATATCATGGATCTTTAACCTGTTTTTCAAATCCTCCTTTCTCCTTTCTCAGGAGGTCTGTGGTTTGTTCTGATGAAAATAATGCTCCTGTTTTGTCCCTCCTCATGAATTTTCATTCAGATGCTTTTCATCTTGCTTTTCCCCTCTGATTCTTGAATTTCCTCACATGTCTTCTCAACATATACTTTTAGTCTATTTTACTCCATCCCTTTCCTTCTCTCAACCAAATGTTGTTGTTCAGTTTTTCAGTCATGTTCAATTTTTCTTTTTCTCATTTGGGTTTTTCTTGGTGATGAGGAAACTGAAGTAAACAGTGTTAAGTAATTTGCCCACAGTCACACAACTAGTAAATATCTGAGAACGGATTTGAACTCAGGATGATAAGTTTTACTCTGTGCCTAGCACTCTATCCACTGTACCACCTTTCTGCCCAAAGTGCTATAAAACCATCTAGCAATACCATTACTAAGTCTGTATTGCAAAAAATATAAAAAAATCAAAAAGGAAAAGAGCCTATATGTACAAAAATATTTACAACAGCAAAGAGTTAGAAATTGAGGAGATTCCCATCAGTGGGGAATGGTTGAATGATTATGATAGAATATTATTGTGCTATAAGAAATTATGACTACAATGGTCTCAGATTAAAAAACAAACAAACCTGAAAACACTTACATGAGCTGATGCTAAGTGAAATTTTCTATGTACCGAGTAATGGCAATATTATAAGATGAGTAGCTCTGAATGACTGTTCTCAAGAAAACAATGATTCAATTTATTTTTCTTCAGGTTTTTTTTTGTCTATGTTTTCTTTCACTACATGACTAAAATAGAAATGTTTTGCATGATTAAAAAATAAAAACATGTGTGTTTCCCTCATTTAAAAAAAAAAAACAATTTTTAGCTGGAAGTGCTTGCTATACATACTTTGTATATTTGATTAGAGACCTCTGGGACATTGGTTATATTGCTGCTGGTTTCCTGGATTTTTCTTCTGTGAATTCCTGAAGCCTTCCTATTAGTCTTTTTTCTACACTGTAGCAGTTTTCTTCATATTTATTCCTTTTTGGAGTTCATGAGATTTTCAAGACTAGTTAAAAATGCTCTTATCAGCCCTTGTTGAATTTACTCCATAGGTTATCTAGACCCTGTCATTCTTATATTTTAAGGAGTGGTCTGGTAATTCAAATTCAAATTAAATTCTCACATTTTCTTTATCAACTAGTTGTTAAATTCCTAAATCTCTCTTCAAAAACTATTGCCTTTGATTGGCAACAGTGATTAAAAAAAATCACATGTGACCCGAAGACAGGCACTTTTAACTAGGACATATTTTAGAGAGTTAGAGAAAACCTCAAAATGAATCTTAACATTTGTATAGAAACATTCTGAGAAGGGATTCATGGGCTTCATCACACTGTCAATAACAAGAATGGTGAAGATTCCCTGCCTAAGGTAGGAACCCAGAAATGAATTGTTTTCCAAGGACCAGTTTTGGCTTGGATGGGATTATTGTTTGACTGCTATGGTGTGGGTATTATAAATTGTTCAACCTGCATGAAAAATCATTGAAATAGAGCTTTGAACCAATGGTACTTTATTAAAAAATGCATGGTCCCCTCTACTGAAATGGATCTTACATATTCCTCATGATCTGAGATGTCCCCTTCTTCCAGGATCTAATTATTATGTGTCTTATACAAGATTTAATACTTGAACACTAGAAGGGCTATACAAATACAGAAATCCATTAGTTTATAGATCTTGCTTTAAGGGCCAAAAATTTAGCACTGGGGTCTAATATACCAAATCACTACCCCTATGTAATCATATCAAACTGATTAACATTGATTGGAATAGAGTAGAGATCCAAATGAATCATTTATCACAGTAGCAACTTGTGAAATCATCTACTAAGGTGTGTAGGAATTATGATTATTTTCCCATATCAGTGAAACCAGCGGAGGTTCTTGATGTTTCATGTCTGTATTTGAAGAATTTTATTTGGAAAACAATCCAGTAGCCATATAGAGGATGGACTATTGTTAAGAAACTGCTGTGGAGAAGAGCCCTCTATTGTGTTCATATGGTAGAAACTTATTCTCTATATCACAGGAAGAGAGGAAATAGAGGAGATATAATTGACTGGCTCATTGAATTGTTTTGATAATAATAATCAGCTACAATTTGCTTAATTGCAACAATTTCAATGGGAAACAGGCAGATCTGTTATTTGTGAGTTTACATTTTAAGACTTTACAATTTACCAAAAATATCTTATTGAGACAAGACGGTTTTTCTTTTGTCTTGAGTCTTGTGACTGAGACAGAGGGGCTGTATTTCCCCTTCTCTCAGGCTCACATCCCATGAACTCTGTGCCCTAATTATCATAATGAGTGGTAAATAGATTCAGTTTCTGTGACAGGATAGGGATGGGGTAGAGAAATGAAGGAGTAATCCTTCAGCCCTGGAAAAGGATAAACAACTGTATTTCTGATAACTTTAGAGACTCTCAGTTCTAAAGGGTTTCCAGGTATGTGTCTGGGAGGCCTATTAAATAATCCATCCATCACCAGATTTTCCCCAAATTCTTCTTCTCCTTTTCTTCGCCCCCACCCTGGCTGTGTCTCCCCACCAAGCTTTTGAATGCTGAGGAGAAGGGGAACAGCATTTCTGAAGCAATTGACTATGCCAATCTAGGATTTGTGCCAAGAATAAGTTAAATGACAATTTAAAAAAAACATTAAGACCGCTAATTCCTGACTCAGCATGTGAACACTTATTTTGGGGTGAACATTTATTTTTAAAAAACATACTCATATTTCAGAATCTCCTTTCAATGAATAGGTTCCATTGTCTCTAACTATAACCACACAGAAGCCTAAGGCAGACTCCCACTAACTATTTTTCAGGACTTTCCTTGATCTTTGCCACCCTTTCTGTTTATAGTCAGTTGAACAATAATCCTGGTTTATATCTCTTTTATGAGTAATAGTGGGGAAAGGGTAGGTTGGACACATATAAAAAGTTTGATACATAACAATTTTATTAATCATGGTAGCAGATAATTAATAAAAGGGGTCAATGGTGCTCTTGAATGCCAAAAACTCTCTTTGAGCTGTATATATTTTATATTATTTGTATATATTTTATATGCCTATGTAACTGGGATTGTATAAAAATTTCTTGGGGGAAAAGGGATCTTGAGTGGAAAAAGTTTAAGAAGCCTTGCTCTAGACAAAGAAAATACTCCACTGTCCAAATCAGTTAGAGAGGAGCACTTTGGGTTAAAATTCATCTTAGATTAAATTCTTTGTAAAGTTCTCTAGTTGGGCAAAGCAGCAACTCCAAATAGATAAGATAGTCCAAATGGGGCAAAGTTTTGGGAAAGGTAAGGCATCTACCCAATAATTGGTTATTTAATAATTATCTCTCTCAACTCAATAATCAACTGAATCTATACCCTCTTCCCATTCCCATGATCTAGTCATGAAAACTTAGAGGCAAATAAATTGTTCATTGATTGTTAGCTCATACTTTCACTTACATTGAGTCATGGTATACAAAGCCTCCCCAAATCTGGCCACACCTAAATTTTCAAACAATTGTTTGAAGGTCTTTTAAGGGTTACTCTGTGGGCATGACCAGTCATAGCAAATGACTAGGCTCCCTTTCTAATTTAATAAAGAAACTTGTTCACAAAGATAATGGTGATAGTGTCTCTGATGTTACTCAAGTCATTTTTTTCAATTGTGTCTGATTTTTTGTTACCTCGTTTTGGGCTTTCTTGCCAAAGACACTGGAATGGTTTGCCATTTCTTTCTTCAAGTCATTTTAGATAAAGAAACTGAGGCAAAAAAGTTAAGTGACTTGGCTAGGATCACACAGGTAGTTAGTATCTGAGGCCAGATATGAACTTAGGAGAATGAACTTAGGAAAAACTTAGGAGTCTGACTCCATGCCCAGCTCCTCTATCCACTATATCATACAGATAGCTAAAGTTTATAAAACACTTTTTTGGTGTGTTTTCTAATTTTTCTATTCACAAACATTTGGTTTCTCTCATTTCTCCCTCAAACTCTACTGAAAAAGAAAAAGAAAAAACAAAACTCTTGTTAAAAAAAATGCACATGATGAAGCAAATCAGACAGACACTGGTCATGTTCCAAAAATGTTTATCTCATTCTCTATCTTGAGCTCATCAGCTTTCTGTCAGGAAGTGAGTGATATGTTCCATCATAGATCATTGATAATCATGATTGGTCATTGCATCACATTCTAAAGTGGAAGACAACATTCAAACAGAGAATTAAATACAAGATAATTTGAGTAGAAAGAACACTAACATCCCAAGGGCTTGGAAAGAGGTTTCATAGAAGAGAAAACCTCTGAACTAAATTTAGATTTTTAAGAGATAAAACAATGAAAACTGACTGAATTGAATTAAATTAGTTTGGAAGCCAACAGTGTTCATCATTTTACAAAAGCCATTGAGTTTTCTTTTGAGTTTCCTGACTACAGACTATACAATTCAGTCTACCAATGCTGTGAAAATTTTATTTTTCCCTCTTGAATTTGACAGTGTTTAAGGTTTTGGTTTAAGCAGTTAGTTGTGGGGGAAACTTTTTAGTAGTTGAAGCTAAAACCTTAAACAAACATGGAATTCAGCAGCAGGAAGAAATTCAAACATCTGGATCATTCTTTTGCTCACTGCCAGACCATAATCCCAGACTGGGAAATGTTCCAATTGATGTTGCTAATAAATGATGGATACACCAGCTTTATAAGAATGAGTTGTATGTGTTTAGAGCAACTTATTTAAACATGGTGTGATTCAGTTTCCCTCTTTGTAAAATGAAGCATTCAATTAAGTGAATTCTTGTAAAATTCTAGGTAAACTCATTATTCAGTTCTATAATTATATTGCCTTCCTGGGTTGGGCAGGAAAAAATGGAAAATAAGAGGGTACATTTGCTTTGACCTGCAGATAGCCTCAGAGACCCTGAGAGTAGAGGATAGTTCAGGATGGATGATGGGGATGAGCTCAAATCTCTATATTATTCATGAAATTATCACGTTTCCCAATCTGAATCCTCTGAGAAATGTTATAATGATAATATTCAGAATAATAATCAAGTAATAATCAAATCAAAGTTTTGCTCAGTTCTGAGGACATTTTTGTGAAATACAAAAAACCCTTGCCAGATGTATTGAACCTTAAGGGAAATTAGGTTTTCTAAAAGTATGAGGAGAGAGACATTTCTAGGCATGAGGGACAGCTAGTGCAAAGGGGACAGAAACAGCAAATAGAATGTGATATATGGAGAACATCAAGTAACATAGTTGGACTAGAACAGAGAGTACATGAGAGTGAGCACAACAGAATATCAGTTTGAATAGATAAATTGGAGCCAGACGATAGGAGGCTTTAAGTTTGTATTTTATCCTGTTGGCAATAAGGACCAGAAAACTATGTGGTTAGTGGATAGAATGGTCAGGAAGATTACTCTTGACTAGGGAGTGACCTATATTTTAGAAATAGCAAATTGGCAGTTATGTTAAGGATAAGATTAGTAAGAGAGAGACTATAGATAAAGAAAGACTATTGCAATAGATCTGGTGCTGGGGATCTGATCACGGAAATTAAAGTAGAGACAATGGGATAAATGGACAAGTTATTGGAGAAGTAGAATCAATAAGATTTGGCAACTGATTGGCTATAAATGGTTACAAAGAGTGAAGAGTTGAGAAAATTTAGAGGAGACAAGTATTTAGAGAGAAAGATATTGTGTTGTGTTTTAGAGTTTGAGATGCCTACAGGATAATCAGGTGGAGATGTCCAATAGGCAGCTGGAGATGTAAGGCCAGAGCTCAGGAAAGAGAGTAGGATTGGGTATTTAAGTTTGGAAGTCAACTCTATAAGTATGATGATTCAGCCCTAGGGAGCTGATGAAGACATCATGGAAGTAGAGAAAGTCAAGGAAAGACTCATGAAGTCTATGAGGGCTGAAATGAAGTTGATGATCCTCAATAGTAAGATGAGAAGACAGTTCAAAAGAGGATTCAAAAGATCCAGCTGTGCGGCTCTGATCTAAGATTAGGGGAGGAATAAGCTAAGTGGAAGTTAAATGGAAGCTTATGAATAGATTTTTAAAAATTAAATTAAAATGTCATTTAATTATCTTCCTTCATTAGTATGGAAAAATAACTGAGTTTTGGTTGTCATTTTTCATATCAGACTTAAGCAGTCACTCCATCTAGCAAAAATAACTTAATGTCAAGCTCTGAGGAGCTAAAGAAGCAAATTCATAGGAATAGACTTTGAGTTATATCAGTACATAGAAAAATTTCAACTAAAAATGAAAAAAGACCCTGTTAATCTGGAGGTTTGAACACTTAATGCTAAAATTGGGGATTTTGCAGATGTACCTCCATGGAAATCTGTCTGTTTTTTCTTGTTCAAAACCTAAGGATTCCAGCAAGGACACTCTGGCTAATTGTGAGGAGGCCCCATTGGAATGGATTTGGATTTGATCTTTTTTTCAATCTCTTCTTTCTCAATTCTCCCTTCCCATATGCTAAGACAAAGATACACACACACACACACACACACACACACACACACACACACACACACAGATTAACAGAATAGAAAAGGAGAGAATTAATGAACTGAACATGAACTGATATGATGGATATATATGTATATATATATATATATATATATACACACACACACACACACACACAGAGATTAACAGAATAGAAAAGGAGAGAATTAATGAACTGAACATGAACTGATATGATGGATAGTGAACTGGCTTGGATCCAGAAGGCCTGAGTTCAAGTTCTATGTCTGATATGTATTAGCTATGTGACCCTAAGAAAATCACTTTCTAAGATTGCACATTATAGACCTTCATTAGTAGAGGGAAATTTCTTATCTGGGAGATCCCTATATTGATTTAATTATAATCTAGTCCCTATTCTTAATAAACTGAATGTGCAATTTTAAAAATTAGAAGGAAAGTAATTAAGTCAAAGGGCATTTTGAAAATTAGAAGCAGATAATGAAGAAAACAAAAAGGGCTAAAGAACTAATAAATGAAACTAGAATCTAATTTTTGAAAAGTCTAACAAAATTGCTACCCCTTCATGATGTGGAGGTAATCCTGCATTTTCAAAAATTATGCCAATTAATAGTAATGTCTGACATGTCCTATTAAGCTAGAGAGGATTTTGAGCTTAGATCAAAGTCTGCTGTCCAAGTCAAACCAATCTACAGAGCAATTCACCACTAGGTTTGTTTACAAGGTAATGAATTTATTTTAACCATTATTGAATTGTTTCAGTCATATCTGACTCCTTATGATCTCCTTTAGAATTTTCTTGGCAAAGATACTGGAATGGTTTCCTATTTCTTTCTCCACTTTATTTTGCAAATGAGGACACTGAGGCAAACAGGATTAAGTGATTTATACAGGGTCATACAGTGTCTAAGACTACATTTGAACTCAGAAAGATGTATCTTCCTGATTCCTTGTGCCCACCTTACTGATCCCTTTTACTCATAGTTACTCTTTAAAATAATAACAATATTAGCTAGCCACTAGCCTGACTGCCTAGCTGGAACGGTTTCTTTTTGCCTGTAGGATAAAATACAAATACTTCTTAGCTTCTATAAAACAATCCACTAAATCACAGAGGAACTGCTACATACATTTGTAGAGGAAATATCCATACCAGCAAAACCACACACAGGACTCTGAAGAATTGAGGTAAAAATGAATAAGTCAAAAAGCATTCAGTAAGCACCTACTAAATGCCAGTCGCTATCATCTCTTATGCATAGATACCTTTTTGCATCCATAAATTTTATATTTTTACATGTATATAGAATGTCTGTCATCCATCCATTCCATAAATGTTCATAGATAATTTATTCTGTACAAGAACTGTGTTAAATACTATGGGAGAGCAATCAGAGATGGAGGAGAAGCAAACTGGTATAATATCAAAAACTAGGGGAGAAGAGAATTTTAAATAAGGTGATGGGCAGAAGTGCTAAATGCTGCCAAGAGTTGTCAAGTGTCCATAACAGGATGTTACTGTTGATTGTTGTTGAAATGAGGAAGTCGGTGGTTACCAATTGAGAAAAGAATGTTTTGGTAATTGGTAAAGAAATAGGAGCAGTGGGCATCTAGGTGGTGTAGTAGAGAGAACACTAGCCCTGAAGTCAGGAGAATCTAAGTTCAAATTTGGCCTCAGACACTTAACATTTCCTAGCTGTATAACCCTGGGCAAGTCACTTAACCCCAATTGCCTCAGAAAAAAAAAAGAGAGAGAGAGAGAGAAAGGAAGAAAGAAAGAAATAGGAGCAGATGCTGAATTGCAGGGGGTTAAAGGGTAAGTCAGTGGCAAAGGTATAAAGGAAAAGATTGAGAATTGTTTTCCTGGAAGTAACAGTTGAGGTCTTTAAGAGAAAGGAATCAGGAATATGGGGGAAAGACTGAAGATGTATTAAAATGATGAGATGCTTGATGGGAAAAGGACTTGGAGGATCAAGAGGAAGATTATAGATGTAGGCCTTAATCTTGGAAAAGAAAGCAACCTTAGAATTTCCTTAACTTTTGTTTATTCTCTTCCAATGAAGCCAGTCTGTTGCTAAGCTCTACTATTTATTTCTTCACAGAAACTTTTAAACTTACTATTTTCCCTTATAAACCTAATCTCTAGCTTTGTCTCCTATCATCATTTCTCTGGAGTATAGCAAATGTCACGGCAGCAAGGTGGTACAATGGATAGGTGTTGGACTTGGAGGAAGTCTGGATGATGTGTTTGAAATGAAGGTAATAAAAAACTGAAAACTATTAATGAAAATTTTTGCTAGAGAAAAAAGTTCCTTGGGGCAAGACTTTTTTTCTTGTTATTTTTGAATCCTTAGTGTTTTATACAGGGTTTTGCCTTAAATATGGGCTTAATAATTGTTTTTGACACTAATTGAATGTTCAGTACTCTTTCTAATGCTATTCCCACAGTCTTATTTCTTTTCATTGGTTTTAACTATTTCACTTTTATTTTTTTTCTGCTGTGCATTTTTTGTGATCTTGGCCTAGGCCAGAAATGATTAAAATTTAATATTTCTTAGTGAGGTACTCCTTGCCTAAGCTTCTCTTAAGCTCAAAGTTTGACTATCTACTAATTATTGAATTGTTTTCTGTTAGAAAAATAGAAAACAAGACCATGAAATACAAATGTAATATTATTTGGTTCTTGGCTATCACATTTTAAGAGTGTCTTTGACATACCAGGACATATCCAGAGAAGGATAACCAAGAGGTTGAAAGTTTGCAGATAATCTGGAGGCTGAGTCTGGAGAAGAGATGATAGAAAGATACATGATTAGTATATCCAATTTTTTGCAAGATTAGAAGAAGAAAAAATATCTTTGTTCTCCGATACTCCAGAAGTAGAACTAAAGATCGATGTCTATTAGTCAACATGCATTTACAGGATGTTTGTATAAGGAAGAACTTTCTCAACAGCTAGGGCTGGTTTGTGGTTTGCCTTATAAATCTTCCCATTAGAAATTCAAGCAAAGACTAGATGGCTCATCTAATTGGGGATTCTATAGAAAGGCTTTTCACTTGGATAGAAAGTTGAAATAGACCAGTAGTGCAAAATTCAAATAGAATATCGACTAAGAAACCGCAAATTAACTTCCTCATCCAGAAGTCAATTAGTATGGGAAATCTTTCTCACAGTCTTAACCAGGTTAAGAATCATAAAGTAAAGGAAATTCCAAGTTTGGGCTAAAGGGTGGATTCTTGCTCCCTCTAATTACTCAGATAGGATTGGGAAAATATGACTTCTCATTTTTGTCAGAAAGGTAATTTGGAAATTTGTAAGTCTCCTGGACCAAGAGTTGGGTGATTTGAGTGAAGTGCCTCTTCCATTCTTTTATTAGTTGTTAACTAATTAGAATGGATTGCCACCTTCAGGAATACCTAGTCTTTTAAGGTTCTCTTTCAAGGCCCACTGTCATGAGGGGTATTTAACATTTGAGAATGCCATTGATCTCTTTAATTAACAACATATTAGCCTTATTAATAAAATTATAAAATTACTCAGAAATTGTCTCTTCAATCTTTTCAATGTCATACATATAAGATTCCTTCCAACTTTAATTTTATGAATAATATAAATACTATAATTTGTATTATATACAATGTATAATACAATTATAATTCGTATTATATAGTATCATTCATGTTATAATATTCACAGAAGAGCATAATAATTATTCATATAGCAGAGTAATATTATTAAGTTATAAATTAACTATACTGCTTTCTTTTCCTTCCCCAGTGACTTGCAGAATGGGTGACTGATAAATATTTTTGGTACTGAATTGACATTACATGAAGGAATAGATGTGAAGCTCAAATCTCAGTGTCTTTCCTTGTAAAAAGTTTATCCTATGATTGCTTAAAAAAAAAAAAACTACCTTATTTAAGTAAGAAACTGATACTGAAAATAAGAAATAGTTTCTTAGCTTAAAGAGGGATTTCTGAGCGAAAAAATCTCCAGTCAGAAATTTCTACTTAAAATCTCATTCTATACAACTAATTTCCCTGGGTTGAATTCTTTCTGGAACTCATTCCCTCAAGTTTTGCTGGAATAGAAAGTCGTAGATGGTCTTAGCACCGAAAGGCAGAATTGTTGAGAGATGAAAACCCCTACTGCCAACATGAAGAATTACTTACATGAACTATAATCCATTTCTCCAATATGATTCGAGGCCGATTGTTTTGTGACCAAATCTGTTCCTAGCAAAAGGAACTTGATAGGCACATGGTTGCAGCCCCAGAAAATTACAAATAAAAAGCCAAAGAAATTAAATTCAAAATAAATGGCTTCCTTAATCACGTTATCCAGCAGGGCTATTTAAATTCCCACCTGTCATTCTGGGTTTATGAAATTACAAATCCTGGTGTTAATAAAAAGTATATGGATTGTTGAGATTGACTTCTCTTCCATCAAAGGTCCATTTTAGGAAAACTGTAGAAATAACTGAAATAGAAAAATGGTTAGAAAAAAACCAAGGAATTTAACAATCACTCTAAAATCCAAACCTTTCTAAGATAATGTTTATATAAAGTACCTTGGAATCTCTCAATATTTTTTTTTTCATAATAATGGACACTACTTTAATGTCTTTTCCCTCTTCCTTTCACTGTTAAATCTGGGGAGTCTGTGTCCTGAACCTAATACTGATTTACTAACTGTGGACAATTTTTCTTCTCCAATTCAGGGTTTTATTAAAGTAGAGCAGGGACTGGGAGGAGGCAGAGACAAAATGGTGGAGAAAAGGCAGAAACTTGCCCAGCCTGTCTCCACTCCAACAAGTACAAATTCCTTTAAATAATGACTCTAAACAAATTTTAGGATGTCAGAACCCCCTAAAAGACAAAATAGAACATTTTCCAATTGTAGACAACTTAGAAGGCCAGCAAGAAAAGTCTGTGGCACCAAAGTAGGCGTCCAGCATACAGTGATGGCAATGGCAACCATTGAGGAAGGTTTCTTTTGCTTTAGCACACTAGATCCGACAGTGGGACAGGGAGACTCCTAACAGGTCCAGGGCAGAAAAGAGAGCTTGTGTTCAGGTTCTTCGAGGTGACTCTTAAAACAACAGCAAAAAACTTTTGAATCTTGGAACAATGCACCCTTCATGCTAGAAACAGAGCCCTACCTTAGCAGAGTTAAAAGCCAAATAATAGACTAGGAAAATGAACAGACAGCAGAAAAAGTTTCTGACTACAGGTAGGTATTATGGTTAGAAGGAAGATCAAAACACAAGTAGAAGAAGATAACAAAGTCAAAACTCCTGTATCCAAAGCCTCCAAGAAAAATAAGAATGAACTAAACAAACAAAAATCATATGATCATATCAATAGATGCAGAAAAAGCATTTGATAAAATCCAACATCCATTCCTAATAAAAACACTTGAGAGTATAGGAATAAATGGACTTTTCCTTAAAATAGTCAGGAGCATATATTTAAAACCGTCAGTAAGCATCATATGCAATGGGGAAAAACTGGAACCTTTCACAGTAAGATCTGGAATGAAGCAAGGTTGCCCACTATCACCATTATTATTCAATATTGTATTAGAAACACTAGCCTCTGCAATAAGAGTCAAGAAAAAGATTAAAGGAATTAGAGTAGGCAGTGAGGAAACCATTGGTATACCTAGAGAACCTCAGAGATTCTACTAAACAGCTATTAGAAATAATTCATAACTTTAGCAAAGTAGCAGGATACAAAATAAATCCCACAAATCCTCAGCATTTTTATATATCACCAAGAAAATCCAACAGCAAGAGATACAAAGAGAAATTCCATTCAAAATAACTGCCAACAGCATAAAATATTTGGAAATCTATCTACCAAAGGAAAGTCAGGAATTATATGAGCAAAATTACAAAATACTTTCCACACAAATAAAGTCAGATTTAAATAATTGGAAAAATATTAAGTGCTTTTGGATAAGCCGAGCAAATATAATAAAGATGACAATACTCCCTAAACTAATCTATTTATTTAATGCTACACCAATCAGACTTCTAAGAAAATATTTTAATGATCTAGAAAAAATAACAAAATTCATATGGAACAATAAAAGGTCGAGAATCTCAAGGGAATTAATGAAAAAAAAAATCAAATGAAGGTGGCCTAGCTGTACCTGATCTAAAACTATATTATAAAGCAGCAGTCACCAAAACCATTTGGTATTGGCTAAGATATAGATTAGTTGATCAGTGGAATAGCTTAGGTTCATAAGACAGAATAGTCAACTATAGCTATCTAGTGTTTGACAAACCCAAAGATCCTAACTTTTGGGATAAGAATTCATTATTTGATTAAAAACTGCTGGGATAACTGGAAATTAGTATGGCAGAAATTAGGCATGGACCCACACTTAACACCGTATACCAAGATAAGATCAAAATGGGTCCATGATTTAGGCATAAAGAACAAGATTATAAATAAATTAGAGGAACATAGGATAGTTTATCTCTCAGGCTTGTGGAGGAGAAAGAAATTTGTGACCAAAGATGAACTAGAGACCATTACTGATCACAAAATAGAAAATTTTGATTATATCAAATTAAAAAGCCTTTGTACAAACAAAATTAATGCAAACATGCTTAGAAGGGAAGCAACAAACTGGGAAAATATCTTCACAGTTAAAGATTCTGATAAAGGTCTCATTTCCAAAATATATAGAGAATTGACTCAAATTTATAAGAAATCAAGCCATTCTCAATTGATAAATGGTCAAAGGATATGAACAGACAATTTTTCAGATGATGAAATTGAAACTATTACCACTCATATGAGAGAGTGTTTCAAACTACTATTGATCAGAGAAATGCAAATTAAAACAACTTTGAGATACCACTACACACCTGTCAGATTGGCTAGAATGACAGGGAAAGATAATGCAGAATGTTTTGTTGGTGAAGTTGTGAATGAATCCAACCATTCTGGAGAACAATCTGGAATTATGCCCCAAAAGTTATCAAACTGTGCATACCCTTTGATCCAGCAGTGTTACTTCTGGGCTTATATCCCAAAGAAATACTAAAGAAGGGAAAAGGACCTGTATGTAACAAAATGTTTGTGGCAGCCCTATTTGTAGTGGCTAGAAACTGGAAATTGAATGGATGCCCATCAATTGGAGAATCGTTGGGTAAATTGTGGTATATGAATGTTATGGAATATTATTGTTCTGTAAGAAATGACCAGCAGGATGAATACAGAGAGGCTTGGAGAGACTTACATGAACTGATGCTAAGTGAAATGAGCAGAACCAGGAGATCATTATATACTTCAACAAAGATACTGTATGAAAATGTATTCTGATGGAAGTAGATTTCTTTGACAAAGAGACCTAACTCAGTTTCAATTGATCAATGATGGACAGAAGCAGCTATACCCAAAGAAAGAACACTGAGAAATGAATGTAAACTATTTGCATTTTTGTTTTTCTTCCTGGGTTATTTTTACCTTCTGAATCCAATTCTCCCTTTGCAACAAGAGAACTGTTTGGTTCTACACACATATATTATATCTAGGATATACTGTAACCTATTTAACATGTATAGGACTGCTTGCCATCTCAGGGAGGGGGTGGAAGGAGGAGGGGAAAAATCGGAATAGAAGTGAGTGCAAGTCTTTTCTAGAGGCAGAAGATAAAAAAGAAATTGAAAGAACTTACCAATGATCTCCTGAAAGAGATCCCTAAATGAAAACTACCAGGAATATTATATCCAAATTCCTGAGCTCCCAGGTCAAGGAGGAAATATTGCAAGCATCCAGAAAGAAACAATTCAAGTACAGTAGAGTTACAGGCAAGATAACACAAGATTTAGCAGTTTCTACTTTGAAGGACAAGAGGGTTTGGAATATGATATTCAGGAGAGCAATTGAGTTAGGATTAAAAGCAAGAATCACTTATACAGTAAAACTAAGTATAATCCTTTAGGGGGAAATGTGGATATATAATGAAATAGAGGATTTTCAAACATTTGCAATGAAAGGAGCAGAGTTGAATAGAAAATCTGATTTTCAAAACAGGGCTCAAAAAAGGTATTAAGAGATAATTAAGAAAGTGATGTCATAAGGGATTGTTTACATTCCTACATGGGAGAATGGTATATGTAACTCAGAACTTTCTCATTATTATGGCAGATAGAAGAAGTATATATAGCAGAGAGCACTGATGTGAGTTGAATTTGAAGTTGAATATCTTAAAAAATGAAATTAAGAGGTGAGAGAGGAACTGACTGGGAGAAAAGAAAAGGGAGAAGTGGAATGGTGTAAATTATCTGTCATAAAGAGGCAAAAAAAAAGCTTTTACAGTGGAGGGGAAGAGGAGGAGGAAAGAGGGAATGAGTGAACCTTATTACATCAAAATTGATTCAAAGAGAAAATAATATATACACTCAATAGGGGTATAGAAATCTATTTTTCCCTGCGGGAAAGCAGGAGGGGAATGGGCTATGGAAAGAGGGAAGGGTTATGATAAAAGAGAGGGCATATTGGAAAGAGAGAGTGTTTAGTAGCAAAACACTTTTGAGTAAGGATACAGTGCAAGGAGAAAGAATAGAATAAATGGGGGAATATAATTATCAATAGTAATTGTAAAAAGAATTTTGAAGCAAGTTTTTCTGATAAGGTTTTCTTTTTCTTTTTTTATTATAGCTTTTTATTTACAAGATATATGCATGGATGATTTTTCAGCATTGATAACTGCAAAACCTTTTGTTCCAATTTTTCCCCTCCTTCCTCCCACCTCCTCCCCCAGATGACAGGTTGACCAATACATGTTAAATATGTTAAAGTATAAGTTAAATACAATAAATGTATATATGTCCATGCAGTTATTTTGCTGTTCAAAAAGAATCAGACTTTGAATTAGTGTACAATTAACTTGTGAAGGAAATCAAAAATGCAGGTGGACAAAAATAGAGAGATTGGGAATTATATGTAGTGGTACACAGTCATCTCCCAGAGTTCTTTCGCTGGGTGTAGATGGTTCAATTCATTACTGCTCTATTGGAATTGATTTGATTCATCACATTGTTGAAGAGGGCCATGCCCATCAGAATTGATCTTCATATAGTATTGTTGTTGAAGTATATAATGATCTCCTGGTCCTGCTCATGTCACTCAGCATCAGTTCATGCAAGTCTCTCCAGGCCTTTCTGAAATCATCCTGCTGGTCATTGCTTACAGAACAATAATATTCCATAATATTCATATATCACAATTTATTTAGCCATTCTCCAATTGATGGACATCACTTTGTTTCCAGTTTTTGGACACCACAAACAGGGCTGCCACAAACATTCTTGCACATACAGGTCCTTTTCCCTTCTTTAAAATCTCTTTGGGATATAAGCCCAGTAGTAATACTGCTGGATCAAAGGGTATGCACAGTTTGATAACTTTTTGAGCATAGTTCCAAATTGCTCTCCAGAATGGCTGGATGTGTTCACAATTCCACCAACAATGTATCAGTGTCCCTGTTTTCCCACATCCCCTCCAACATTCCACATTGTCTTTCCCTGTCATTCTAGCCAATCTGACAGGTGTGTATCTCAGAGTTGTCTTAATTTGCATTTCTTTGATTAATAATGACTTGGAGCACCTTTTCATATGGCTAGAAATAGTTTCAATTTCTTCATCTGAGAATTGTCTGTCCATATCCTTTGACCATTTATCAATTGGAGAATGGCTTGATTTCTTATAAATTAGTCAATTCTCTATATATTTTGGAAGTGAGGCCTTTGACTGTAAAAATATTTTCCCAGTTTATTGCTTCCCTTCTAATCTTGTCTGCATTAGTTTTGTTTGTACAAAAACTTTTCAACTTGATATAATCAAAATTTTCTATTTTGTGATCAATAATGATCTTATGTGGTCATAAATTTCTTCCTCTTCCACAGGTCTGAGAGGTAAACTATCCTATGTTCTTCTAATTTATTTATAATCTCATTCTTTATGCCTAGATTATGAACCCATTTTGACCTTATCTTGGTGTATAGTGTTAAGTATGGCTCAATGCCTAGTTTCTGCCATACTGATTTCCAATTTTCCCAGCAGTTTTTGTCAAACAGTGAGTTTTTATCCCAAAAGCTGGGGTCTTTGGGTTTGTCAAACACTGGATTATTAAAGTTGTTGACTGTTTTGTCCTTTGAACCTCACCTATTCCACTGATCAATTAATCTATTTCTTAGCCAATACTGAATGGTTTTGGTAACCACTGCTTTATAATATAATTTTAGATTTGTTACAGCTAGGCCATAAGGTTTCATTTCTCAAACATAAAGTGAACTGAGCCACATTTATAAAAAAAAAATTAGTCATGCCCCAATAGATAAATGATTAAAAGGTATGATGTTTAACATAAGGGCTATAAATTCATGTACATCCTTTGACCTAAAAATATGAATCCCCAAAGAGATTTTTAAGAAAGAATAAGAACATATATACACAAAAATATTTTTTCTCAGGGAAAAATATTGGAAATTCAGAGGATGCTCATTAAATGGGCAATGACTGAATACATTGTGGGATGTGATTTTGATGGAATATTAATGTTCCATGGGAAATGATGAGCAGGATGCTCTAAGAAAAACCTAGTAGTCCTCTATGAACTCAAGCAAAGTGAAATGTATCGTGTACAAATTAATAGCAATGTTCTAGAATGATATGCTGTAAATGATTTTGCTATTCTCAGTAGTACAATGACCCACGACTACTCTGAAGGACTTATGATGAAAAATCCTATCCATATCCAGGAACTAATTATCTCTGAATACAGTTTGAAGCATATTCTCTCTCTCTCTCTCTCTCTCTCTCTCTTTCTCTCTCTCTCTCTCTCTCTATTTCTTTCTCTCTCTCTCTCTTTCTCTTTTTCTTTCTCTCTCTCTCTCTCTCTTTCTCTCTCCTTTCGTCTCTTTTCCTTTCTCTCTCTCTCTCCCTCTCTCATCCTCCATCCCTCTATCCCTCCCCTCTTCCTTTCCTCCTTCCTTCCCTCTCTTTCTCTCTTTCTCCTCTTCCTTCCCTCTCTCTCTCTCCCCCTTCTCCTTTATTTTTCATGAGGTTATTTTTTTGAGGGTTAGTAATCTTTGTTTTCTTTTACAAAATGGCTTTTATAGAGTGTTTTGTGTAACTTCACATTTGGTTTCTTACTGAAGGCTGAGGTTAGGGATAAGGGAGAGAATCTGGAACTCAAGTTTTTAAAAACAAATGTAAAAAATTGTTTTAAATATAACTGGGGGAAAATACCAAATAAATAAAGAATTTTTATAAGAAAAAAATCTAAATAGATTAGAAATGCCTAAAGTCCTTGCATTAATTTAGTTTCCAACTTAAAAGCTGGTTTTCATTGATAAAAATGAGCATTTTTAAACTACTTGGCCATTAAGGTCTTTTCAAGATCAAAATCTGCAATCCTTTTAATGATTTCAACAGAGTACTCTCAAAGATGCCTAATACTGTATTTTGATCTTTGAATGATCAGAGCTTTGTACTGTTCTGATATATAGTAGAAACTTAAAAAGTGTTTATTGGTTGATTGAATGATCCTATGGCCTTATAATCTTAATATGGTCATGTAACTAGGAAGACCTTAATCCAAAGACTGCCTCAGTATTAGCTATATGATGTTGGACAAGTCCATTAAGCTTTTTTTGCCTCAGTTTTTAATTTGTACAATGGGGATAACAAACATCTCCTGCACACCATTATGAAAATCAGAGATAATGTTTTTAAAGTGTTTTGCAAGGTTTAAAGCACCATATAACTGGTTATCTGTTATTTTAAAATTTTAAATATGGTTATTTATATAACCAGTAAATCATAATTTTATTTTATTATTGAATTATTCTGATTTATTTTTAAATTTAATAATTTTATTTATTGTCAAAATATATATTAATATAACAGTTACTATTATATATAATATATTTATGTAGTATTATGTATATAGTATATGATAAATAACATATTATAAGGACATATGTTATATGGATACATGTTACATATATATAGATATGACACTATATTACATTTATCATCCATAAGTATTTTATATATAGATATAATATTATATTTATCATCTATAAACACATATCTAGATAGAATGATATATTTATCATTTATATTATATGTAATAAATTATATTTATATCTATAAAATAACATATATAAATATAATGACACATTCTATTTATTTTGTGTGTATGTTCTATTTATATTCTATTTATATATTACATAGGCATTATATATAACTATATAATATATAAATATCTAATAAATATTAATTAATACTTAAATCTTGGTATGTTCTCCTACTTTCACTCCTTATTCATGTTTTCATCAACTCTAACCCAATCCAATCCAATAAGCATTTATTAAGTATCTTCTATATGTAGAATAAAAGGCAGCATGGCTTAATGAATAGAGAGGGCTGACTTTGAAGTCAGAAAGAATTGGATTCAAATTCTGCCTCTGATCCATAGTACCTGGTGATGTTATTTACCCTATCAGTTCCCTCTGCCACTTTAAAATTACAAATTGCTCAACAGTTGCCTTTCTCTGTGGGTAGTAGAAGTTTCTTCATCTGAAATTCAATGTAAGAATGAAAAACAAGAATGGTTCACAGAGAAGTAGGAAAATGTTGGGGATATAAAGTTTAGGATGATAGTTCCAACCCTTCAAGGAAGTTCAAGTCTTTAATAATTAAGCAGTATATAGCACAGAGCAGCTAGGTGGTGCAGTGGATAGGGTGTTAGGTCTAGTCTGTAAGGCTCATCTTCTTGAGTTCAAGTTCACCCTCAAACTGTTTGCCTCTATTTTCTCATCTGTTAAATGAACTGGAGAAGGAAGTGGCAAACCATTCCAAGTTGTTCCATTCCACTTCCAAGAAAACCCCAAACAGGGTCACAATGAGTTGGATACCATTGAAAAACAACTGAACCACAAAATAGCATGCGGATACAGACAAAAAGGCATGGGTCAGGATAATTGACTTTTAAGCTAGCTCTGTTCCTGTCTCTCTTCCCAAAAAGGATTTCATTTCCTACAACCTGTCAAAGATTCCTGCAAACTAAATTAAACAACAGTTTCATGGAAAACATCGGTCTCCAGGTCTTTGTGTATAGTTCTGCAGTGCATACAGACTGAATCAGATCTAACTTTATTGTTTTTTCACTCTTACTTTGTGTCTGGCTGTGTGGGTGCAGGCCCCAAAACCAGGTTAACGTTGGGAGGGAGAAGAGATAAACAACAACCCTTTTTAGGTTTGGGTCACTCAGGAGAATTTCTTTAAATTTGCCAAATGACATAGAGCTTGCATTTTTATAAGTCTGTTATTTCACAACAGGGACCCAAATTTAGCCAACATTTTTTTTTAAGCCAGGAAATTCCTCTGATAAAAATAAAATAAAATAAACTATGACCTAACTTGAACTAACATTTGGCTTTGAATTTGAAATAGCCAGAAGAGGACAAAAACATAAAAACTGCTTATTTGTCACACTCAAGGTTCATCCCATATTTTCTTTTTGATAGTGGTCCCAAGAAGCTTGCTTTAAAAGGCTTCCAGTTGTCTTTATAGTCAACCTGATACAGGCAAAGTGACCTAAGCAACTTATCACTTAACTATGTAGGTTATAGATTTAGAGTTGGAAGCACCTTTATTAATTATTTAGTTTTTTTTCTGATTGTACATGTATATTAACTTTTAAAATACACATTTCCTTATTAAGCAATTTGAGAGTGAAAAATCAGAACAAAAGAGAAAAAAAGAGAGAAAAAACAGAAAAAAAAAAAACTGAACATAGCCATGTATTGATTGGAAGCACCTTTTAAGACCATCTAATCCACTCCCCTTGTTTTATAGATGAGGAAAATGAAGCCCTAGAAAAGTAGGGTCATTTGCCTGTTACAGGGGTCCTCAAACTTTTTAAATAGGGGGCCAGTTCACTGTCCCTCAGACTGTTGGAGGGCCAGACTATAGTAAAAACAAAAACTTTGTTTTGTAGGCCTTTAAATAAAGAAACTTCATAGCCCTGGGTAAGGGGGATAAACACCCTGAGCTGCCACATCTGGCCTGCCAGCCATAGTTTGAGGACCCCTGGAAGATCACATAAGGTACAAAATAGACATTTGAACTCAAGATTTCCAATTCTCCACAGAGAGTTCTGCACAATGAATGGCGCTGCTTTCTATGGAGACCCACCAATTGTGCTATAGTGAGGATCATTTGAATATTATTTATTAACACCATTTTAGTGGTCACTGTCTGGAATGTGATCATAATTCCCCAGCAGGAATGGAAAATGAGAATCACAAGAACCACAGTTAATCCCTAGCTTAAATTATCTTGAAAACATTCCTCCTTCCTCACCAAATGATGTGGATCCCCCTAATGTGTTCCCCGCCAAGAGGGGTTGGTATTTCTCAGGATCTTGCTAATGTTACCATAACCAATTATGGGCTAGTGGGATTTTTCTTTCAAAGTCAGTCTCTGGGTTACTTTCTCCTTTTTTTTTTTTTTTAACTCCTGCCCACCTCAGAGAACCTGGGTTCAGATCCTGCCTCTGATAGTTCTTGTATAACTTTGGGAAAATGATTTACTCTCCTTATGCCTTAATTCCTTAAGCTGTAAAATGATGGAAGACTAGTCTTCTAAGGTCCCTATTGCATCTTGATAAATGATCCTACAAGCCTCCAGTAGGAGGCTGTAGCAGAGAACAACCAGAGAGTTTATGTGGACAGACATTGTCAACTATACTTGGAATCAGTCAATTTTAGTGCTGAGTTGACTGTGGTTTTCCCTCCAGGTTCCACTTCTGACTGTCTAGACTTTTCCACCTCCTCAACAGCAGTCTTCCCTTCTTGGAGATGATTCCACCCCCACAGCTCCTGCTCTTTTCAGGAGTTGCCCAGGATATACCAGCTTCTGTTTCCCCTGGCTGTGCTCTTGACTCATTGGACTTTTCCATTTCCTCTATAGTAACTCTGATTTCTTCCCCTGCTCCTTTTCAGTTATCTTTTTTTGTACCATTTTTTTCTCCATTAGAATCTAAGCTCCTTGAGGGAAAGGACTGTTTGGCTTGCTTATATATTTACATTCCTAATACTTAGTACAGTGCCTGGCACACATTAAGCACTTAATAAATGTTTTATCTATCATCTATTATCTATATCTGTATTATGGATCTTTGTTAGCTACCTATATCTCTATTACCTGTCTTTCTAACATCTATTTACTACCTATATATCGATCTATATTTCTATTATCTCTTTACCTATCTATTATCTTTCTACTTACCTATCTCTTTGCTATCTATGATTTATCTAGCCACGATTTACCAATTATTAATCTACCTACCTCTTATCTATCTACCTAGCTATTATTCTATGATCTACCAACTATTTCTTATCAATCTATTATCTCTCTACTTACCTATCTGTTTTCTACCATCTAAATATTATCTATTATTTGCCTATTTACCTTTCTATCTATTCTCTCTCTCCTCTCTATCTGTCTCTGTTTCTCTCTCTCCATCTTTCTCTCTTTTTAGTTCAGCCTAAGTTTTAATCATTAAACATTTGCACTACCCCTCACACGGTAGTACCCAAACAGTAATATGTTGAAAACAGCTATTGAGAACTGATTATTAAAACTTTCAATTGGAAATGAGTATTCTTTCTCTCTCTCTCTCTGTATGTATGTATGCATATATATGGCATTTTATATATATATGGACTTGATTTATTTTATTGACTGTCTAGACTTAAGAAAGTGATGGAGAAAATATTAATTCATATTTAAAGTTAAAAGCAAGTGATGCATACAGTTTCCTTTCCAAAGAGTTGATAGTTTAATGTTTACCAACACACCCCTTCCTTTGGGGTCACCCTCCTTCATTGTTATTTCTTACTTCTATCCCAATCCAAGTCTTGCCATTCTCCCTATCTCTGAAAGTTAAAAGTCTTTTTATGTCTGGGTACTAAACCTACTACTATCTTCAAGGCTACTTAAATTCTGATTCAGCTTCATTTCCTGAACTCTTAATGTAAAATTTCCCAGACCAACTTCTCTTATGAAAGAGTAATCCCCCATGCAAAGTTTATATTTTGAAGTTCATATTCTTTTCTTACCTAGCTATCCAGGCTCTTAAGGAAAGGAAGTAGGATTTGAACCTGGTCTTATGACCTTACCCCATTGCTTCCTAGAGTCGGGACAAACAGGATTTGACAACATAGATTAGTATCTAAAGAAGTCTTATAGGTAACCCAATTCTTGCCAATTCTAGCACTGTTCTTTCTCTTACTGCATTAAAACTTACACAAATCAACATTTTTTGAGTCCCTATGCCTGCTTTTCATATCTTACTAAGGACATACCACCATGACATCTTACTAAGGACAGAGGAAAACTACCCTGTTAATGTCTCCCAGCCATTGTGTGTGTGTGTGTGTGTGTGTGTGTGTGTGTGTGTGTGTGTGTGGCGGCGGGGGGGGGGGAGAGGGAGGGTGTTTCCCTAGTTCAACAATGGCACAAAATGCTTTTTGCATTGTGTCATAGGATGATGGATTGAGAGTCAGAAGATCTTTGAGATCTTATGGCCCCAAATTCTTGTTTTATAGTTGATGAAACTAGTCCCATAAGTACTAAGTAGCAGATTCTCTGACTCCAGAAACCATGCCTTTTCTTCTGCACTATAAGGCTTTTCATAAAGCAATCTCTGCCTCAAGGGGCTTAAACTCTATAATATCCGTGAGTTATATATGCACATAATACCGTGAGCTATATGCAAAGTACAAAATGAATATCCAGTGAATATTCATTGAAGAGGAAAAATCCAATATGGTATCACATCTCTCCTATTAATCGGAGGTATCACTTTAAACCACGCATATTTTTAGGGAACGATTAGCTTTTGCTATGCTGTTTTATAACCATCCATTCTACTTCAGTGTTGCAAAGAAATATAAATTTGCTGTTGGTTATCTGATCGTTTTTCAGTCATGTCCAACTCTTTATAACCTCATTTGGGGTTTTCTTGGCAAAGAGACTGGAGTGGTTTGCCATTTTCTTTTCCATTTGACAGATCATTTGACAAATGAGAAAACTGAGGCAAATAGAATTAAGTGATTTGCCCAGAGCCACACATCTAGTTATTTTCTGAGGCTATATTTGAACTCAGAAAGTTGAGTCTTCCTGACTCCAGGCCTGGTGCTCTCTTCACTGTACCATGTAGCTAACTAGAGAGTGAGTATCAAGGCTGGGGACTGGTATAGGGGAAAGGAGAACATGCAATACAGCTCTCAGATTCCTGTATATATGTGTGTGTTTCATTTTTTTCAGAAAAAAATAAAGGAAATAAATCATTTCAAATAGCCTCTTTTTCTTTTCATCAGTAAATTTTCCATAAAATTGAAACCAACCCTACAATATTAAAACCAAAGAATAGCAAGAAAAATGACATACTTTTAACAAAGAAAAGATATTAGATTGATAGCTTAGAAATGCAGGTTCTTAGTTTAAGCCAGCCTTCCCTTGTGGGAGCATATGAATGAGTCACTCAGAATGGGCAGGTATTGAAGGGAAAATGTCTATCATTAAGATCACAGATCTGCTTGAGTATTAATCAGATTAACTATACTAAGGCACTGTGCTAACTTTGAGGATTCTAAAAAAAGGCCAAAATAGCCCCTTACCTCAAGGAATTTATATTCTAATGAATAAGACATCTGCTCTGTGTATATCTTGCATGTATCTAATTGTTTGCATTTTGTCTTACTCATGTGAATGGCACTAGGAGATGAAGTCATCTAAACTTTCCAACCCCAAATTTCATCAAAAAATTTTTTTTTTAAGAAACAATGCCACAAATGAAAGAAAATGGTAAATTTAGCCTTTTTAAACCTGAGGATTTTCATAGTTCCATTTAAAGGAGTGAAACATGTCTACTAATATCTCCAAGTATCATTTTATATGCCTTTCCTTTTCCTGATCCTCATATATACTCATCTTTCCAGTTTATGGAAAATGAATCAGTTAACAGATTCATTTTTCATACAGCGTCTCTAGGAGAATACTTCCATTGAAAGATGAGTTTCTGTGTCTTGGAACAGTTTAAGTTAATTAAAACTGCACAATTTCCAAAGGTAATCCATCCCACTCTCTTACTCCTATTTAATTCTGGGCCCAATTTATCATCCATCTGTAATGTTTATCCTGGATATACATATCAAAGTGCTAATTCAATGGACTGACCACCTTGTGGCATCTCATAGTCTAGACTATGACTTCCTGTCTTGTGTGGATAGTTGGGTCAGTCAATCTCTTTTTTTCCTCAATAGTATTTATTTTTTTCCAAATACATATAAAGATAGTTTTCAACATTCATTTTTATAAGACTTTGTGTTCCAAATATTTCTCCCTCCATTTCTCACCTCTTCCCACTCCAATCTATTATAGGTTAAATATATTCAATGCTTTTAAACATATTTCCATATTTATCATGTGTAAGAAAAATCAGACCAAAAGAGGAAAAACTAAAAGAAAAAAACAAAAAAGTTGAAAATAGTATGTTTTAATCCACATTCTGTACCCACAGTTCTCTGGGTGTGAGCGGCAATTTCCTTCTCAAGTCTATTGGAATTGGCTTGAATTACTGCATTGTTGAAAAGAGTCAAATCCATCACAGTTGATCATCACATAATCTTATTATTGTGTACAATGTTCTTTTGGTTCTTCTCACTTTATTCAGCATCAGTTCATATAAGTCTCTCCAGGCTTTTCTGAAATCAGTCAGCTCATCATTTCTTACAGAATAATAATATTTTATTCCATTCATATACTATAACTTATTCAGTCATTCCCCAACTGATGGGCATCTATTCAATTTCTAGTTCCTTGTTACCACAAAAAGAGCGGTTACAAATCAATCAATTTCTTTTATAATTATGGATTTCATTGAGGAGGGCATATAAACTATTATTGGTCATTGATACTGTGGCAGGAATAAATCTGCCAGATTAATTCTGGGAGAACAAGACACAGGGAGAAAACATAAAGAAAAATAGAATGATCTCTGAACTCTTGAGGTAGTAATTAGAGTGGGACAGCTGGATACCTTAGTAGATAAAACATTAGGTCCAGAGTGAGGAAGATCTAAGTTCAAAACAGGCCTCAGATACTTGCTAGTTTTGTGATCCTAAGCAAATCATGTAACCACTATTTGCCTTAATCCATTGGAGAAGGAAATGGCAAACCATTACAGTGTCTTTGCCAAGAAAACTCATAAACAGTATGGCCCACAGGTAGTTTTGGGCTCAAGTCAAGGAACATATGATTTCAAATCTTATTCAAATACATCTTAGTTATTTGATGCTTGGTCAATCATTCAATCTTATTGAGCCTCTCATCTATTAAACTTTATTGAATAATGGCACCACCTTCCTTCCTGGTGTTTTATAAGAAATCACTAATGTAGGTAAAATGCTTTGAAAGCCTTAAAAAGCATTGCAAATGTGACCCATCATTTTTACCACTGAGTAGCTCTGTGACCTTGGTCAAGCCTTTCCATTTCTCCAGCCTCACTTTACTCATTTATACTAAATGATTTGTCAGATTTCTTCCAGATATGACATTTTCTATTTCTAAAGTAGATAAGGACAGGAGCAGGAATGTGCTGGTAAGAAACACCCATGGGTATGAAGGACAAATTTTGCCTTCATCATCACTTACCTCAGAATTGGCAAGGAGACAGTGACTCACCTGGGTTCATAAGACTTAGCTCTCAATGATTACATTATTCTACCGTGTTCTTTGTGGGTGGCTTCTTGACCTCAGTCAAAAGTGTTTTTCTCCCACAAAGTGGGAGCATTTCAAGGACATGGGATAAAAAAAGGGATGGAGCTGGAAGATTGTAAAGCAAAAGATAAAAATCAAATAGCCAACCACAGGAAACATTTGAAGGCCAGAGCAAAACAGAAAAGATGGAAGAATGTAAAGTAAAAAATTGGGGGAAATTTAACTACCAAAAATTAGTTATTACCTATAGAAACTTGCTTTTCTTTCTGTATCCCCAGCACTCAGCACAGTACTTCTGATATAGTGACTATACTAATATAACAATATTATATGTATATATATATATATGTAGATAGATAGATAGATGTGTGTGTATATTATTGCATTTCCCACTAAAGTTGCCTCCCATTTATTCTGTTATACTTATTTTTAAAATTATTTATTTATTCATTTTCTAGCTCTCAGTTTTCTCATCTGTAAAATGAATAGTTTGGAATAGACTTCAGGACATTTATGTATGTATATGTGTTATATGTATATGAATATATGTATTTATCCTATAACAAAGCATGGAGAAGCTTATTTCACATGCTCTATTTTCCTTTCATCCCAATTGGCATGGACACCAGCAAATGCTAGACTTCCATAGTTACCATTTAACGAAGTTATAAGAATGAATGAGGGAAGTGGGAAACCAGCAGTATGGAGCAGTAACAGAAACATTGGGGTAGGAATCAGAGACCAGGTTTCTAGACTAGGGGTTCCTTTTTTTTTTTTGGTGAGGAGATTGGCATTAAGTGACTTGTGACCAGTGTGTGACCAGGGTTACACAACTATAAGTAGCTAGGAGTTCTTATCCTGAGGTCTGTGAATATGATTTTCAAGAAAGAAAATTCATTGCTATTTTTCGGTATAATTAGTTTCCTTTCTAACCCTATGTAAGTTATTTTAAAAATTTCCTCCCACTTCTTATATGTTAATTTTTTATTTTTAAATTTAATATTTTATTCTTTCTCCAATTACATGTAAAAACAATTTAAATATTATTTTCTTGAAATTTTGAGTCCCAAATTCTCTCCCTCTCTCTCTCCCTCTCTCCACTATTCCCTTCATTAAAGGCAAACAATTTGATACAGGTAAAACCTGTGCAGTCATTCTGTGAAAGGAAATACAAACAAAAATTTTTTTATTTTGTGTAAATAAAATATTTTTATTTAAATTATTAATTAATTATTAAATTAAGATATTTTTCAGAGAAGAGAAAGTGAAGAGAAGATTCACCAGACTACTAAAGAGGATACACACAAAAAATGTCATTTTCTAAATTTGGCTTTGCTTTATGATCTTAGACCAATCATTTCTTTTCTGGGGACCAGAGGTTCCTTATCTATAAAATGGAGAAGTGGAATAAGAAGATCTCAAAAGACTCTTCTGGCAGTAATATTCCATAAAATCAAACATTTCTAATTATCAGGATTATTGACTAAAGTTGAAGATAATTATAATGTCCATTAGGGGGCAGTAGTAAATAAGCTACTTTTCCTGAAAGGAAGACTTTTTAAGTGCATCAGGCTCCATAGAGTTCTCAGAATTATCACTCCTGTGGATTGTACAGAGAAAAAGACCTAAATCATATGCAATATATAGCCTTCCCAGGCCATCTTAAGGCAGATTTGTGGAAATGCTTATGTGAAGTGTCTAAATTTGTCTTTAAAGGGATTGAGAGCTCTCAGTGAGAAATGTATCCTAAGCAAATACAAAAAAGGCAAGACATGAAAAATGCCGATTTTCTTCAGCATGAGAAGCCCCGACGTTATACTGAGACCTGGATGTTGCTTAACATAGATATTCATATGGGACTGGACTGTACCTCTCTGAGGGTGGCAATCATGTCTAATGTAACTTCATATTTCTTTAAGAATGTGGTAGAATACACACTTTTTAAAATATTGGAGATAATGGGCTGAGATGGTCACTTGACATTGAGAAATCTATGTAACTTGTTCATTCATTTACTTGACCCTTTACAAAGGATTTGCACTGTGATGTAGAGAATGGAAAGAAAGTCTGAAATCAGGAAGAACTGAGGTTGAGTCCTTTTTCTAGTTCAAACTATGGGACTTTCTTAGAGCTCCCAGGAAAATCTCTATGAAATCACTGGTCCATCAGACAAACAGAAATAGGAGGTTTGAGGTAAATACAAAGACAATAACAGAATGACCTTATTTTAGTTTCTCCACTCTCTTATATGTACTTGGAACTCCCGAAGATAGTTTAATAAACTAAAAGAGAGCTGTCAACAGAAGTTTGATTCACTGTCTCTCTTTCTAGAAAGGTGAGAAACTGTACTAGTAAAATAGATTACAAAAATTAGATCATTTGGGCTAAGTTCTTACAAGGTCAATATTATTACTTTAACTTCATACCTCTTACTACAGAAGCAGCTAGATGGTGCTGTGGATAGAGGGCTAGACCTAGAGTGAACAGAACCCGAGTTCAAATCCTACCTTAGACACAGCTGAGCTGTTTGACCTAGGGAAGCCATGCAAATTCTTTCAATTTCAGTTTTCTTTTCTGAGAAGTGGGAATAATTATAGTAACCACCTCCCAATGAGGATCAAATGAAATATTATCTGTAA